>NW_026555340.1:13881266-14226807 GCF_029017545.1 Prosopis cineraria | reverse complement strand
GATTGACAATCTTTGAAGAAACAGAGTCTCCTAATTCTGAAAGAACTCCTGAATCGGTAAACATGGCAGAAGACCAGTATGACACCCCGCCTCAGTCAATGACTGTGCTAACCGGAAGCTGAGGGGTACTCAATCTTGTATTCGAATGCCAGAGTTTCAAGCACATACTTTTGAGATCAAGCCCCCATGATCACAATGCTTCAAATGAATGGTGTGTTTCATGGTCTATTCAATGAAGATGCTAACAAGCACTTGATGTCTTTTGTGGAAGTATGATGATTCTTTCAGACAAATGGGGTGCCTAAAGATGTCTTG
Source organism: Prosopis cineraria (assembly GCF_029017545.1). Taxonomy (NCBI): domain Eukaryota; kingdom Viridiplantae; phylum Streptophyta; class Magnoliopsida; order Fabales; family Fabaceae; genus Prosopis; species Prosopis cineraria. The sequence goes on along the minus strand of NW_026555340.1, from coordinate 14,226,492 downwards.
CGCTTGCGGTTATTTCCAATTTCTCTACAAGACAAGGCTAAAGAATGGGTTCAACAATCTTCCCAGAAGGTTCTATTGGTATGGAGGATCTTGAGAACAAGTTTAGAGCCGGATTCTTCTCTCTGATGATAAAACATGGAAGCAAGAGATGAGTTTCTTAGCTTTAAGCAATATCCAGAGGAACATCTCTATGCAGCTTGGGGAGAGATACAAGATGTTGATAAGAAATGCCCTAATAAGGGAGTGGACAAATGGGTAGTGATTCAGATTTTCTGTAATCGTCTGAATCCATCTTCGAAGGCCATGGTTGATTCTATCACAAATGGGGGATATCGGAATGTGCCTGTCAATGAAGTTTTTTCGCCTCTTAGACCAATTGTCTGCGAACAACACTCAAAACACGGATAGAAGGAATACATCAATGGTGACTAGTGCTAAAGATGATTCCTCTTCCCAGATTGTATCCATCTTGAATGCAATGAACAAGCGTTTTGATGTGTTGGAATCTCAAATGCAAAGGGAAAATTCTCATAATGTGCATGCGTCCAAGCCATTCCAAATGTGTGCAATCAATGCAATGATATGCACATGCCCGATCAATGTCCTCTTTATATGACCACTGAGTCTGTCAACTATATGGGCAAGTTTTCAAACCCTCACAACAACCCTTACTCTCAAACATACAACTCAGGATGGAGGAATCATCCTAATTTTCATGGAGTCAAGGGAATTCTTCAAATCAACCTTCATCCTCTAATGTCAAGCCACTTCACCACCCTCCGGGTTTTCAAGCTCCACCAAAGCCAATGCCGGTTAAGAAAGAGGAGTCTAGAATGGAAAAGATGCTAGCACAAATCTTGAGTAATCAAGAGTCTGCAAGAGTTGAAACTAAGGCAACTCTTACTCTTCATGATACCGCAATCAAGAACCTCGAAGTGCAAATGGGGCAATTGGCTTCACAAATGAATGCTATGTCAAGAAGTAATCTCCCTAGTGACACCATTCCAAATCCTAAAGGGATGGTAAGGAGGAGTGTAAAGCAATCACTTTGAGAAGTGGGATGCAATTACCCGAAGTTCTTATGCCAAGTGCAAGTGGTGTGAGTAGTGGTGCTACTAAGGTGATGTTTGATAATGAAGTGATTAATGAAGAAATTGTGGTTGAAGATGTGACAACTCGAAGAATGATCAAGAAGAGAAAAAGATTGAAGATCAAGCCAAAAAGGTTGGATGATGAGAAAAGCAACTAGAGGCCAAGCCAAAATATATGCCTCCACCACCTTTTCCTCAAAGGCTTAGGAAGCAACAAGAAGATGGCCAATTCAAAAAGTTTCTTGATATGTTCAAGCAATTGCATATCAACATTCCTTTTGTGGAAGCTTTGGAGCAAATGCCCAAATATGCTAAATTCATGAAAGATGTGCTCTCTAAAAAGAGAAGGTTCAATGAGTTTGAGACGGTTGCTCTAACCAAGAGTTGTACGGATATCATTAAGCAACTACCTCAAAAGTTGAAGGATCCCGGTAGCTTCTCAATTCCGTGTCATATTGGGAATAAATTTTTGGGTAAGGCATTATGTGATCTTGGAGCTAGTATCAATCTTATGCCTCTCTCTATTTTCAATAAATTGGAGTTGGGTGAAGCTAGACCAACAACCGTGACTTTGCAATTAGCGGATAGAAGCTTGGCTTATCCACGTGGTGTTATTGAAGATGTTCTTGTAAAAGTGGATAAATTCATTTTTCGGTTGATTTCATTGTCCTTGATTGTGAGGTGGATCGTGATATTCCTATTATCTTAGGAAGACCATTCTTGGCAACGCTAGAACCTTGATTGATGTTGAAAAAGGTGAGCTTACTATGAGGGTGGATGATGAGCAAGTCACTTTTAACATGCACAAGTTGATGAAATCTCCCAATGATCTTGAGCAATGCTTCTTTGTTGATATGCTTGATCAAGTTGCACAAGAAGAATTCAATGAGGCAATTCCTAATGATTTTTTGGAAGCCTTGTTGCTAGGAGCTCAATTAAAGACTCAAGATGGAGAAGAGTGTATGGCTATCATGAATGCATCACCCGTTTATCCTAGAAACCGTGTCCAATTTGAATCTCTAGATTTATCTTCTCTTGGTAGACCATCTTTGAAATCCTCTATTGAAGAGCCACCATCTCTTGAGTTAAGACATTACCTTCTCATCTTCGTATGTCTATTTAGAAGCCAACAACACTTTGCCAGTGATTATTGCTGCGGACTTGAATGAACAACAAGAAGAGCAACTTGTGGAAGTCTTGAAAGCTCACAAGAGAGCTATTGGGTGGACTATTGCCGACATAAAGGGTATTAGCCCTTCAATTTGCATGCATAAGATTTTCCTTGAAGACAATCATAAAACTTCTGTGGAACATCAAAGAAGGTTGAATCCTATTATGAAGGAAGTTGTGAAAAAGGAGATCTTAAAATGGCTTGAGGCGGGCATTGTCTATCCTATTTCTGACAGCTCTTGGGTGAGCCAGTTCAATGCGTTCCAAAAAAGGAGGCATGACTGTAGTGGCTAACACCCCACAATGAGCTAATTCCTACTCGCACTGTCACTGGGTGGAGAGTATGCATGGATTACCGGAAGCTAAATGCGGCTACTAGGAAAGATCACTTTCCTCTTCCCTTTATCGACCAAATGCTTGACAAATTAGCTGGAAGGGAATTCTTTTGCTTCCTTGATGGGTATTCAGGCTATAACCAAATTGCCATAGCTCCAGAGGATCAAGAAAAAATGACATTTACTTGTCCTTATGGAACTTTTGCTTTCAAGCGCATGCCTTTTGGGTTATGCAATGCACCGGCCACTTTTCAGAGGTGTATGATGGCAATTTTCTCTGATATGATTGAGCAAACTATGGAAGTCTTCATGGATGACTTCACGGTTTTGGGGATTCATATGAGGAATGTTTGATCAACTTGGCCAATGTGTTGAAAAGATGTGGAAGAGACCAACTTGGTCTTGAATTGGGAAAAATGCCACTTCATGGTTAAGGAGGGCATAGTTCTTGTCTTGGCCATAGAGTCTCAAAAATGGCTTGGAGGTAGATAGAGCCAAAATTTCAGTGATTGAGCAACTTCCTCCACCTACTAATGTTAAGGGTGTGAGGAGTTTTCTTGGTCATGCGGGATTTTATCGCCGCTTCATTAAAGACTTCTCCAAAATAGTCAAGCCTCTTTGCACTCTTCTTGAGAAAGATGCTGAATTTAAATTTGATGATTCATGCTTGAAAGCATTTGAAGAGTTGAAGAAAAGACTTGTGTCTGCGCCTATCATGATGGCTCCTGATTGGAGTTTGCCTTTCATTGTGATGTGTGATGCTAGTGACTTTGCTGTGGGTGCTATGCTTGGCCAAAAGAAAGAAAAAGTGCTTCACCCAATTTACTATGCTAGCAGAACACTTGATGATGCTCAAGAAAACTACACACCACAACTGAGAAAGAGCTTCTTGCAGTGGTGTGTTGCTTTTACCAAGTTTAGATCGTATCTTGTGGGTACTAAGGTGACAGTTTACACTGACCATTCAGCTTTGAAGTACCTATTCAGCAAGAAGGAGTCTAAAGCAAGGTTAATTCGATGGGTACTACTTCTACAAGAATTTGACTTGGAGATTATTGATAGGAAGGGTACTGAGAATCAAGTGGCGGACCATCTTTCTAGGTTGAGTACTGATGCTCAACTTAAATGTAATGTTGTTATTGATGAAGCTTTTCCTGATGAGCAACTCTTTAAGGTTGACAATATTCAAAACACCGTGGTATGCGGACATTGTCAACTATCTTGTTTGTGGCATCTTGCCCTTTGATTTGAAGTTTCATCAAAAGAAGAAGTTTCTCCATGCTAAGTTGTATTTTGGGAAGAACCCTATCTGTTTCGCCAATGTGCTGATCAAATGATCAGAAAGTGTGTTCCTGAGTGTGAGCAATAAGAAATTCTAAGATGTTGCCATTCTTCTGACTATGGAGGCCACTTCGGGGTGACAAGACATCATCTAAATGTTTGCAAAGTTTTCTATTGGCCCTCTTATTCAGGATGCATATGACTTTGTTTTAAAGTGTGATAGGTGCCAAAGGATGGGTAATACTCTAGAAGGAACAAATGCCACTCAACAACATGCTTGAAGTAGTGTTTGATGACGTATGGGGCATAGACTTCATGGGACCATTTCCCATGTCTTTCAACAAATCAATATATCTTTGTGGCTGTAGACTATGTCTCAAAATGGGTCGAAGCGGCGGCATTTCCACTAATGATGCTAAAGTGGTGCTCAAGTTCTTGAAGAAGCATATTTCACCCGCTTTGGAGCACCAAGAGCCATTGTGAGTGATGGTGGTACTCATTTTTGCAACAACCAATTTCAATCTCTCTTGAAGAAATATGGTGTCAAGCACAAGGTTGCACTTGCTTACCATCCTCAAACTAACGGACAAGCTGAGATCTTTAATCGGAAATCAAGAAGATACTTGAGAAGCCGGTAGGAGTGGCAAGAAAAGATTGGTCCACCAAACTTGACGATGTATTATGGGCTTATCAAACGACTTACAAAACTCCTATCAGCATGTCTCCATACCGGTTAGTTTTTGAGAAAGCATGTCATTTACCTGTAGAGCTAGAACATGGTTCTTATTGGGCTATCCAAAAGCTCAACTTTGATTTTAAAGCTGTGGGTGAAAAGAGACTTCTCCAACTAAATGAACTTGATGAATTTCGGTTAAATGCCTATGAGAATGCTAGGCAATACAAGAGAAGACAAAGAGATGGTATGACAAGAAAATTTTATGCAAAGCATTTGAGCCAGGCCAAAAAGTACTCTTGTATAACTCTAGATTGAGATTATTTTTCCTGGCAAACTCAAGTCTAGATGGTTTGGGACCATTCAATGTGGTCCAAGCATTCCCTCATGGTGCTATTGAGCTAGAGAGTAATGAAGGAGAAAGATTTAAAGTCAATGGACAACGAGTGAAGCATTACTGGGGTGGTGAGGTAGATCATGAAGCAATCACCTTGCCCTTATCTGATGCCTCTTGAAGAAGAGAAGAGTCAGGCTAAATGACTATAAAACAAGCGCTACTTGGGAGGCAACCCAAGCTCTAAACCTTATCTTTTGATTTTTCTTTTGTAGATTAGTTGTTTTGGTGAAGTTATGTGTGATCTTGTCTCTTTTATAGGTTAACAAGAAGATATGAGGAAGTATAAGCCTTTGGAGAAGCAAGAAATATGCCCAAAGAACAAAAGAGCACAAAAGGAAGGAAAATTTTAGGGAAGTCAAGCTATTTAAGTTGTTTTATGCTTATAAAACTTGTCTTGGTAATTATTTTGAGCTTATTGAAGTAAATGCAATTTTTTTGTGGGTTGATTCCCATGAAAAATGGTTCTTTTTGGGGGTGATTGCATTTAAATTGAAGGAAATTGTGTATGGTTGATGAATGATGGTTAGAGATTGATTTTGGAGTGATTTGAGTGTTTGGAAGAGGTTTTAAGGGGTGAACAAATCAGATTTTTGAAAACAGATTACTGCAGAATTTTGCTGTCAAAAGTTCTGATAAGCGTCCAGAGAGATGAAAGAAGTCGCGACTTCGAATTTAAGCCTAATCTGAAAGTCATGACTTTGGAAAAAAATTCAAAAAAAAAGTTAAAAATTTTAAAAAAAGAGAAAGAATTTTTTCCTCTTGTTTTGTTTTCTCTTGCCCAAACTTTACCCTCAATGAATGCTAACCTCACTCAATCACTTTAATACAAACCTTTTCCCTCTAAATTTTCAAGTTCTTTCCCTTGTCACTATCCATAATTCTAGCCACCTGAGCTTTGTCCACTTTCGTTCTTCTTTAGAGCATGAATCACATTTGTCATTCATCCTCCTCTCTACCTTAAAGTTCCCAAGAGATCACATAGATTAGCTTGTCTTAATTCTAGTTCTATAGTTGTTTTGTTACCTGTGGATATTGTTGAAATACTCTTTTGTTACAGTTTATGCTTTTTGTGTCTCTCATGCAACCTTTCTATTATTGTTTGGTTATATAGTTGCATGAGAAAGGGCCCTTACTTTCCTCTTTTGACAGTGCGGACACTGTTCAATTTAAGTTTGGGGGTGAGGGTATTAATTTGATTGATTTGACATGAACTTCAATTTTGAAACTTAGCTATTTATTGTTCCTCTCTTTTAAAATTTGAACTAGATGAGAAATTATTTGTTGAACAGAATGTGTGATCCAATGATAGAACGTTGCTTAAACTGTATGTTTTATAGGAAGTTGTGATAAATTTTTGGCATGCTTGATTTGCAGGGTTAAGGCTTGCTTTCTAATAATTTTGTGAAATTTTCTTTTGCACTTTTGAACCAGACAATGATTTGAATGCCTCTATTAGGAAATTTTGTGGCAAGTTTATATGCATTTTCTCTCTCAATTGAAAACTCTAGAACCTATCTTGGAATCTCTTGAGGCATTTAATAATCACTTTGCATGATATTAAAATATGATTTGGGGGGCATTCTTTCAATTGCGTTTGAGCCTTTCAAGCCCACCTATTGCATCATTTCCACTTGAACCCCTTTTGAGCCTGGAATTGAAAATCTTATGTATTTTTCTTTTGAAACCTTCATTAGACCCTAGCCTCTATAATTTGAAAAACCATGAACTACCTTACTCTTGAGATAAGTGATAAAAAAAATTTATGTGCTAGTAGGGAAGTTTGTTTTAGTTGTTTCAAGGAGGTGTTGTTATTGTAAATTTGGGCGTGAGGAATGGAAATGAAGTTTGGAATTCTACTAATTGTGCTCCTAAAAAAAAAGTAAAAAAAATATATATAGAACTATACATAAAAAAAATTGCAATGAAAAAAAAAGAGAGTTTCAATATCAATAAATTTGGAGTACAAGGAATGGTATTTGGAATAAGTTTGGGGGAAAGTATTTGGCTAGCAAGAATGGAATGGTTGGCTTCTCATTGTCATTTATCTCAAGTTCTTTGAATTCCATTTATCCTTTCATTTCAATAAGCCCAAAACCTTTGGCCACGCTACAAGCTTACAAAGTCCCATTGATTTTGAATTATGTGAAGTGATCTTTTAGTGGAGAGAGAAGAAGAGTTTAGGCATATGAAGTCTTGATATTGAACTTGTTCTATGCATATTAAGTTGTTACATTTTGACTTGATATTTGCAGGAAAATCGTTCTCTGGTCTCACACACACACATTTCTAAATTGTTGGAAAGCATAATCTTAATTTGTGAATTGAGCATTCCTTTATATTTCACTGCTATCCTCTTTAACATATATTTGTAGCAACTAGTGAGGATATTTTCATGCATGCTTAGTAGATGAATAATTAATCAATCTAGTTATTTTATTACTTGTTTTACTCGAGGATAGTAAAAATCTAAGTTTGGGGGTGTGTTAACCCTAGAAGTTCATGTTATTTCATCACATTTTCCTTAGATTCTAATCCGTTTTAGTTCAATTGTATATGTTTTTATTGCCCAAATTAGGAAAATGTGCATTTTGTTTTGGGCTTGTGTTCTTCTTGGCTTTAATTTGATATTTTTCGCCTAATTTCATGTTATTTTGATTAGAAGCATTTCTGGAGCTTTATGGATATTTTTGGAAGGCTTTTGGATGAAGAAATCAAGAGCAAAATGAATGATTTTTGTTAGCTGTAAAAATAGTGCAAAACTGCCAAAGTCGTCTCAAAGTCGTGACTTTCGTTCGCGACTTTCGTCGCTGTCAGAAAAACGTTGCGTTTCATTTATCAGAAATTAGTTGGCTAGGACACATAAGCTGAGAGCTCGACCCAGAACACATTCTTCAGACTTTTTGACACTTTTGGAGCTTGGTTGTGCTAGGGTTTGGGCATTGGAAGAGTTGGGATCAAGAGATTGAAGCTTTGAAGACATTTGAAGCTCATTTTCTTTGGTTTTTCTATTCCTCTTCCCTTTCCTCTCTTGTAATCTGAAATGGGTCCACTTATTTTGTATATTTATAGCTTGTGGATGATTATGAGTAGCTAAACCCTTTGTTCTAGGATTATTTGGAACCCTTGTATGGATTAACACCATATTTCTCCTCTCTTTTTGTGATTAATGATATATATGTGTTTATTTTACTCTTTCCTTAATGCTTCTACTTGATTGGCCACCATTTAGATGTTGGGTTCACTTAATTGATGCTTGAGAGGGCTAGGTTGAGTGTAGAACTTGGGTAAAATTGTGTAAGAACTTGATATTTGCATGTTGAATGGATGGTTTTGCTAGTAAGATAGAGATATACTTGCTAGCCTTGCATAGCCACATTAGGGTTGATATTTAAAATTGAGTTTTATTAATCGTAACAAGAGATTGGGCAATTAATTTAACTAAACACTTGTTCATGACTTGAGAGAGCTTGTCCAAATATTTTTAGAACCCTAGGTTAGCACTTATTTTCATTAAAAGCATTTATGAGAGGAAGTAATTTTGGTGTTATGAAATGCAAGGGGGACAATTAATCCTAGGTCCTAAATTGTGTTAGAAGTTTGTGAATCACTCACTTTTTTTTATTTTCTAGTGTTAGTTTCATTCGAAAAATCATTTTCACCTAACTTTTTGTAGCTCAACTTGATCGAATTTATTTAGTCTTTTGCTTGATCATTATTTTTGAACAAATCCTCCTCGAGGAAATGATACTTTACTTTCATTATATTACTTGCTACGACCCGTGCACTTGCGGTGAACAACAATGGCCCTCTGAGCTTGCAGTCAAAAGAACACATGCTTGCATCAGAAATGCCTCTCTGAGCTCGGAGTTCAAAAGTATGTAATTTATTCTCAGCTAAGAGGCAAGGAAACATCTTCAATTTCTCCAGGGTGTGCAGTTTCCAATGCTTCTTCGCAGACTATTTCTTTGATCACGTGCACCATCAAAAACAAGAGAATAGGCAAATTTATTGTTGAATAAACCATCATTCGATGGTTTCCAATAGAATTGGTCCTCTCTACTCATCTCACTCAAAGTGCTCGTGCTAATGGCCAGGCTAAAAATATTGGGAGGAAACCAGATTTCACTTTTACATTTGTGCCAACCACCCCAGGGCATTAAAAAATCCGCAACACAAGCTTCAATACTCAAAGGTTCAGAAGCAGGAAGGGCATGAAACAAAAGAGTTTCTTTCACACCAGACCAGGTCTCACACCAAAGTTTAGTTTTCATACCATTTCCAATCCATTTCCCTTGGCCTTCTTTGAACTTGTCCAAGACCTTGACAAAGCTTTTTCCAATCCTCTGAAGTATTCCTTTTTTAACAAACTTTGGGTAAGTCATCTTGCCTGCAACCATATTTAGCACGCACCACTTTAACCCAAAGCTTTATTATTGGTGACCAATTGCCAGCAAAGTTTCAAGATGAAAGCTTTATTTTGACAATCCAAATCCTTCACACCTGGTCCACCTTTTTCTTTATCCTTCTTGACGTCACAGACCAAGAAACAAGATGAGCATGTCTTTCTTCTTCACTACTTCCCCATAAGAAACTCCTACTTCTTTTTCCAACGTCCTTCAGCAGCTGCATATGTAACTGCTTTACCAATACTTTAAGCCCGTAGATCCCATAACACAAAGTATATCTTTGTTTTAACCTACATTATGATTTTTGGTTGCTTTATCCAGGGCTATGACTTCTCAGTAGGATCCCAAATCACTCCTGAAGGATAATGAAAGCATCCATAGAGCACTATATCACCAGTTCACCAAAGAACACAAACCATTAATATCATTGGTTATGAACAAAATGGTTTTGCAGATCAACTATATCTCAACTTCAACCAAGACAGCGGGATTTGTGCCAACACTTTTAACTCCATGCTGCAAAGTAAATATATTTATTTACATCTATTTCCATCAAATTTAAACAATATATAAAGTAAGAAGGAATGGGGATTTGCTAGTACAAATGTGATCTTCTCGTGTCTGATTAATGGAGGAAGCAAAAGCTGGAGGGGTAGGAGGAAACAAAACAACTCACAGTGAAACATCCTTTGGAAGGAAAGAGGGAATTGCAAGGACTTGAAGAAGCAGAAGCAGCAGAAGAGAAGGAAGATAGAAGCTTGCGCTAGGCGGTTCAAGTAGCAAAAGCTAGATTTCACAGCCATGAAAACCAGCTTCCTGAAAACTATGCTCACAATAGGATCATCGAGAATGGATAGGATGGAGTGCTAGAACTCCGCCTTCACAAACAAGGCTGCTTTTTGAATATGTATCTTTATCAAATGAAAACTCCAAGGACCCCTCATCTGGTTCACTTGGGATTGCCTGTCAATAAAGACATGTTTAGTACTTTTTATATTTTTTATCACTTAAAGACCTTTGATTTTTCATCAGTATTTTCAATTTACAACATTTGGATCCTTATCTATTATAAACTATAGTGGGTCTTCGCTTTCATTCTCCTTATAAAAATGTTATGTGATAATGATAATAAATATATAAAAAATATTTTATACCTTGTAAAAATAGTGGCTTCATGTGCCACACCATGCTCTTCTCCTTGCACCATGTAGGTTACGTTCGTCCTATTTGCTCTTCAGATTCAGGGGGCTCATTCTTTGGTATGCTTGATGGCGTATTCAAATTAAACGTAGGTGATTGACCCAGATGAGAGTTAGGTTGGGGTAATGCTGAAGGCATGTAAGGAGATGAACCGAAGAAATCAGAATGTCCCTGTGTTGGTGCTAATGTACAAGAAGAAATGGCACCTACAATTGGTGTAGAAGTGGTTGCAATAAAGGTATCAGTGGGTTCTTGTCCATTTCCAATGATGATAGTTGCCCGAGTTGACAGATAACCATCACGTCACTTCCTCGATCCATCCTCAGGGATTTGTGGACGTGGTAAATCTGGTGCAGGTAGAGCAGGCTGAGAAACCATGTTGAACCTTTGTTCCCCTAATGCAAGTAATATTTTCTACATATCTTGGCTAACACTTTCTCGAAAGTCACCAAAGGACAATGGCAGCGGGTCTTGAACACTAAGCTTACACAATTCATATGCAATATCAGCCCGAAATTAATTATAATACAATAGGTAATGACATTATCAAAAGAGGAAAGAAAATGATAGTGACAAGGGTTAAAAAGGTTACCACGAAACCCATTGCACCACTGGCTGGGTGGATCCATCATCGAGTACACCTCCAATATCGTCACATATACTCGGATGTTCGAACTAATGGCTCAAATGCCAAAGGAGCCTTAGCAATAGCATCTTGCCACCCATTCCATGCCTCAATGAAGTTTAAATGTTCTTTAAACCAATCTGTTGTGGTTCTTCCTTGTAATTGTAACGTGTGACATGCCCCTAAATTAACTGGGGCATTAGGGATTGGCTGTTGTCGACCAAATTGTCTAAGCAAACGATCAGGGTGATGCCACTCTATTATATAAAAGCATATAATTGGGACTGAAGCGAGCCAAATTTGTGATGTTGTCAAGCAATAGTTTGGAATCAATTGACGCACAATGGGAGATTCATATTGTTGCCAAATTACCTGTACCAAATCACTTTAAAGTTTTACAACAATCACCATAGTTAACAAGCCATTTATTTGAGAAATTGCCATTGTAATTAGCACACCTCATCATCCCTCATTGCATGTAGCAAAACCCTATATTGCTGCAAAGACATTGTACTCGTATGAATTGACTGTCCCATATTTTTCCATCTATGATCATAAGCAGAAACATGGTAACCAAATGATTGACTTAATAATACAATATCAAACAGGTGTCTTGTAAATTTAACATACCTAAACCCCAAAGGGGGCAAGAGAGGATAGATATCAGATTGTGGATCTGGCGGTGGAGGTCTTGGTGGTGCTAACACCGGGAAGCAATCCCATGCCCATAGATGGAGCAGTGTCAAGCATCCACCCAGGCTTAGTGGCATTGCATAGCTCTCTATACAAGTGAGCCAACAATGCAGACCCCCAACTATATCGACCAGCTAGCTTGAGATTCCTTAATAATGGAAGGTACTTTAAATAAACTCTATGACCAGACCTATCTGGCATTAGATAACCACCAATCAACCTGAGTATATATGCACAAGTAAATTGTTGAATTTGTTCCTCCTTGGCATCATTTGGAAGATGGTTGAACTGCTCAGCCAACCAACTAACAACTAATGTTTGTCCTTTAATTTATCTTCAGGTGGCCTAATTCCAAGAAGGCATTCACAAGTGTCTGCCCAATTGTAATTGGTTTGACCAGTGACAGGAATGCCCTCACATGGAAGGCCCAATTGCACAGTCACATCCTCTAAAGTTATTGTGCACTCTCCACGCGTTGTATGAAACGAATGGGTCTCAGGATGCCAACGCTCAACAAATGCTGAAACCAACGTCGGATCATACTCAAATTGGCCTATCCAGGCAGCACCATAAAAGCCAGCTTGTGTAAGATACTCAATAATCTGAATTGGTGGCTGTAGTAATCGATCAGTGTGCATGACTCATCGACATCGAAGGATTCGTGCATCCTACAATTAGATACAAATATGCATCATAATTAAGTATGCCAACCACAATGTAGGCTAATCAAATTAGTTTACATGGCCATGCCACACAGTCTGGGAGACATGTCTTGATTGTAGGTACAATAATGAGTCATCCTCTGGACCTGGATTAATAATCTCTCGTTGTTCTGCCATTGAAAGAATGTCCCTGGAACACTTAAACAATCAATGCAACCCAAGTGGCATGACCAAAATGCATTCATTCATGCTCTATTTTGCATAACAAAGGTTTCAATGCACATCAATACATTGCATGCTTCTAAAAACATTAAATGATTTTTGATATATCTTTATTGCAAAAAAATGTCAGGGTTGACCATAAGAAGACTTCTTTGTCGACAAAGTCGCAACTTTTAGGTTGTGATCCAAATTCCTAGCCATCTATTGCCGTAAGCGAATGGATTGAGGACCATAAGAAAATTCGTCATTCGCAATATTTGCACACTGACTCTTTCCTCATTGTGTATTTCCTCCTTATCATACTGTTATATATCAATAAACATATTCAAATATTAACATTAATAATAATAATAATACAAAAAAAATCAATAACTAAATAACAAATACATGCTAACTTATTGAATATAAACATACAAAAAAAATTTTTGGTGGAATCAAAATAATATTAAAGAAAGTATAATGAAGTACAATAATTTGAAAAAATTATAGCCGATATTAACTAAGAAAAAAGATTCAAAATCAAGAAAATAATAGAACAAAATTTTACAATAAATTATCTATATTTTAATTATAGTTATAAATGTAATTTATCCTTACAATACAATAAATGTAATTAATCTAAATTTATCCAAAATTATAATTATAGCAATATAGTATACTAAATAATTAAACAATAAAATTTTACATACCAGTCTACTTAATTTGAACAAAGGAATAAAAAATTAAATATTACTTTATCAGAAATAAAATTAAAAAAATAATAAAATAAAAACAACATAACTGTAAAATAAAAAAAAATTAACATTCATTTACCAACAACAAGAAAACCTCATCTTACTCAGTGTATTCTACAATTAAACCTTTGGAAATGTTGTTAATTAAGAGTATTTAAACATTCATGTATCAAAAATAATAATTTAACAAATCAACATATTAAATATTAACAACAGGAAATTAGGACCAACATAATATCAAAATCGTAAATATATGCTTGCTTTGATTAAATGCTGACAAGACGATAGTGAGGAAGAAGGTTAAAATGTTTAAGCAAGACGAACTAAGAAGCTGCTTGCTTCAACCACTAAACGGTGAACAGAAAAAAGCTGTTTCTACTGCACGAGACGAAGAGGAGAAAGAAGATGCTTCCACCGCGAAACGTTGAGACGAAGAAATTGAAGAGGAAAGAAAAAATGTGAGGAAAAATGAACCGAGCTCGCGAACCAAAATGCGCGAGAGATTCTCGGTTTTGAACCGGACAGGTGTGTCGTCTGGACTGTGTAGGCTGCAGGCGGCGTCAGAGGGGCTAGCCTTTGCAGGCCAAGCATGTGACAGAAATTTGAAATTATGGAAATCGGTGCTGATTATTGGTAATTACAAGGGGGTTATTAATTTGATTTTTCAAATTTAATTTAATTTATACTCACATGTTTTAAAAAGTTAATTTGGTTACATTTAAAAATTACAGTGCATTTTTTTAAAATAATATTTAAAAAATATTTTTAAAATTATTGTTTATGAAAAAAATAATATAATATTACTTTTTAAATTTATTATATAAAAATATATTTAAAACTTTACACACTTTATTCATTTTATCTTTTTAATAATAATATTAATGATGTTATCAAAATAATTTATAAAAGAATTAGAGGAGCATCATTTTAATTTTTAACATTTCATAAAATTATTATTTAAATATTTTTTTAATAAAAAAAATTAATATTATTAAATTACATTAGCTTGCAGAATGATATTGCGGCAAATAATGGCAAGAGTTTCATTGTGTTTGAGAAAAATTACAAGTATGATATATAAATAGGAGAATTTTAATTAAGAATTGTGAAAGGAAAATACTTATCAATAGATTTAAAAAAAATCTAAAAATTAAATGCAAAATTTTTGAATTAAATTGAAATAAAATGGGTGGCTAAAAAGGCTAAAATATTTGTTTGGAAAATTAATACTCTTTTGATTATATTTATAAGCTATTTTTAATATTTTCACCAAAATAAAAAAAGATTTAAAATTTATTAACTATGTATAAAAATTTAATAAATTTTTAATTTTATCTTTATTATATATATCCACGAACATATCTACATTGTGGCTTATAGAGGCAATTGCCCCCACAAGGTTAAAAAAAAATATACATAATAACCCAAAATCTTTCAATTGCCCTCTTTAAAAAAATTTAATTGCCCCTTGTCCTGAAAGAAAATTTTCCCTTTTCCCCTCAAAAGTTCTCTCTTATCCTCTAAAAAAATTATTTAACTCAAATCTTATATATATTTTATAATTTTAAATAAATGGGGAGAGAAATAATTTTAAAAATAAATTTCTTTAATTTTAAATATTTTAAAAAATAATTAACATTTATCTTGTGTAACAAATTTGCTTCTACTATTTAATTTTTTTGGATTCGTTACTAAATATACCTACTTTAAAATAAAATACTCTAGCATTTAATAAACGTCCTTATATTTAATAGGGGCAAAATTGTAAAGAAGAACATAATAATTATTGAGATACTTTATAAATAAGGTCAAAGCAAACATTCTCTCTCAACTCATAAATAAGACTAAAGGAGTAAATATTTGATTACTATCTAACTTTATTTATTAATAACTTACTTGTACTTGTTAATTATTTAATAATACTTGTTAAATAGTTAACTAGTTAATTTTTTAATTTCATATTCTTAAGAATATTCCTTGTTAATTTCATAATTTTACTTGTTAATTTATCAACAAGATTTGCTAATTACTTAACTTGACTTTTAAATCCTTTATAAGACTTGTTCATTCAATTTGATCGAAAAGCACCATCATTAATTGTTAATTTTTTTAATTTACTTATTAATTTATCAATATTAATTGTTAATTACCCAACTTTACTTGTCAATAATCATACTAATGTCATTTATTAATTATCTAACTTTTATTTGTTAATTTATCAATACTAGTTGTAAATTATATTACTTGTTAATAATCATATTAACTCAATCATTTTATCTTAAATACAAATTAGTTGTTGCTAATTCTCTAACTTTACTTACAGGGCCGTGGAAGCTACAAGACAGTGAGACAATTACCTTAGGCCTAAAAAAAGATATTAATATCCCTATTTGTAATTTATATTTATATTATTATATATTTAATTATAGATGAAAAAAATAAAAAGTATTAATTGTTCTTTTTGTTGAAAAGTTTCAATTATTTCTAGTATAACATTAATTATTGAATTAAGTTCATTATTTACATAAACAAAAGAATAGTGAAATCCATAATATACTAATTCTCACTTTTCATTTTTTTCTTTTTCTTATTCTAAAGTCTAAAATATTGATAGATATTGATATCAAGACCTTGTATATTTTTAGACCATCAACACAACACTTTAACCCTTATTAAAATCTAGTTTATAATTTATATAATTATTATTAGTTTTTTCACTAATCATTAGTATTATTAGTCTTAATTATATCTTTTTGATAAAAATGTATTGCCATCCCATATCAGTGTTAATATTCTATCTCAATATATAAGATGCGGTAGGCATACTTTGTCAATATTAATTTTTATTTAACTATTGAATTAATTTAGTATTTTATTAGAATCATTATATTATAAGATTATAATATATAATTTTGTAAAAAATAATGAGTGGATTTTTTTTTTAAGGGACAACACATGCTATGCTTTTTTTGACCAACATACACATGCCAGGGTTAATAAATAATTTTGCCTCAGGCCTCAAACTATTTTATATGGCTCTATTTACTTGTTAATTTATCAATATCAATTGTCAATTATTTTTTTTATTTTGCAGAAGGGCATTTCGATCTATTCAGCCACTCATTTTATTTCAATTCAATCCAAAAATCTTATAGCAAATTTTTTAATATTTTTTTGGAACCCATTCGTAAATATCTTTTTAATCTTTTGTTGAAATTCTCCCTATGTAAATTGTGGAACTTTACACTTCCTTCTTATTCTTGATATATCCTCAGAACTAAATATAGTTAACTAAATAAAATGTATTTGGATTTAAGAGCTTATTGTATATATAATATTTTAATAATTGAGAAAAGATATAAAGAGTATATTTGTATAAAAAAATCATATTAACATGTTCAATACTCCCTCCATTTAAAAATGTAAGATATTTTTAATCGAATCTCACCATTTAATAAAGTAATTATCTATTTTCAAACTAACTGTAGATTTTTATATTTATCCCTTATTAAACAATCTATAATAAATATAAAGTCATTCATTAATAGGAGCATTTTTTTAAAAAACAATGATTACACTTCAAAAAACTAAAAATGCTTTACATTTTTAAACATTAACTCTTCAAAAAATGTTTTCTATTTTTGAACGGGGAGCGTATAAATTTTTAAACAGAAAAATGATGATCACTTTACTTATATTATTATAATTTTAGTCATAATATAATTATTATTTTTGGTTATTTAAATTATTATTTTTTAAATTAAATTATCATGTACTCTGACTTCTAGTCCTGGCACCGCGGCTACATAGATTAATTGCGTAGAAAGTAAGAATCTTGACTTAGATAGGAGAAAAGCAACGTAATTTTTTTTTTAAAAAAAGCTATATATATTAAATTAAAAATTGTAAAATAATAAAATCAATAACAAATCAACAATTAAGATTAGAAGATTTGGCTTATGTACATTAATTAATCTACATCTACATTCCATACAACCTAATTTACACGTCATCTTTTTTAGATCTAATTTGTAATGCGAAATTTTGAAGACTATCTTGATAACTAAAACATACGTTAATCATTGAAATGATAAAAGTTTTCAAGAAATTACATCTATTAAATACGTTGCCTAATTTTGATTATAACAAAGTTAGAAAAGATGTTGTGTTTAATAAAACTAATTTACTCAAAGAAATGGTAAGGTATTAAGTTCGATAGCTTAAAACCTTTAGAGCCTGTTTGATTTCAATTCCCATTTTTTATTTTTAAAAAATATTTTCTAATACAGTTTTTAAATTGTTTTTCAAAACAAAACAAAATGAAAATATATTTGATTATATTAATTTAAAAATAATTTTAGAATTAAAAATAGATTAATAGTAATGATTATAAACAGTTAATAGTGATAATTTATGATAGGAATTAATTAAAATAACTATATTTTCTCATACTTAAATGTAGTGTATTTTGAAAACAAGAAAAATAAAATGAAAACAATTTGAATTTTTTCTATTTTTTGTTTTAAAAAGAAAAAAACAAAAACAGTTTTGAAAACAATTAAATTCAAAAATACTTGTCCAAACAATTTTTTAAATTTTTTTTATTTTTGGAGACAAAAAATAGTTTTCAAAAAATAAAAACAAATAGACCCTTAATTTTTCCTTTTTACCAATCTTTTGTATATTTCAAAATTTTAAAAAAAATTCGAAATTTTTCTCTTTGCAAAACTTCAAAATGTCTGTGTCTTCCCTTGATCTTTAAGAGGATGCTATTCCTTGTGTTGTCTTTCCTATTCTTTCTAAATTTATGTTGAATGTTTTTAAATTTCTGTTCTTCTCTTACTTGATTCTTAAAAAATTAAAAGTTTTGTTTGATTTTTTTTTTTTGAAATTTCCGTGTCATCTGATGTAACTTCTGATTTATTTCAGGATTTCTCTGAATATTTCAAAATTTTGTACCCTATCTTTTTAAAAGATTTTTGGAATTTTGAAAGTTCTAATCTAGCTTCTGTTTGTACTCCAAAACTTTTGAAGCTTGTCCAGTGTTTTGAAATTTCTGAACTTTTTTTCTTTGCAATACTTATATTTCAAAATTTCCCTACGCTTCTAAACTTAAGACGATGTTTCGATATTCCTCTAAATATTTCAAAGTTTCTAACTTTTTCTCAATGAGCATCCACAACTTTCACAATTTTATCTAAAATTTAAAATTTTCTCTTCGAGCCAAGTTTATCAGATTAACTTCTTATTTCTATTTTTCATTGTCATAATCTTTTCAATCAATCTGAACTCATTCCTTAATTATTTATCCTAAAATTATTCATTTTCATATTAACATCTTATGACCTTTGGATTATGCCTTATTAAAATTGGATTACGGCTTATTAAAATTAATCACTTTGATCCGAAAATTTCTTAAGTTTGCAAATTTTGAAATTTCCTCAAACCCTTTGAAATTTTGCTTCAACCGTCATAATGTTATAACATTTAATGCATTTTGTTTTGAGTCCTAAACATATAATCCAGCTATAAAAACTTTTTTCCTTCATCTTTTCTAGGTAACTTAATATTGCCATCGAAGATAAACATTGTTAAAGCATCCAACATTTTGATTAATGGAAAACAGGTCTCAATAGAAACGTTTATGAGTCTAACGGACACTTGACGCAAAGACACTATATAGAGAAACTCATTTATGAAGTTGGAGCAAAAAAAAAAAAAAATTAATGCCTAAGCTTTGATACTCAATTCTTTCAACTAACCTTTGCTATTGTCTTCATTGTGATTGAGCTCCATTGATTTTAACCCACCCTTTTGAGAGTTTACTGTAAAGTTGACTATTTAGTGATCTCCTCTATTTCATTCTCTTATAACAAAGAAAATTAAGTTTGAAAAACTTAAGTAGGACGTTCAATTATCTTTTATAAAGGAGAGTGTTCCAGACTTAAAAGAGTTTGAAATATACCAAGGCTTCTAAGAACTCAAATTGATTTTGGATGATATAGTGGAAAATTCCAAGATATAAGACTTGGGAACTAAATGTAGACAAGAGGTTAGTCAAACAAGAATAAACACACTCTTCATTTTTCTATCTCATCTCTTATATTAACTTTGATGATATTTACTCTATTGCTTCTCTTTTATTTAATCGATTTATTAGCAAATTTTTTAGTAGCCTAATTTACCCCTTTCTTAGGTGCATTTACAACATTGATAACTCTCTCAAATATAGGGACTAAAAATTGTATTATGATAGTTTATGGCATAAAATTATAGTATATATTTCTTTTATAAGGCCATGAATAAAAATCCTTGTGAAAAGACAACTAATCATGTCATGTCATAATACGAAAGGTTCCTTTATCTAGGTAGAGGGATATACAAAATTTTAATATATAATTACCAAGCATGGCCTAATCCCTGGTGAGCAAGTCAATTAAGCATTGATTCACTTCTCTACACATATGATTAAAAGTAATTGCCTAATCTTTTATTGTGAGATCTCTAATATTCTTTAAGGTAGTAAAGAATGGGTGGTTTTGGAAAAAATCATGTTGAATCAAAAGAATCTAAGTAGATGTTAACTTGAGGGAGTTATTCGAATAAAGGTTGAGGACTTCAAAGATGGCTATAAGTTCAACTATGGTATAAGGGTGAAAACCAAGGTACTTGGTGAATCCCTTTATCCAATTTCCTTAATAATCCCAAACAAGTTCATCACAAGAAGTAGCATCATAATTATTGATGGAGACGTCAATGTTAAGCCTCACTTGGTTAGGAGGATACCATCTAGTTGTTTATCTCCCATTCTGCATAGACAAGCAGTTGAATCTTGATTTCAAGTCTTGATTATTGATGATATCTTGGATGTAAGTGAAAGAAATGTCTCTATTTGACACATATTCTTCAAAGTATATGTTTTTGCATCTTTGTTTCTAAATATTCTAGTTAACTTATGCAAAGAGTCTTTACCAAGGGACTTTTTCATACATTTGATCCTCTTGCATTGTTCTTTGCTTTCCATAATATCCAATTCTGTAAAGGAAGTGAGAAGAGGATATTTGACATTCCATAATATCCTTTATATACTCCTGTTAAGAGTAAATGAGCTTTGAGTATAAAATAGCCGAATAACCATTTAGGCCTCACCATTGTGTTACATGTTGTATTTAACTAAACATACCTTTATACAGACTTGTAGCCCAATAGCCTTCTTTATGTAAATGTTTTGTATCCTACACTATATATATTGTAAATGTATATAGAGCAACACACTCAATATTATACAATTATTCATTACAAAAGTTGTTTCTTGGTATCAAAGTTTTCCATAGTGAAAACCTAATGGCTTCCTCAGATGCTTTTATTGGTTCTGCATCAAGTTACCTTGCTTCTGCAAACAATCTTCTAAAGAATGTGGGAGGTTTTAATGGAAAGACCCAATTTTGTGCCATCAAGCTGGATGGTACCAATTTCTTGGTATGGCAAACTCATGTGTTGCTTATTATCAAGGGTCACAAATTGGAGGGTTTTCTCTATAGAAAAAAATCAGTGCCCCCCTCAATTTATTACAAAAAATGATGTTACAAAAACTAACTCAGTCTTTAAAGACTCGATAGCTGCAGACCAACTCCTCTTTGGGTGGCTACTTAACATAATGATACTTGAAGTCTTTTCTCAAATGACAAATGTTTCCACCTCTGCTAGTCCATGGGCAATAGCTCGTCAACTTGCTAGTGCTCAGACCAAGGCAAGAATTCTAATGTTAAAAGCTGATCTGTAATGTACAAGAAAAGGCAACATGAAAATGGCTGAATATCTAGCCAAAATGAAGAATATATCAGAACAATTAACCATTGCTAGTAATATTGTGCCTCTCCCTGATCTCATTATACAAATACTTTCTGGACTTGATGCCAATTATAATCCTGTTGTTGTTCAACTAAGTCGTGAAGTTGATGATCTTACCTAGATTGAATTATAAGCTGAATTATTAACCTATGAAAGTCGGTTAGACCAACTTACTCAACTTTCTAATCTATCTCTATCTAATAATCTAGTGAATTATGCTAGGTCTGAAATCTCCACTCCAAATGCCTGGCGTGGTGGTCGTGCTTTTAGAGGATCTAGAGGAAGGGGCAGAAATGGTCGGGGTTCAGGAGGAGATAGAAGTTCAAAACGTCCTAAGTGTCAATTATGTGAGAGGTTTGGTTATAAAGTTGACGCATGTTTTTATCATTATGATAGAATATTTATAAAATCTTCCTCAAGGGCAAATCAAAATTCTAGTGGCAGTGGCACTAATTCTAGTGCTAATACAGAATTTAATGTAGCCTTTTGGGAAACTTCAGAAACTATTAATGATGATGCATGGTTTCTTGATAGTGGTGCTACTAGTCATGTGACAAATGATGTTGCATGTCTCGACAATCCAACTAATCTCAATGGTAAGATGAATATTATAATTGGTGATGGTGATAAACTTAGTGTTGAAAAGATTGGTTCATCTAACATTAAGACTGTGTCCAGTAAACCAATTAAATTACTTGATATACTCTACTACCTAAAGATTAAAAAGAATTTGTTGAGTGTTTATAAAGTGGCTAGTGACAAAGATGCTGATGTTGTTTTTAATAAACATGGTGTTTCTATGAAGGATCGGCAAAACAAGGTAGATAATGCTTCAAGGGAAGCTAGTGAAGGTGGCATGTTTCAGATTAATGAGGCTAAGGTTGATAATGAAGTAAAGTTGGTTTTTGCTGTGGTTGAAGAAGCTGATCATTCAGCACTTAGAAAACCTAAGTCTAGTAAAGTTATATGGCATTGGACATCCTAATTCTAGGGTGCTAGATCCATTATTAATAATTGTAATTTGAACATTTTTAAGAATGAAGATATATTTTGTGAATCATGCAAATATGAAAAATCACACTCACTTTCTTTTAAAATTTTTATTTCTATGCCTCTAAGCCACTTGAACTTATTCATATAGATTTGTGGGATCCTTTTCCTTTGGCTTCAATGAATGGTTTTCAATATTATATCTTATTTGTTGATGACTACAATCACTACTCTTGGATTTACCCACTAAAAACTAAAGATGAAGCCTTGAGTACATTTATGCAATCCAAGAAGCTAGTTGAAAATCAATTTGATCATAAAATTAAGATGATTCAAAGTAACTGGGGAAGTGAATATAGGAGTTTCACTAACGTGTTGCAAGATTCAGGAATTCAATTTCGACACTCTTGTCCACGTACCTTAGCTTAAAATGGCAGAGCAGAAAGAAAACATAGACATATTGTTGAAATAGGCTTAACCTTATTAGCTCGAGCTAAAATGCCCCCATTTTACTGGTGTGAAGCTTTTAATACCGCCACTTGTAACCTCCCTGAGGTTAAACCACAATTAACTTCAAATTATGGTAATCCAAGGATTTACCCTCAAGGATTATCAAACTGCAAGATTTTAAAAGAGAATTTCTCAAAAATCTTTCAAGGGAATCCCAACCTTGACAGTTCAAATCTCAAACATGATTTAATAAGCCCAAATTAGAGTTTTGAAAATAAAGCAAAAGCTTGAAAAACCCAAATAATGAGTTTTAAAACTCAAAAATAAATACTATACAGAAATGACATGTGCGCCACAGTGTGTCTTCTCTATGCCATGCGCCGCGGCGCATTGCACGAAATTTGACAGAGTAGTGCTGTCATTTGACAGCATAGGGAGCGAACTTTTGACGCGTCCTAAATCTTCATCTGACATTCAATTGAGGTGGTTTCAGTGCCTACACAAAGCTTTCTCTTAACTCTAGTTAATGGCATAGGCTTTACATTCAAACTCATTTTCTATAAAAAGTTAGAAACCAAAATCCATTTTGACCACACTTTTATAAAATATCCTAAATAGGGTATCACAACTCAACCACACATGCCAATAGCTTACACAAATCATTCGACCACACTCAATAAACTTTTTGCCGACTCGTGTAACACACCACACTCAACCAAAAATGCTTATTTCATAAAAACACCACTCAACCCCAATTTTCACAAAACATAAAGGGGGAGGAATAATGTACCAAGTCAACTATTTCATTTCATATTTTTCAAAAATACATATGTTCCTACTTGCACTTATCCATGGGTTTACAACAAAAACTCACTAATTCAGGGCACAAAATACACTAGTTATACACAAAATCATACAAGTAGTGCACAAATCATATCAATTACACCTGGTTGGCAATTACATTAACAAATATATATGTAAGTAGTAAAAGAGAGGCATATAGAGGATTATTCCACCAATTCTAAGCCTTTGTATGTTTTCCTCGACTCGGATCCGATGAGCTAAGTCCTGAAAATATTGAAAATTGAGGGGTGAGTACAACCACTTAGCAACCAAGTTTCACTTAACCCTTACAGTTACATATTAATTGTCAATAGATGCAATTAGACAAATAAACACATATTTCATATAGCATTAGGCCACAGTTCATAAAACTAACAACTATGTGACCAGGCTTGCCATAAAACACTATATCATGATATTTCGTAAAAATATAACATAGGGTCATAAAAATAACAACCATGCGCCCTCAACATATGTAGGACTACAAAACTAACAACCATGTAGCAGGACTTATATGTATGATCATGTGCCAACCTTATATTCAGTTACCTCTGATATGAAACTGGTGGCTATCACGTGGCTACATCCTTCACAGACTAACCCAGCCTTTCATTTGTGATGAGTTACCAGGCCAGGGTGAACTCACTCACTTATGTAATCCAGTTTCCTCCAATACTAACAACCATAGGGTGTCGTACCTCTAATTTAGCCTCATCATGAACCGGTGGAGACTAGTTAGGTTTGAGTCCCTCATAGAACAAGTGAGACAGTCTTAAAATAATCATGGGATAAGGGCTACCTCCCGATTCCAACAGTCGGTGCCAAGGCTAGTTCTCAATTCCAACTGTCACTGCCAATATCATGTGGATTTCAACCAATCTACTCCTCTCCGTAGGTGAACACTCGCCAATGATCATGTTATGCACATTTCATACATAATATGCATTTAATAATCATTTCTCAAAACATGAACCCACATAAGACAAATGCTCCACAATTTAACACATAATACATCACAATTCTCCACTTATAGTATTAAATCACAATTAATTTTGTAAAACATCAAGGGTGACAAAAATCAAGGTTGTCTTTCCAAAAACTATTCCACAAATCAATACTTTGCCAATATACATCATCAATTTAATCCGCAAATCATATTTCACAAACACAATTAACATTCGACTATAAAAATTAAGCTTCCCTTAGTTACCTCAAATATTTAAGAGGTCAAAAGTTTACCCTTCATTATACCAACTTTCTAAAGCTTCAACAAGCTCGAGCGGTGCCAAAATGAACCCTTTACATCTACACCATAAATATATCATCATTATCTTGCTCTTAAAGCTTTATTAACATAAAACTCCACATACATTATTTTTAATCAACTCATAATCAATATCCACTCATACCAATAGGCTTATTAGATTCTATTAATGTACATTATTATTAATAACACTTCAAACCTTCATTAATGCACATTAACCTCTCCCAAATACCTCATAAATACCAATTTTTAGGCATTAGATGCTTCCATGAACCAACCACTTCCAAAATTATTAATGTGGTGTTCCAATACATTAAATAACTCTCATTTAACTTATTTTAACTAATAAAATCAGACCTATACTCCTATGGACCGAAAATCCATCTTTCAACTCAAACCCTACCATAAATCATTACAAATGAGGGAGAGAAAGGAAGAAGAAGGCACCATAATCTTACCTTGGGTGTTTGGGAGCTTCAATCTATCAATAATGAGACCAAATGTCGTGCCCTAACAGAGCCAAAATCGAGCTCTTCGTTTTCTTCCTCTTTTTCTCTTCTGTTTTCAAGCAGCTCACGAGCTAATTTATCTAATTTTTGGTCATGCGTTGCGGCATATGCTGCCTTCCGTTGCTGCGCATGGCATAAAGGAGCCCGTTATATTTGAATTGTCTCTGTGCGCCCCGGTGGACTAACCACATGTCACGGTATGTGGCACAAAAAATAATTCTTCACCTTTTCTTTACCCAGGTGGCTCGCCATCGATCTGGACCCACTTCTAGGGCTGAAATCACAACAATTATGCCAAGTTAAGCTCCTCTGGCTACACACCTCATTAACTCACTAATTATCCTCATCAGGTTAATAAACCAGGGTTAAAATTTTCCAGATGTTACATTACCAACCTTATTAATCTATTACTATCAACTGTGTTAGGTGGAGTTTCACCTTATTTTCAGTTACCTGGCAAAAATCTAGATTATGAAAGACTTAAGGTTTTTGGTTCTACATGCTACCCCTACCTTAGACCTTATAATCAACATAAGTTAGAATTTAGGTCCACCAAGTATGTATTCTTAGGATATAGCAATGCTCACACAGGGTACAAATGTTTAAGTTCTGCTGGTAGGATTTATATTTCTAGGCATGTTGTATTTAATAAGGTAGAATTTCCCTTTGTTATAGGATTTATAAACAAGAGTCATACCTAAAGAGAAGATTTATCCTGAAGTTTTCTTCAAATTAGATCTAGCCTTGGTTGAGAGAAAATGTGCCAATGATGTGATTTCATCACAAAGTAAAGACAGTCTATAACCAATTTCCTCCACTACAATGTCTCCAGCAATCTCTGCTTCATTAATTCCAAGTTTATCTCCTTTTATCATTGAACGTGAAACAAGAAATGATTATCATGCTGTCAGTCCTGAACACAGTGCTGAAAATCAGTCACCTCAACACATGACTGAACATCCTAATGACAGGTATGAAAGTGGCTCTTTAACAAAAGATTCTCATTAAATTGTTTCTCTTAATCAACATCCCATGCTCACTCGTAGTAAGGTTGGTACTTACAAAACTAAAATACCCTATGTTGGTGCTATCTTGACTAAAACATCTGTTGATTTTAAGCCTAGAAATGTTGCTAAAGCATTAAAATCTCATGCTTGGAGAAAAGTAATGCAAAATGAGTTTAATGCATTAATTATCAACAAAAAATAGGTGTTAATTCCCTATACGGGATAAAGGAATGTAGTGGATTGCAAGAAGGTATTCAAAACAAAGTTTAATGTAGATGGAACTTTTCAAAAACACAAGCCAAGACTAGTTGCCAAAGGTTTTTAACAAAATCTAGGCATTGATTTTGAAGAGACCTTCAGTCCAGTTCTCAAGGCATCAATTCTCAAATTTGTTCTTACTATTGCTATTACTTTTAACTGGCAAGTACATCAAATGGATATCAATAATGCATTCTTAAATGGAGATTTATATGAGCAAGTTCTTATGAAGCAACCAAATGGTTTCATAGACCCCAAATTTCCTACTCATGTCTGTCTTTTAAAGAAGGCTTTGTATGGTATACAGCAAGCACCTAAAGCCTAGTTTGATAAGCTGTGAAGTACTCTTTTCAAGTGGGGGTTCTTACATTCTAAGAGTGATTCATCACTCTTTTTTATTAAACATGGTAGATTTGTTATGTTTGTTATAAGAACCAAGAGACCAAACTGTAAGGTCTCCCTTACTAAACCACGTTTAACTTCAAATCATAGCAATTTAGGGTTTAACCCTCAAAGGATTACCAAATTGTTAAATTTCATAAAAAAGAAATTTCTCTAATCCTTTTTAAAAAGAATCCTGAATTCAACATGTTGAATCTCAAACATTGTTTAATAATTTCCAATCAGAATTTTAAAAGTAAAGCGAAAGCTTAAAAATCAATTGGGACCCAAAATAATGACTTTTAAAATTCAAAAACAAATTTTGTGCAGAAAATGACATATGCACCATGGCTTGTCTTCTCTGTGTCATGCACTGCGACGTGAGATGCCATGCGCTGCGGTGCATTGCACAAATTTGATAGCATCAATGCTAACATTTGATAACATAGGGAGCAAACTTTCGATGCATACCAAATCTTCATCCAACGTCTGATTGAGGTGATTTTGGTGTCTACACGGAGCTTTCTATTAGCTCTAGCTAATGGCATTGGTTTTACACTCGAACTCATTTTTTATAAAAAGTTGGACACCAAAACTCATTTTGACAATTTTTTTCCCAAAATTTCATAAATAGGTGTCCCAATTCAACCACTTGTGCCAATAGCTCATACCAACCATCCGACCACATTCAATAAACTCTAATGGACCTATGCAATGCACTACACGAAATCAAAAACACTTATATCATAAAATCATCACTCAACCCTTGATTTTCACAAAACATAAAGGGGGAGGAAATGTTGCACAAAATTATCAATTTCATCCATCGTTCAAAATACATATGTTTTTACTTGCATAAGTATTTTGGCCCTATCCACAGGTTCACAACCAAAACTCACCAACTCAGGGCACGAAATACACTAGTTATACATAAAATCATGTGAGTAGTGCATAAATGATCCTAGTTGGCAATTACATCAACAAATACACATGAAAGTAACAAAAAGAGGTATAAAGAGGATTACTCCACAATCCTAGGCCTCTATGTGCTTTTTCAATTTGGATCCAATGAGTTAGGTCCTGAAAATATTAAAAATTGATGGGTGAGTACAAGTACTTAGTAATCAAGTTTTACCTAACTTATATAGTTGCATATCAATTGTAAATAGATGCAATTAGGAAAATACACAGATATCACATATAAACACTTGGCTATGGTTCACATAATTAACAACCATGTGACCGGGCCGACAACATACAATCTCATGATGGTTTACAAAGCACAACATGGGATTACAAAAATAACAACCATGCACCCTTAACACATGCCAGACCATAAAATTGACAACCATATAGCCAGACTTATATATATGATTATATGCCAACCTTATATCCTCCTATTACCTCTGACATGAAACCGGTGGCTATCACGTGGCTACGTCCTTTACGGACTAACCTAACCTTCCACTTATAAGGAGCTACCAGGCCAGGATGAACTCACTTACTTATGTAATCCAGTTTTCTCTAATAATAATAACCATGGAGTGTCATACCCCTAATCTAGCCTCCTAAACCAGTAGAGACTAGTTAGGTTCAAGTCCCTCGTAGAATAAGTGAGACAGTCTCAAATTAATCATGGGACAAGGGCTATCTCTCAATTCCAACGGTCAGTGCTAAGACTAGTTTTCGATTCCAAGGATCACTACTAGTACCACATAGATTTAAATCAATCTACTCCTCTCCTTAGGCGAGCTCCTGCTAATGATCATGCTATGTACATTTATCACATATTATGCATTTCAATAATTAATTCATGGCAATTAATCTCATACAACCATATTCAATTTCTCTACATAATTCACATAATACATCACAA
Source organism: Prosopis cineraria (assembly GCF_029017545.1). Lineage (NCBI taxonomy): Eukaryota > Viridiplantae > Streptophyta > Magnoliopsida > Fabales > Fabaceae > Prosopis > Prosopis cineraria. The sequence continues at coordinate 14,197,574 of NW_026555340.1, read as the reverse complement.
TTCTTCACCCATAATAAAAAATCACAATCAATTTCGTAAAACATAAAGAGTTGCATAATCAAGGTTTTCTTTTCAAAAATTATTTTCCAAATCAAACACTTTGCCAATATGCATCGTTAATTTAAATCATAATTCATATTTCATAAACATAATTAACATTCAACTATAAAGATTAAGTTTCTCTCGGTTACCTCAAACCTTTGAGAGGTCAAAGGTTTATCCCTTACTATACCAACTTTCTAAAGCTTCAACAAGCTTGAATGGTGCCAAAAGATTCACATTGCAATCATAAGTAAGAATATCATTACAATCACACTTTAAGGGAAATATCAATATTGATTCCACCTTTCCTCTATTCTACCAATCCTATATATCTCTACCCATTCATATCTAATGGGCTCTTTAGGTTCCATTAATGTACATTATCACTAATGACACCTCAAACCATCATTAATGTATATAAACCTCTCCCAACTACCATATTTATGTTAATTTTCGGATATTAAATGCTCTCATGGACTAACCACTTTTAAAATTATCAATGTGATGTTCTAATACCTTAAACAACTCCCATTATACTCATTTTAACTAATAAAATCGGTCCCATACTCCTATGGACCAAAAATCCATCTTCCAACTCAAACCCCACCATAAATCATCATAACTGAGGGAGAGAAATGAAGAATAAGGCACTACAAACTTATCTTGGGTGTTTGGGAGCTTTATAATGTCAACAATGGAAGCCAATGCTGTGCCTTAGCAAAGCCTAAGTCGAGCTTTTTATTTTTCTCTCCTCCTCTTCTTCTATTTTCACACACAGAATGTATTTGATTTATCAGATCTTTTTCTCGTGCACCGTGGCACACATTCCCTTTTGCCGCAGTGCATGGCACAAAGGAGCCCATTGTATTCAAATTCATCTCTGTGCATCGTGGTAGACTGACCACATGTTGCGGCATGTGGCATAGAGAACAATTATTTACTTTTTCTTTCTCTTTCCTTGCTCGGGTGGCTCGCCATCAATCCAGAACCACTTATAAGGCTAAAATCACCACAAATACACCAAGTGAAGCCCCTCTGGCCACATACCTCATTAATTCACTAATTACCTTTATTAGGTTAATAAACCAGGATTAAATTTTCCCGGATGTTACATTTGTTTTGGTCTATGTAGATGATATAATAGCTACTGGAAATTCTTCAACAGCTCTAACTATGTTCATTTAGCAACTCAACACTATGTTTGCTTTCAAAGATTTAGGTCAACTACATCACTTTGTTGGGGTTGAAGCCTATAGAGATGAGATAGGACTCTACCTAAAATAGGAGAGTTATATTTATAACATTCTTAATAGATCTAGTATGATTAACATAGCTCTAGTTCTTACACCAATGGTTGTAAACAGGCACTACTCAAAATATGATGGTAGTCCTCTCAAAGATCCAATAGTCTATAGATAACTAATCAGGTCACTTCAGTATCTCATTCATACACGGTAAGATATTATGTTTGTTGTCAATAAACTTAGTCAATTTTTGAAATTGACTTCTCCTACTAATGTTCACTAGCAAACCTTAAAGCGTATATTACGGTATCTTATAGGGACATCAGATCTAAGTCTACACATCAAGCCAAGTAATCATCTTACCTTGTAAGGGTTTACTGATGCCAATTGGGCCATTTGCCCAGATGATCGTCGATTGGTTGGTTGGTATTGTGTATTCCTTAGCGACTCCTTGATCTCCTAGTCAGCTAAGAAACAAAAGGTGGTTGCTCATTCAAGCTTGGAGTTTGAATATTATGCTTTCATAGATCTTGCTTTTGAGTTGGCTCAGATTCAGTCTTTTACATAGAACTGGTTCTTCACCTTTGATAGCCTCTGATAGCCTGGTGTGGCAACCTCAGTGTGGCAACCTTAGCTTCAAACCCTATATTCCATGCTCGGTCAAAACACATCAAGTTGAATGTTCATTTCATTCGAGAATATGTACTTGATCACAAGCTTTTTGTTAGATTTGTACTATCTTTTGAGCAGCTTGCCAACATTTTACGAAAGCTCTCTCTTACTCAAAGCATCCGGACTTCAAATCCAAATTCAAAATTCATAAGCCTTCTATTCCTCGTTTGTGAGGGCCTGTTAAGACTAAATGAGCTTTGAGTATAAAATAGCCCAATAACCATTTGGGCCTCACTGTTGTGTTACCTGTTGTATTTAACTAAATATACCTTTGTATCGACTTGTAGCCCAATAGCCTTCTTTATGCTATCTAGGGTTTTGTATCCTACAATATATATTGTAAATGTATATAGAGCACCATACGCAATATAATATAATTATTCATTACAAAAGTTGTTTCTACTGCAAAGTGTATAGTACTTTATATGCATGTTTCATTTTTGCAGGTGATGAATAGGCCAACAAATTCTCAAATATAATAACCCAATTATATTTAAATTGACATGACAAGAGAGGAGAAAATTTAAAAACAAATTTTGCATTTTTTGCCTTGTATTCTAGATCTGCCTGACTCAAGTTGATGGGACTTAACAAGATCAAGCACTTGTAGGACCCTTTCAAGTGGTAAAATTTCATACCAAATATTTAAAGCTGTTTGTCATGGGGCCATTACTCTTTTCCCAAAAGGCTAACCTATTAGGGCGTGCAGCGCACCCGCTTATATAACCAGGATCCTCCCTAAGTCCCTCCGATGTGGGACCTGACATGTTGCTACGATACAAGACAACTATTGATAGATCAAGGGATACTTGTTGGGTAGGGACATGATTTAGTAAAAGTTTATTTTTAACCAGAATTTAAAGTTTCTTCACATGTTAATCAAATGAGAGCCTTGCCCCCAAAAAAAAAAAAATCAAATGAGAACACAATCTAAAATAAAATAAAAAATTATTTATATCTTTAATAAGTATAGGTCAAAAAATTTTAAAATAAAATATGTTATTATCTAGATTTTAATTTATATAAAATAAAAAAATCAGAGATCCAGAATATACTAAAATATTTTTTTTAGTTTTCATATTTTTATTTTATTATAACCTTTTAAAAATTAAATTATCCCCATGCAATCAAGAATAAATCTATTTATATATCTAGTTATTTATAAATAGTAGGGAAAATTGTCCAAAATTAATACTCTCTTCCTGAAAAAAATATTAGACATTTTTTGATGTGTTAAATGTTAGAAAATGTAAAGCTATTTTTTTTTTAAAAGTGTCCATAATGAATAAATTACTTTATATTTATTTTAAAGTGAAATATATTATTAAATATGAATAAATATAAAAGATTATGTTAGTTTAAAAATAATTAATTATTTTATTAAAATAAAATTTAATTAAAAATATTTTATATTTTTTTAATGGAGGAAGTAGTATATTAATATTTTTTAATAGTTGTACATACGGCAAAGACCAATTTTGCTTATTAAGACCGGCTTGACCTCCGCACAGAACCAATCACTTCCTAGACTTCTTCTAGACTTTGAACTTTCTGCACTTTTTTCTTTTATTTCGTTTTTCAAATTCTTGTTTTACTTCCAACAGTTCTACAGAAAAGAGATGAATTTTTAGAAACTTGAAGAAAGTGATAAAAGAAGAAGTTGTTTTCCCGGTCAATAATCAAATAGTTTCAAGAAATACCACAATAATTATGTTTATTCTTAGTGAACTAAAATGGATGGGCTTGATCATGTGAGCTTAGGTTTAGAAATACTTTAATCTTAAAATTAATCACTTCTTTAAACCCAAGCTCCAATTCTTATTAATTAGACCTAGGGCTGGAACCAAAAGCTTGTCTTTATTTTATTTTTCTAAAATTATTTTTACATCATAATATTTAATATTTATGCACTAAAATACCAACTTAAATATTTTAAAATAAAAAAGGTAATGCATGTTTAAACAAGTAAATTAAGCTTAAATTCAAGCCCATTTTTTACCAAACATAAACGGGTTAGACTAAAATAATTTTTTTATAGTAAAATACTCTAATTTTCAAAGTCAAGCCCCAAAAAAAAAAAAAAGTGTAACCGCCCATTTGTTTTTCCCACTTTTGCACTTTCAAAAAGCGGAGAGAGGTTTGATTGTTTGGGTATTTAATTTGACTTCAAATCAACTTTTTGAAAGTATATTTTCTAAAAGTCTTTGAACCTGAATTTGATAGAAGCAATATGAGAGAGCTTTTGAAATGTGATCTCCTCTCAATATATGACCATGCTATCTCTAATTTTTATTTTTAAAAAAATTGCACTGGATGGATTTTTATCTGAAAAGAAATTGCAGACAATTTTTTAAAATGTCATTTGATATTAAGTTATATAATTTCTGTCCAACATAAAACTTTATATTTTTTATCTTTATTGTTTAACATATAAAAAATTTTATTATTTAAAATTTTTATCACATGCTTTTCAAACATTTCTAATATGAAAGTAGTTGTATGACAAAAATTACAAATAATAAAAATCAATGTCCTTTAAAATACTTTTTATTATATATAATCTAAATAATTTTTAATTTATCAAATTAAACTTTAAAAAATATATCTAAATACAAATTTTGCACATTTTGTTATAGTTTACTTTTATTAAATTGATGTTTGCTAGATAAACTTTTAGCAAATTAGCTTTTAGCCCAGGAAAACCAAACAGGCATAGAGGAGGTAGTCTGATAGGCTTGGACAGTTGGACTCTTATTCTAAGCTAACATCTGCAAACAATGCAAGGGAATGAAGGGAGTTTTAAGGGTGGGCGTCGCCTGCTCAGTTGCTTCTATTGGTCACGAAGGCATATGTGAAGAATAAATCATGTGAAATTGCTAAATGCAGCACACTAGTACTGTGTTTGGATTAATGAAGATTTAGATTTGAATTAAATTCCTTATTTGAATACACAAAAATTTATAAAATTGTGTTCAATTCAAATTCAAATTCATTTATTGTTATATTTCCTTAATAATTTCAACTTCCTTCTATATCTTAATTATTTGAAATTTTAGACACTTCAAACTTTTCATTTGTTTCATATTTTAACTATTGATGTCTCATTTGTTTCATATTTTAACTATTGATGTCTTCATAATGCTTGTGTCTTTTCATATTTTTCTTTCTCATCTCTCATTGATTGAAAAATAAAGATAAACTTATCATTTTTAATTTTACTTTCAAATCTTAATTCATCTCTCTCTTTCTTTTGAAATTTTTTAAACTATTCATATATAATATTTTAAATACGTGAATTTTAAATACTAGACTTTAAATCTAAAGTTTGAATTCAAATCCACTAATCAAAACATTACTTAACGTTTATAATGGGAAAATTAAAGGTTAGTGGGATGGGACAAATGCTTGACTTCCAAAGGGGCTCATGACACCAATAAGAGTCCAACTTTGATTCAGTCAAATGTATGCAAGTTGTGAGGCATAAAAGGATGGTGCGCCTAAGGCAAAAACCATCTTCACATTCCTTGTTACTTTGTCTTTAAGCTTTACTGTAAAGGTGTCTCTTATTATATTCCATATGCAATGAGGTTTATCCTAAACTCATGGCTTTTTCTGATATCCTTTTGCTTCGTAAACTTGAGCATCAATATATTTGTTGTGACCAGCCATTGCCATAGCCATAAAAAATCTGCACTGCTTTCTCTTAACAGCAGCCTCATATTTGACCTTTACAAGTCCAAAAAATTGGTTCATTGGAACCATGGTGATCATGATTGCTGCAAATGGAATGGAGTAACATGTGACAAGGGACATGTTATAGCTCTTGATTTGAATGAAGAATCAATCTCTGGAGGATTTGACAGTTTAATAAGTTCAAATAGTCTCGTGAACCTGCAATTTCTGCAAAATTTGAACTTGGCTTATAATGAGTTTCATTCTGTGATTCCTTCAGAGTTGCACAGACTGAAAAACTTGAGGTATTTGAATTTGTCAAACGCTGGGTTTAAGGGTCAGATTCCAATTGAGATATCTTACCTAACAAAGCTGGTTTTTCTTGATTTGTCTACCCCAATTCACACTTTAATACTTGAGAAGCCAAGTATAGAAATGCTTTTGCAGAACCTCACAGAAATCAAAGAACTATATCTTGATGGGGTAAAGATATCAGCTAAGGGGAAGGAGTGGGGCGCTGCACTATCTTCACTGAGGAATCTTCAAATTGTGAGTATGTCATCTTGTAATCTCTTTGGACCTATTGATTCTTCACTTGCAAAGCTTCAGTCTCTCTTAGTACTTCAACTGAATAATAATAATAATATGGCAAGTTCGGTGCCAGAGACCTTGGTGAGTTTGACCAACTTAACCACCTTGCAACTTAGAAGTTGCAACTTGAAAGGAGTATTTCCAAAACGGATCTTCCAAATACCAAATTTGCAGGTCCTTGATATGTCAGATAATCAGGATCTTCAGGGTTCTTTACCAAACTTCCAACTTCATAGATCTCTCCACACAATGAACCTTAGCCACACAAATTTCTCAGGTCAGCTACCAAGTTCTATCCACAATTTAAGGAAGTTGTCTGCCTTAGATCTATCAAACTCCAAATTCCATGGAACTTTCCTTGTTCAATCTCAAAGCTGACTTCACTTGTTCATCTAGACCTGTCATTCAACAACTTCACTGGCTCGCTTCCATCTTTCAATATGTCCAAGAACCTCACATATCTATCCCTGTATAACAATCACTTACAGGGTGAAGTTCCATCGTTTCTTTTCAATGGCCTTGAAAATCTTGCCACTGTTGATTTAGGTGGTAATTTTCTCAATGGGAGAGTTCCATTGTCACTTTTTACATTGCCCTCATTGCATGAACTAATCCTCACTAATAATGGATTCAAGGGTTTTCTAGATGAATTTCCAAATGCTTCTTCATCCCCATTAGAGATCCTTGATATCAGTGGGAATAATTTACAAGGGCCTATACCTGTGTCAGTCTTTCAACTCAGAAGACTCAATTTACTGCAACTTTCCTCAAACAAGTTCAATGGAACTGTACATTTGGAAATGATGAGAAGCTTGGAAAATCTGGCCATACTAGATCTTGCTCACAACAACTTGCTAGTTGATGCAACTTTGGCGGAGCTTAATCTGTCATCATTCCCCAAATTGAACAATGTCATGTTGGCTTCTTGCAAGCTGAAGGAGTTTCCTAGTTTTCTCAGAAATCTAACCAATTTATTGTACCTGGACTTATCCAACAACCAAATTCAAGGAACCATACCGAATTGGATTTGGAGGTTTGATTTCATGTATTTTCTTAACCTTTCCAACAATTTTCTAACAGATTTGGAGGGACCTTTTCAAAACATTAGTTCCAATTTGTTTCTTCTTGATCTTCATTCCAACCAACTCAAAGGCCCAGCTCCCAGTTTTCCAAAAGAAGTAATCTATTTGGACTACTCAAGCAATAGATTTAGTTCTATTTCCCCACCAGACATTGGTAACCACCTTCCTTTCTTATATTTCCTTTCCCTTTCAAACAATAGTTTTCAAGGAAAAATCCATGAATCCCTTTGTAATGTTTCCAATCTTCGAGTGATTGATCTTTCTGATAACAATTTTAGTGGAACTATTCCTGAATGTTTGATAACAGAGAGCAGCACTCTTAGGATGTTAAATCTAGCTGGAAACAACCTCAAAGGTCATATTTTGGATGCATTTTCAACTTCTTGTTCTATTCAGTTCCTAGACCTCAATGAAAATTTCATAGGTGGCACAATCCCAGAGTCTTTAGCCAATTGCCAGAAACTACAAGTCTTGAACCTTGGAAACAATCAATTCACTGATAGATTTCCATGTTTCCTAGGGAAAATTCCAACTTTGAGAGTCATGGTTCTTAGGTCAAACAGATTTTATGGTAGTCTTGAATGTCCAGATAGTACTAAGAAGTGGGAGGCACTTCAAATTGTTGATCTAGCCTCTAATAACTTAAGTGGTACTCTACCTGTAGCACTCTTGCAAAGTTGGAAAGCATTGGTGATGCTTGATGATGAAGAAGGCAATGGATCAGAATTTGGCCACTTGTATTTTAACATCTTTGATGATGATGATCTTGTGGACTTCATGATTACACTAGCCACTGTGAATAAAGGTCTTGCACTCAAACTAAGCAAACTTATTGCATCAGAGCCACCTTTTGTGATCAGCCACTTATTTTCTGAAGTGAAAGCCAATGATTTTGGTCATCTGAGTTACCTGGATTCAGTTACAATTGTCAACAAAGGAAGACAAATGAAGTTCACTAAGATTCTCATAGCCTTCACTTCTTTGGATTTCTCATCCAACCATTTTGAAGGGCCAATACCAGAGGAGCTTATGAACTTCCAAGCACTTCATGCTCTCAACTTGTCACAAAATGCTTTTTCAGGTCATATCCCTTCATCTATAGGGAATCTGAAGTATCTTGAGGCATTAGACTTGTCAATGAACTCTTTCAGTGCAGAGCTTGCAGGTCTATATTTCCTTGAATTTCTCAATCTCTCCTACAATCATCTGACAGGGCCAATCCCATTGGGCACTCAAATTCAATCATTTGAGGCAGATTCTTTCGAAGGTAATTATGAAGGCTTATGTGGACCTCCATTGACACATAATTGCAATTTGGGTGGGGTTTCAGGATAGTCACCACCATCATCATACAAAACAAATTCTGGGCGTTCCATTGATTGGAATTTCTTGAGTGCTGAATTGGGATTTACTTTTGGCTTTGGTATTTTTATCCTTCCCCTTATGTTTTGTCAACAATGGAGGCTGCAATACTCTAAGCATGTAGACTACATGCTTTGGAAGATCATTCCTCAGCTTGATTTTGTATATGAACATCGTGGAGGGAAGACTTACAAAAGCTTAAGGTGGAGGCCTTTTTGATTGGGAGAATGCAATGAATTCTCAAAATAGAGAATTTATGATAGTTAGGTCTTAATATAATTTTTTTAAAAACAAGCTATAAATATTGATTCAAACAGTTGCAAATAGGAATCCCAATTGCAAATGGAGAGATATATTTAAAATTTATGTGTCTTATTTGCAATTAAAACTTCTAAAGTCATAATTATTTGAATTAATATTTACAATTGATTTTATAAAAAATTTTATTGGGGACCTAATTATCATAAATTAATTGTTTTGGGGCTTTAATGTCATTCTTTTTAGTTTATGTCTAATAAAATAGAATGGTACTACAACTCTTTTTCCTTTTCTTTTCTTATTTTCCTGTAATACGTGTAAGAGACATAGACGGATGAAGGAAAACATGGTTTTACATTCAAGTTGCTATATGTACTCGCTTCTCCTTATCAAATACTTCTTACGATATTATTTATATGTTATTTTTAATATATTTTATCAAAATTAAGGAAAATTTTAAACATATAAAAACTTTATAAATTTTTAGCTTTACCCTTATTAAAAATATATGAACTAGAAATAAAATATCTCAACATTTAATAACTTTCCCAACATTTAATAGGAGTAAAAGAACAAAGATGGATATAAAAATAATTAAAATGTTTTATAAATAGAATCAAAATAAATAACTTCCCTATCCTATAAATAGGATTACAAGGTAAAGCCAAGACTTGACACAAAGTAGTCAATTAAATCACAAAAAATAAAAAAAATTGTGCATTCATTGCATTATTTCAATTACACCCTTTATTATAAGTTGAAAGTAGTTATAAAAAATCATTAAATTGAATATAAGGTAAAAGTTCAAACTGGGGATATTTGTGAAAAAAATACAATTTATGGCACAGCTAAGAAGAATAGCCACTTTTCTTAATCTTAACACTTAAATCGGATATGTAATGCTCAAATATTATAGCTAGAAATTTGTTAGAATTTGGAAGAATCAAATGCTAATTCTTACAGTTCACAGGAAAAAAAAGTGATTTTTACTATCGCTGTTCAAAAATATAAGTTGTTATAGCTGCATGAAAAAGGTGTTCGAGTATATATGGAACAATATTGGAAATTTTATAAACGAATTGTTTCAATGACATGCTTGATCAATAAACTTCCCTTGCCACTAACCAAGCTTTCATAGTATTTATACAATGAATTATTAAAACTTAAATCAAACGTTGGATTCCTTTATATCACAAAACTCCACATAGCTCAATTCTTTTTTTCTTTTTTTTTTTTAACTTAAGGTATCCCCATAGCTGATAGTCATGAAATTAATTCCTTGAGAAATCTGATCTCCATTTAAGAGGTTGTAATCTCCTAAAAGATGTTTTCCATTCAAACCTCTATAAATCAATCTTGAAATTATGCTTAAAGAGTCCAAATCGTTACCATTTGTCCACATCCACTTGGTCCAAATAACTCAATTCTAAATGTGTTACACCTCAATACAAACCCAATATATTCTAAGGTTTGGTTTGGATGGAGAGAAAAGTGGAAATAAAATAAAAAAGAGAGAAAATTATGAGGAGAGATTTTTTAAAATAGTAAATTTTTTATGCTAAAATATACAAAACTCACCTAAACTTTGAGGCTATGCTATAAAACCCACATGACCTTTAAAAATTTAAAATTAACCTCCATAATCTTTTTTTTTGACCATAGACTCTCTTATTGTTATGTTTTAATTATCTTACTAATGGGAGTTGTTATGTTATATAAAAAAATGACACGTAGTAGTTTATGTGGCATCCAATGTAAGCTAATAATAACAAAAAAAATGAATAAAATTTTTATAAAGTTATTATTAACTTACATTAGATGTTTCATAAGCTGCTACTTATTTTTTTTTAATATGACATAGCAACTCTTATTAGTAAAATAACTAAAAAAATATCAGTAGGCAAGTCTATCATAAAAAATAAAAAGTTAGGGAAGTTAATTTTAAATTTTTAAAAGTTTTGTGTAGCAACCTTAAAGTCCATGGTAATTTTGTATATGTTAGCCTTTTTTTGTACTATTTTTGGAAATTTTTCTTCCTTCTTATTTTTCTCTCCAGCAAATAAAGGGTAATTCACCCCATCACTTGTACATATTTCTACATTATCATTTAAGAAAATAAAAAAAATTAAGATGTTACAATCATTTTTCCTTTCTCATCTCTACTCCATCTCTCTATACATTAGTATTTGATTGGAAGGTTTTGACAAAGAGAAGAGGAAAGGAGAGCCCCTGTTTGGTGTAAAAATGGAAGGCCCTCCCCTCCTTTCCTTTCAATTTTTCTTTTCTTGTGTTTTTCATTTCAAGAGAGGTGAGAGAAAATGTTATTTGGATTTTATTATCCTCTCTTATTTTAAAAAATTTGCACTATTCTTGATATAAAATTAAAATTATGTCTTGTCTCCCCATCTCTCTCATAATAAAATAATATCTTATACAATAAAATTCAATACATAATTTATTTATGTATAAAATTCATTAATAAATTGTAATACATATACATTGGTTCTTTAAAAAATTATTTATATAAGATGAAATTATCAATTTTTCAAAATAAAAAAAATCAGTAAATCATAATATAACTGTTTTCCCACTCCCAATCATCAAGTGTTAGTGAAAGCAAGTTTTTTAAAGTTGAGATCTATGAAAAAGCAAACTTCATAAAATTTACAAATTCTCAATATCATTAACTTGGAGTTGGTTTCCCACCTCCTACCAATCCCTCCTGTATCTTTATCTTTATACTTCAATTTTTTTTATTACAAATTGAAAAACTGAAAGAAAGAAATAAACTATAAAGGAAGCCGACTAATAACAAACACTAACCTAACCTACTTTCATCAATTTGCATCTCAAAAGTAGAAGATGGTTGTTGATCAAAGAAACAAAACGGATTATTTAAGCTATGAGGAAGTCTAGCTAAATAGTCCACATAGATATTACACTCCTTGTACATGAAATGTAAAGAAATTAACCACTTGGGAGAAGAGAACCATCCACTTCAAGCTTGACAAAGTTACCATTGGAAATATCCCAATCTTCTCCCACCACTCTAAGGAGGGGTGGAGATTGTAATTTTCCAATAAAACTTTATCCATACAAGTTTTAAAGAAACTCAAGTTAGCATCATGACAATCAACAACATAATCAACATAAAAAATGAATTTACATTTCTCGATTCATATATACCAACAAATATAACCAAATAACACAGACCATTGAATTTTCCTAATGAAGTTGTTACTTGCTTCAATTTTAAGATTCCACTTTGCCCACTCTGCGCCTTGTTAGTTGAGAAAGACATCCATATGCTCTTGTTTGATCATAGATTTCCATTGGTTTGAAGTATTGTTGTAATCTCTTAGCAGATGCATCGAGTCTTCTAGTTGATCACTCTCGAAAGGGCATCAATCAGTGTTCGAGAGGCCTTGACTAGCTCTAAGTTGTTGAGTGTGTCCTCTATTGTGTGTGAAAATCCACATGAAATATTTTATCTTTTTCAAGACAGTCCATTACCAAAAATGTTTTCAAATATTGTCATTTTTTAATTAAAGGACAGATATTATAATAAACACAAAAATACAACCAAGCAAAAGAAAAGAAAAGGAGAGGGGAGGGGAGTTGAAAGAAAGAAACAGAAATAGACCAATTCATAAACCAAAAGAGAAGGCCTTCCAAGTCCATATGCAAAATGCTACTACCTTTGAAAGGAGGAATATAAAAAAAAAACAATTTCTTGTGGCACATGATCATAAGAGAAGGCTGTGGCATTTGTTGCTCATTGCAATAAGCTAAGATCTAGGAAATTGCAGATCTGAGACAAGAAAGTGTAAAGCATGTTTGGTTCACATCTTTATGTAAGATCAAGCAACTACACCTAAGAGGGTAATAAATTGGGTGTCTAAAATTTTTTTGACTAAACTGAAAACTTTTAAAAGTTTAACTTAATTAAAGGTGCAACAAGAACTTTAACAAAACAATATGTGTAACAACAAAAACAAAAACAACAATAACAACAAGCCTTATTTCATTAGGTGGAGTCGACTACATAAATTATATAATGCAATTGCACTCTATCATTTATCAAACTTTTAGAAATATTATTAATTAAGAGGTCGAGATCAATAACTTTCACAAATGTTGTCATTAGCCTTCCTTTACCCCTTTTGACAAGGCTCAAAATTATTTATTCTACTCTCCTCACATGTTCCTCCCATGATTTTTTTTATAAATATTCAAACTATCTTAAATGATTTTTTTATTATTTTTTCTTCAATAGATACAACGCCTACTTTTTCCCCGTATACACTTATTTCAAATTTTTTCTTTATGTGTATGTTCACACATCCATCTCAACATTCTCATCTTTACTACTCTAATTTTATACTCTTGTTGTCCTATTAAAGCCTAACATTTACTACCATATAATATTACTGATCTTATAGCAGTTTGATGAAACTTTCCTTTAAGTTTATTAGATACTTTACAACCACAAATAACTCCTTTAGCTTTTCTCCAATTAAACCACATAACTTGTATCTGATGTGCAATATCTCTATCAATTTCCCCATTATGTTGCATAATAACTCCTAAATATCTAAACTTTTTTACTTAAGGTACAATTTGATTACCAAATTTCACTTTCAAATTACTACTTGTAACATCCCTTAAACTAGCACCTATTAAATTGTTTGTTTTGCATTAAGATAAATTATGACATTGGATATTTAAGAAAATATATTAACCATAAAGTCAAGGTTAATTTTATAGAATTTTAAGTGGAGAAATTTACTTAATGTAAAGTAAAAGATTAACCATGCCTTCTCTATTCCACTTGTGGAAATAAATAGAATAAATATAAATTAGAAATTAGATAGTAAAAGTTGGTGGTTTGTGACCAAAGTACAAATTGTAGGTGATAAATTATTATTAGATTAGCACGTTACTTCCATCAAATTATTTCTTTTATTATTACATATATGTCTTCATTCATTCATTCATTTGTGTCAATGATCAAAGAATATCAAAAGGAATAAATGATTAAAAATATAAATATAAATATATATATATATATATATATATAAGAGGGAATGGAGGATATATCATTCGGTGGTTATCTCTACATTCAAGCATAATTAAAAATAAATAAATACCGACTAGGGAAGCCAAAATTTTATTAGGTGGCAGTAACTTAGATTAGGTGTCATGGAATTAGAATCAGAAGGGAGAGAAATGGGTTAGGTGGCAAAATTTGTTGTTTAAGAATTTATTTTCGGTTAACAAGAAAAGAAAGACCACCGTTTCAATTGCACCTATATATACCCCATTAGTCTTGTACTCTTTCATATCATTTCCTTCCTTCTACAAACAAAATTGAGAGAGAATGAGAGTGTGAGAAAGACTTGAGCAGATCACCCGGGGGGGGGGAAGAAAAGAAGGAGCAAAGTTAGATTACTTTTGAGGTAGCAAAGCTTATATTTTACTTGAGTATATATATTTAGTTTGCTTAAGTAGAATAGCTTGATGATGTTGAATGTGTACGAATGCTATTCATGAGTTTATGCTATTCCTTAATAAATGATTGAGTTATGGTTATTGAAGAATAAATCTGGAAAACGGTCAATCTCTTAATGTTTTGTGTGCCAGTGAAATTATATGCATAAGTTTGAATAAGAGCTTGCTAATCCACTTGAGTTAGCTATATATATATATATATATCTTAAGTAAGTATATGTTTTGCTACTGAGATTTTCATAATCTCATACCCCAAATTTACTAACCATGTTAGGGTCCAGCTCAAGCAAAGACAAAGGAAAAGCTAATGAAGTTTGAAATTTATGGACTTATCTAAATAGTTTTGTGTAATTATAAGAGTATGTGTGTTTAAGTTTAGCTTATAAACTTCTGAAAATTGTAGTTGTAATATGAGATGATGTGTTTTTGGACTATATTGAATTATTTTGGATTGATATGTAATGGCCAAAAACACAAAAAGTCAACCTAGTTGTAAATAAATGACTGTGTAAGTTGAAAATGTGTATGTGGATATAATAGAGTTTTTGTGTTGGTACTGATTTTAAAAAAAGCATAAAATTTTATCACTAGTTAATAGACGTTTCAAGCTTTCAAATGATACTTAGATCACATTATTTGAATTAGCAAATCTTGAGATACGATTTTCCAAACATACAAGTCCAGAAATAAGATTAAAGTGTTAGGTCCAGAATAGAGATTAGAAGTCATCATAAAAACTGTATTAATTGGGCCATTAAAATTAGATAAATATTTTTCTAATATATTAGACTTATCCAGCTTTCAAACAAATCAAAAATCACATAAAAATGAGTTTTCTGGAATCAATGGTGAATTTTCAAAGTTTATATAGAAATTCTGAAATAAGCCAAGTGTCCAAATTGAGTAATTAACTTGCATGAATTAACTGTATGAATTGGGCTGAGTTATATTCAGTTTAATATTTTTCTTCTATTAAAAACACTTTCGGCTTTCGGAAAAGCCAAAAATCATAATATTTGGATCTCTACAACTTTAGATATTTTTTTTCCAAGTGAAGGTATAAAAGTCTCGATCTAGAATAATAGACAAACATAGGTGTTGTTAAGAAATAAGTAAGAAGTGGAAAACGTGCAAATCCAAGCCCATTTACAATTATGTTTTCTAGCTAAATCATAGACACTTCATTTGAATGAGAATAAATCAAATCATATAGTCTTTAAAAAATGTATAATAAAATCTGAAAAGAAAATAAATTAAATTTCTCTAAGCTCATGGAATAAATTATAAAGGATATTATACATAATTAGTTTTGTTATATGTCCCTTATAAAGGAATTGTAGGTTTATAATGATAATACAAGAATCTAGTCAATTCAATATTTATAGACTTAATAAAGATTATTTCTCAAAATTGTTTAGAAAGTTTAAAAGAATTTGTGAATATTATCATATGATATAATTATTAATTTTGAATGCAATTGATTCATATATAGTTTTAAACTATTCCTATTTAGTCCAGAAATGTAAATAATGCCTTTAGAAATGAGATGTGACACTACTCACTAACCTTTTTATCAAATTACAATGTAAATATTGTCTTACTTCTACTCTATGGAAACCTATTTGAGCAAAAACATTAGCTTAGGAAGCAAGGTTAAGGGTAAACCTTTAATTTTTCAAAAGTTTGAGGTAATCTGGGGGATCTATTTTGGATATTAATGCTTGTTTAATATATTATAGATTTTGTGAACTAGTGAACATGTCTTCATAGTTAAATTAAATTGTTTTATGTTTTAGAAAATTATGCAAGTATAGCTAATTATGAAATTGAGTTAGTTTGATAATGGAATTGAATATGTTATGTTATGTGTGTTAAGCTTGATAAATTGAGAATTGAGATATTCTATATATGATTAAGCATATGGTTGTTTGCATGATTATGTTGAGGGTGGGATTCACCTTATGGGGAGTAGTGATATAAAATCAAAGTGGTAATACTACCATTTGGAACTTAATTGCTAGCCCATTCATGTCCCATTTGTTTGTATAGGGACTATCACAATGTTCGTTGAGAGAAATCGCCCTAACTCGTCTCTACTTGTTTCTCAAGGAGACTAATTTAAGGCTATAACACTCCACTTGTTTACTGAGGGGGAATCTATAGTTCGGTTATGTGTCTCGTGAGGTTAGTTAGTTCACACCAGTTAATCAAAGAGCTTGTTGGAACAACCAATAATATGGATATTAACTTAACCTATAGGTTAATTAGGAGAGATAAAGAGGTTATAAGGGTGGTTATGGATAATGCATCGCATTGAATATTACTAAATGATTAGTGATTATGATTTTGATTGTGAATAAATGCCCACTTTGCATGACCATAATCAATTCACTTGCATGTGCATGATTTAGAGTACTCTGGTTACTAAGTGGTTGTACTCACCCCTCTCCTCAACATATTATAAGTTCTAGTTCTAAGACAAGAAAAGGGGAATCTTTTGAGGCAAAGGAATAGACTCTCTATAGTAATGGCTTGTTGTTATTGAGTTTTATGTGTAAACTTAATGATATTTGCCAACTAGGAGCATATTTTGGTAATACTTGCACCATTGTGCTTGAAATGTTTGTGGAAGTTGTATGCTAGTACAAGTGTATCTTGAAATGTTTTCACAATAACATAAAAGGCTTTTTACATTAGTTAAAAAGTGCTTTTTACACCGGTTTACATGGGGATATTGTTTGAGGGGATGTAGAAAGTTACAGACTTTCTACATTGATTTTACAACCTATGTAAAAAAGTACTTTCTATATCATGTCTAAAACTGATGTAGGAAGTCATTTATTATTTTAAAAAATAAATTAATACTACACTTTTTACATTGATTATGACTATAACAAATGTAGAGAGTTGATTTTCTGTATCGATTGTAACAATAACCGATGTAAAAAGTGAGATATGTACATAATATGTTTCTATATATTACCCCATCCCTATGTACAAAAAATAACCAGCCAAACAGCATAACTCCTATAAAATTTTCACCAAATAGCAAAATCCACTTTAATAATCCAAAACTATTAACTATCCAACATATTTCATTTAAAATTTGCAACAACTAATATTGCCGTAATCAACTATCCAAAACTATCCACAAGGTATCTAAAACTTGTCTAAAACTAACAACTTAAACTTATTATAATGGTCTAAGACTATCTAAACTCACAAACTCTCCATAATTAAGAAATTTTAATAATTGAATAAATTCATAAAGTGTTAGGCTCACTTTCCTTCAGCTCGATCCATGTAGGATCCATGAACTCATATGCATGCTTTCTAAGGACCATTTTTGATATGTTCTTATTGCCCTATGATTAAGATCACGAAGTTAGTAACTAATATATATGTAAAAAATTAAATTGAATAGTTTTAAACTAGTATAACATTATAGATTCCAGGAAAAACCCACTCTAATTGGTGATTCCAAGAACAACATGTTTGCCATTGCGTATATTCATTAGCACCATAACATTTATGTAGTTGATTTGAAGATAATGAATTTTTCAAGTCTTGAAAATGAAATAAAAACAAAAATAAGACTAACAAGTACATACATAAGTGTTTGTATGTATGTGAGGGTATATTTCATCATTTCTCCAAGCATATTTACATTAAATATGTAATATATACACGTCATTATTAACTATTAAATCTATCTAAACCCTTAAACTTAATCATCATTACACTTACATATCATTTATTTGTGCATCTACAAT
Organism: Prosopis cineraria; assembly: GCF_029017545.1. Classification (NCBI taxonomy): domain Eukaryota; kingdom Viridiplantae; phylum Streptophyta; class Magnoliopsida; order Fabales; family Fabaceae; genus Prosopis; species Prosopis cineraria. Next base: position 14,179,367 of record NW_026555340.1, on the reverse strand, counting down.
CTCAATTCATCATAAAAATCCATCCACTTAGTCTTGGGTTTTAGATTTAATCTCCCTATTATTATAATCACCATCAAAACAACCTAAATAACACCTATTTAACCTCAAAATCACTATAAAACTTGGACCCAGTAGTTAGATATCTCTAAAAATTAAAAATCTAATCATAAACTCTATAAAAACTAGCTTAAGGAACAGATTAATAGTATGAATAAGATTAAACAAGCTTAAAATACTAAGAGAAGACAAGGAAACCATGACAACTAGTTGAAGAAACTAACACGAGCACAGTTGAAAATGGAGAGGACAAAGACAGGGAGGGGAGATATGCAGAGAAATGGAAGATAGCGTTCGAGAAGAGGATGAGGTGGGAAGGATCAATGCCACTGAAGATATGTGATTTTGAGAAAGGAAAATGGTAAGGATTGAAGAGAAGATAGCATTTATGAGCGAAAAATCTTCAAAAATGATGTCTGCGCAAGAAAAGAAAGATGATGTAGAAATTTAAAAGACCTTTTAAGAATTGATGTAGAAAGTAGTTTCTACATCAGTTATAACTAAAATTGATGTAGAAAGTAATTAATTTTTAAATTTTAAAAATGTTAATTGCTTTCTACATCAATTGACTAGGCAACTGATATAGAAAGTCTTTTTCGCATTGGTTCCTTAGGGATTGATATAAAAGTCTAACAGTCAAGCTAATAATTACAAGATTACCACCACCTTGACTTTCTACATTTATCTAACAACTAATGTAAAAAATTTCCTGTAAAAAGCCAAATCTGTACTAGTGTTTAGTGAACTTTTGGTTGATTTACATTAAGTTGTTAGGTGAACCTCTCTCTTGATTATGATTAAATATAAGGTTAAGGGTCAAGTTGTTATGTATGATGTTATTGTGAGTTATGGTGCATTGTACAAGTTGTCATAAGTCTATTGAGTATGGTTTAGGTGTTGATATAGGCTTTTGACACTTGGTTTGGAGTTTGGACACCTTGAAAGTAGTTAAGTGTGAAAATGTGGTTATTTTGATTCTAGGTGTCCAACTTGGTGTCGTGGTAATATTTGGAAATGGAGCTAGTGCTATCAAATAATTTATTGAATAAGATTTTTATGGACATTTAGATCACTTAATAGGACATCAGATGAAGATTTGGGGCCCACCAAAAGTCACCCTTATGTTTATTAGTGACAGCAATCTATTGTTAAGGTTTTATGCAATGCGTTGTAGCGGATGGTGGTTGCACTATAGTGCATAGCACAATAGAAGCAAACTATGGTGCATATATGCATCAGCCACAACGAATAACCTTTGTGTTGTCAGTCGCAACAAATGACTCAGTATCTTGGAAATGATGTTTGAAATCATGTTGTCGAATGTTTTCAAACCCGATTAGTGTCTTATGCTTTTGTATGTCTTAAAACTTTGACGTTTACTTATTTCTCTTAATTTGGAAAGTTATTCCTATAATATTAAACTTGAGATCCCATCTTTGTTTAGGATTTTTGAGTATTAATTGAATTTCCAACTTTTTACTACATCATAGTTAAAATATTTGGTTTTAAACTAATCTACTACGATAGGGGTTATTTATATGTTTAGATTTAATAAGACAAATCTTATTAACCATAGTAGACTTTTAGAATTAAGTCTCATTCGTTCCTACTATGGTAATAATACTTATTATTTACACACATTTTTTTAGCTTATTTGTATTATGTCTTCATATCTTCCATTAATTCCACCTATGTCATAATTTAATCAGATAATCAATTCATCCAAAGGGTGACATTAATTTAATTGGATTAAGGTAAAAATTATGTAATTGAACTTAGGTGAGATAATTAATAAGGTAATGTGAATATAAAAGACAACACAAGACACAAGTGTATAGATGCACACACTTGATTACAAGCTTAAGCCTAAACAAAAATGCCTTAGAGAGATAACCTTAAAATTTGTTTTTCTAATAACTTTCAATCTAGAATGAATCAAGGAAAACTAATTTGACCAATCAACTTATCCCATCAAAGGACATAATTTCAATGCTTAACATGCAAATTTGGAAAAAGTCTATTTTATGACCAAAATGCCCTAGTACATGTAAACACTACCCATAGGCAAATATGCATAATGAATGCTTTATGAGCGTATTTAGGCATGTAAAATTTAACATCCTTATTTTGTAATCTTATGATTAGTTTTTAGTCAAGGGTAAAGTGATAAGTAACAGAGGATTAGAGATTTGGATGATTAGTTGTTGATTTATGTCTTTTAGATGTTGAATGGGCAGATACGAGTGGAAGGATCACATTTTGAGTTGAAGAAAGTGTGCATGGTGAGGATTTCCTCACTGTGCCATGCGTCGCAGCCCAAGCTGCATGCATCATAGCGCATGGACCAAAAAACAACCCCTTAAGTTGTGAAATTGGGTTGACTTTCATAAGGGAAAATCAGAAACACATGAAAGGGAGAAGAGAGGAAGCTAAGGTTAGTTAGGGCAAGAGGTTTCAAAGCATTAAAAGGCATTTTCGATTAGTAACTTATCAGGTAAGCTACGTATAACCCTTACCTTTCATTTTACCTAAATTTCCCGGGTATGAGTTATAGAAAAATTGAATTGAAAAAATTTGAGGCATTTGGTTCTTACCTAATGGTAATAAAAAGGTTCTTGAGAGTTAAATTAGAGCTTTATGACTAATTTAAAGTTGAACGATAGAGCTTTAAACCTGTAGGCTCAATTTGGCCCTAATTCAATTAAAATTTACGATAGAAATAGTGTACAAGCGAAATAGGATCATTTGTAGTGATATAAAGTGATAATTGTAACATCCCAAATTTATAACCTGCATTAAGGATTGATTAGGGAATGAGTTAGTGACTTAATGTGGGATTAGGGTTTTGAATAATGAAGTATTATTTTGACTTATTGGGATGTTATATGAACAGATATGAGTGGAAGAGTAGAATCTCAAAGCAGAGCGTGTGAGCATAATAAGGATTTCCCTCACTGTCCAACTCGTGAAATACAAGGGAAGAGTATGAGAGAAGGGTTCTGGTGTGGAGAAGAGTAGGGGATGTGCTTGGGTAAGTAAAATCAGGAGCAAGGATGACATTTCTGACTTGTTACTTATATGGTAAGTCTCGTACTGCCTTAATCTCTAATTCTACCCTATTTTCTCTTAGTTTTAACTAGTGAGAAATTGAATTCAAGGGTTTTAAGGAGTTGATTTCTTACCTTATAGTAATAGAAAGGTTCTTCAAAACTACAGAATGATAAAGCTTTAAAGTCATAAGCAAGATTTACCTCAATCTAGAGAGAGAGTGAGAGAAAATTTGGCTAGAAAGGTTAAAGTTGGTAATGAGGGGTAATCAGTGGTTATGTGCGTAATCGAATGTGAATTGTGGAAATAATGGCAATTAGATATTTAATTATGATAAATGGCTTTTTTGTCAACAGTAAGATTAACTTTGGTTTGCTAATTTTGTGTAGATTCTAGTGTATGATGAGTAAATAAGTAGAGAGAGATTCGAGTAAGGAAGTTACACGAGTAAACCTTTCTATCGGACAAAAGGGTTGAGGTAACCAAATAGTTTGATATGTTTGTTAACTATTATAATTGTGTAGAAGTAATTGTTTAATTGTGGCTTTGTTGATTCCTATGCATTATTTGGCATTGAAAACAGGTTTAGCATGAAATGGATTTATGAAAAGAATGTTTGAGAATTCTTAGCTTTAAATGAATAATTATATATATATATATATATATATGTTTTGTATAAAAGTGTATATTATGGAAATGGGAAGGAAAGCAGTGATAATTGTGAAAAGAGCATGATCATAGGTGGGAGTTCACCCTAGATATGTGGGGATATGTGTGTGTGAAGACATGTGAGTGAAAAATCTATATGGTCAGGCTGGTACCATGGGACATCTGGTGCAACATTATATGGGCTGTTATCATAGGTAATTCGATACAGCATATTATGTTACTATAGGACATCTGGGCAATCTGGCAACTCTCTAGTTCTTGTTAGGGTACGGTTAAGAGTTAACGATGCCTCTATCACAAGTGTGTGAAGAGGGAAACCATAGTCCGTAGGTGGTTTAGATTACCTTTAGCCGAGTGTTTCTACCACCAAAAGTGTGCTCGGTTCAACAAGTGGTTGATCTAAGAGAGCCTATGGTTTCATGTCGAGAAGCTTTGGAGGATTGGTGGATAGATGGTTATGCTAAGGTGTAATAGTGTTTGAAACATGATTTATATGCAAAAATGATAATTTAGCCTATGGTTTTTGTTACTTTGGTATGGCTATTTATGGTAAGAGGCATTAAATAAACTATATTGGTTATTGAGATTTTTATCTCACCCGTGATTACTTATATCTTTCAAGTTCTGGCACTAGTAGTTCAAAGGAGAAAGACATTAGCTGAGTTGAGATCTCTCACTAAGCCTTTGTAAGGATTTGGTGTAATAAATTTAGTTGTTATTAGTCATAAATATGTATAAGTTACCTTAGGAATCAAATCATGTGCATAATGTGTTGAATATCGTGTGTTTGATTATTTTTTATCTCCCTAGCCTTTTGTACTATGAGAATGGTGAAATGATAGAATGGGCTAGTGGATGAATGTGTACATGTGTAAATATGAGATGTTGGAAGTGTATGTGGAAATTTTTGGCCTTGTATGAAATTGAGAAATGAAATGTGATTTTGGCCCAAAAGTGTGAAATGGGCGGTTTGATGGTGAAATGAGTGCATTTGTGATATATTGTGCATGTGTATGGTCAATCAAGTATGTAAGGTCCATTTAGACATGGTCAAGGCCCAAAAAGTGGGTAATGATGTTTGGTTTCAAATTGAGACACTTGAGTGGCAAAGTTTTGACATAAAACGATCAAAATGCACTTAAGTGTCTAATTTTTGATAGAAATATTGAATTGAAATGAAATTAGCATCATTAGTTAGAATTCGAAATAAGTTTCGTGTGGGCGCTTGAACCACCCCAATCGGACATTGAATGCGGAAATGGTGCACATCTTAAATTTGCACTCAAAATATGCAATTTGGTAGCAATTTCAGGTATGTTTGCTGCGACGCATGTATCTGCATGCCACGGCTCACGGCACAGAGCGAACAGCTATGGTCCTTGTGCCATATGTCGTAACGCATGTGGAACGAACTGCGGCGCATGATGCCAAATTTGGTATAATTTTGCTACATCGCACATGCTTTCTTTGTCTTTGATGCATATTTTTTTTTAGTATTCAATACCCGCGTACTTATTGCTTTCATTGTGTGTAGGGTTTTATTATCTGAGTGATTTATAAAATGATTTATGAAAATCTTTTCTTGGGATCCCAAGGTTTTCAAAATTTTTAAATAAAATGAAATTGATTAAAATTGATTGTAGTGGAGCATATGGTAATGTTAGTGAGGGCATTCTAGTAATTAGGAGGTAATTTGCTTAGAATGGATAAATGATAAGGAATGAATGGTTAAATTCAGCCATAAGTAGTAATTAAGTGCTTTTGGTCAATTTGAACCAATTGATTAATAATGCTAATTTTTATGTAGATTGGCATATCTTGTAAGTGTGTTGTAGAGAGAAGCTTGTGAGAGCTATAGTGATAATTAAAATTCACGGGTAACCTTTCTAGTGATAGAAGAGTTGAGGTAACTGAATAACTTCTTCTAATTGATTATTTATTGTAATTGTGTGTAAGTATGCTTTATAATGCATGAAATCATTTTAAACTGAACATGTTTTGTAGCATTGTATGTTTATTACATGAAAAGGAACTTTGGTTAAATAAGTAAAAGAAATGGCATAATTTGATATAGAAATATATATATATATATATATATATCTCTGTGTGTGTGTGTATGATTAGTGGTGATTAGGAACCTATGATTGGTTTAAAAAGCATGATCATAAAGGTGAGAGTTTACCCGTGTGGAGTATAGTGGCAAGACCATATGGTATTATTCTCGTTAATGCTCGACGAGGTGCGGTGTTGGATATGTGTTTCTCCTTAGTGTCTTTCAAGGTGCGGTGTTGAAAATTATCTCCTTAGTATCTATTGAGGTGTGATGTTAGACATTTAGACTCCTTAGTATTAATGTGATGCGAGTCAATGACACCCTATTGTATGTATTAGGGGAAACCATAGTATGGAATGAGATAGAACACCTTTGGCTAGGTGATTCTACCACTGAAGGTGAGCACAAGGCCAATAGGAGTGTATATTGATCTAAGGCGAGCCTATGATTTTAAGTCAAAGTGATTTAAAGGTTCAGTTAGTAGTGATCATGCTATATGTTGAAACAAGTGGTGAAAAGTGGTGAAACAAGTGGTAAAAGTGGTGTAATGATTTATATAGGTGAAATTTGAAATGAACATGTGATATATGCTATATTAAATAATATATTATGCTTTACGTTCATATAGTTACATATTATAGTCAATAGTAGTGAGTTACTCCGTTACTGAGATTTTTATCTTACCCCCACAGTTACATTTTTACAGGACAGAGCAATGACCAGGGCAAGGAAAAAGAGTTTGGACCGGTATATCAGTGTCGTAGCTGTGTGAAACCTTTGAGTTTGTGTAATAAACTAATTAGATGTGAATATTATGTGTGTATATAAGTTGCCATAGGAATTGCATGCATGTCTAAGCAGTAATTTATAGAAAATTGTAGTAATTTTTGAAATTCTTAGCCCTTGTGTGTGAGTATGTGATGAAATGAATAATTGGGGCTAAGATTGAGTTGTGAATGTGTAAAGTAGAGATTTGTAGTGAAAATGTGGTGAAAATAGCCAAAGGGAAGTTTTGAGCCAAGTTGTGCATATTTATATTTTATGAAAATGGGCCATTAAGTGGCCAAATTGTGATATATATATATATATATATATGTATTTGCTATATAATGTGCCTATTGAACTTGGTTTAAGGCCTAAAATGGTTTAATGAGATTAAGTGTGTGTTTGGTTTTCAGTTTGTCAAAAGTCAGTTTGATGAAAGTTCATTTGGTAAAAGTCAATTTGGTGAAAGTCAATTATTGTAACGAAATTTGTGTTTGGATAGATTTTTTCAAAAGTCAGTTTGGCAAACTGAAAGTTGTTTGGATTAATAAAATTTGTGCTTTTGAAATGTACTTTTTAATATGCAATGACCAAAAAGGACATTAATTTATGATAATTTATAATTTTATTATACAAATATAATATATTAAAAATATTTAAAAAATGTGAAATAAATTTAAAATAACATAAAATTTAAAATGTTAAATATTAAAAATAAAAAATTATTTCGCATGCATGAACTGGAAAAGAGACGAAAATAATATAAAAAAAGTGAAATAAGCTCGCTTCTCTCCCTGCCCAGTTGACTTCCACCAAACCCACAAGCTTCCTCCTCAACTCGTTGGTGTCGACGCTAGCCATCACAGACGTGCCCGAATTGGAGAATGACAACCTTCAACTCTCCTCATTGCTGTTTATGGTGATGTACGAGGAAGAGGACTGAAACTAAAAGCGAAGAGTACGAGTCATCGATGAACCTCACTCCGCCCATTTTACTCGCCAGTTCCACCATCGTATCTTTCACGTCCTCCAACAGATTCAGCAGCTCACCACTAGACCCATCGTGGCCCATCAATAACCACGTAAAAACGTCGTCCTCAATGAAGACGATGCCGTCATCCGCCGACGAGACCTTGGCTACTGTGACGACGATATCAACAATGACATGAACTTCCATAGTGGCATGCGTCAGGGTATAGAAGTGAGCTTGAGAAGGAAGGAAGGAAGAGTTGGAGAAGAGATGGTCGACCGACGGACGAGCGATGGACGACCGATGGAGGAGCGAGATGAGAGGAGCAGCAAAATGATAAAAGAAAATCAGCCTCGATTGCGCGAGAAGAAATAAAAAATATGAGCGTATCATGGTGAATTAAAATATTAGACATCAGCCCTACCACAGATCACGTTTCAAAAGCTACATTGAGGAGCTTTTGATTTTTCTCGTTTCAGACTCATTTGGAAGTCATTTTGCAAAGCACATCCCATCTGAAAAAAATATCCCAAACAACATTTCACATTTCAAAAGCTAAAAATCACATTTGGGATGTAAAAGTAGTTATACCCAAACGCACCCTAAGAAATTGATTTGAGAGTTTGGGTGAGCAAAATTTTCAAAAAGAGTGACTTTTTGCACTTGAGTGTTCAAATTTTGATCGGACTGTTAGATTGTGTCCAAACCTATCTATTAGTGAGCTTATGAAATAAGTTTCGTGTGGGCACTTGAATTATTTCGATCGGACATCGTATGTGAAAATGGCTTATAATGAAATTTCATTATTTGTGCTGTCAAATGATAGCAACAAAATCAAACTTGTGCGTCCCAGCACATGACACAGAGAAGGTATGGGAGTTGCATACTAACTAAGGTTGCATCTTTTGCTTGTTTATGAATGGTGTTTGTATAAGTAGGCTTGACATGTCTTGTTGATTGAGACACACTACACATAAGGGTATATATCAAACTTTGATTCCTTATAAGTTCTCACTGTAATCTCGTTTGTCTTGAATTCAAAGGGGTGTTAACTTAATTTTGGTCCTTGCATCAACACAAGTGGCGCATGGTTTATTTATAATAATATATTGACTTAAATATTGTTGTTGAGTGGTTTTGTTGAATAGCAATTGGGTGAGGATAGAAGAAGTTAACAAGAGGCAAAGGATTACATATAGGGATAATATTGCTTTTCAAATACTCTTGAAATCATTAATGAAATAAAAAATATATGACAATGATAATAATGATAATAATCCCATACCGTATGAGATTTTAATAATTATAATGGCAAGAGAGGATATGTTTGTGTTTTATTTATTTGGCGTGTGAGGTTTTAACAATATCCACAAGCATTTAGAATGATCTCACACTATGTAACTCAATAAGATTTTATAGGTATAAGGATTAAACTTGTATATATTAATATGGGTTCAAACGGCCTATTATGCAAATTAATTATTTTATAATTTAAATTAATAAAAATGTCTACTGGTATTGTGTGAGATTTGAAAAATCTTCACAGATACTCGAATTAATCGTATTATCGTGTGAGATAATAAGTCTTCATAAATGTCACGATTATTAATTTATATAGTAAATAAATAAATGAATTTTGTAAATAATAACATAATCAACATCAAAACAAATAATTAATTAAATTAATTTATTTAAATTATAACCGCATTTACATGATTAGATCTTTTGGTCATGTGAGATTTCTAAATATTCATAGACCTCTAAGATAATAGTATTACTATGAGAATTAATAAGACTTTGTAGGTATAATGATTAAGATATTTTTATAAAAATATAAATTTTATACACACACCCACATGCATAATAAATTAAATAAATTAAAAAATATTATTTAATTCTTTTGTAGTATGAGATTTTTGAATCTTCACAAACATTTAAGATAATCATATTATCATATGAGTCTATAAGACTTTGTAGGTATAATGATTAATATTTTATATAATACATGCTTAAAAGATTAACATAAATATAAATATATAATTAATAAAGAAAATAAATTAAAACTATTTCATTCTTTTGTTGTGTAAGATTTTGGAATCTCTGCGGATATTTAAAATAATCATATTACTGTGTGAGTCAATAAGGGTCTGTAAGTATAACGATTAACTTTTCAAAAGATGCTTAAAAAAGATAGTCTTAGACTCTTTTCCTTTTTCTTTTTTCAAAATTTTAAAAATTGAGAAAATAATTAAAATTAATTTTTTTTGCAAGTTAAAACATGCAAATCCAAATTTTAAAAAATTGTTTTATTAGAAAATTAGTAAGTTATTTTTCAATTAATTTCTTTTCTAAAAAATAATAAAATACCAATGAACAAAGTTACAACCCCAAACTACATAGGTTTTGATTCCTCGAGTAGTGTACATAAGCCCTAGGCTCTTATCCTAAGTAAAATCCATTTTGTAAATAAATAATATATTTCTTTCATATTTAAATTTAATTTTTATTTTTCTTTTTTAGATTTATTTTATTTTAGCAAGTGCATAATAAAAAGAGTAGTTAAAATAATTTTAAAAAGCCATATTAATTGCACAATTAACTAAAGTAACCATTCTATGGAACGGGTGTTGTAGGGTGTGTAAAACCTTCTCTACTCACAATTGACTTCTGAACCTATCTCTAGTTATGAAGACCATCCTTATCACCTCTAGTTGGTTTTTTTAAGATTTTTCCTTAAAGCCTCAAAGATGATTCCTTCTTCTGGGATTAGCTCTCACTCATTGAAAGTCGACTCCTCCTCTTTCCCTCATGACAAATGGGCGATCACGTCATGCAGTGAGCATGACATATGTTATCCCCATGATTAATTATCAAAGTTTAATAGGAAAATGAATCAATAATGCTATTACATTTAAATGAAGGATAATAAATTTAGTGGAAAAACAAATCCATGTTTTAAACTTCGATCAAGTAAGCAGAAGCTAGATTCAAAGTGAGATTTAATCATAATACTTGGATGGACTTAAGCAAAGGCTACTCAAATCACAAACAAGTGCATAGAACTTAGACTTAGACTAAGACTTAAGCAAGATCATGCTCAGACGATGAACTATCCATACTCAGCACATGTGGACAATAGATCCAAACTTAGCATGTAACATCTAAGAAAATTAAGCATAATTAATTAGGTTAATGAGGGTAATTAGTGAATTGATGAGGTGCATGGCCCAAAGGCTCTAATTGGTGTATTGAATTGTGCTTTTAGCCTAAGATGTGGATTCAAGGTGAAGTCAAGCTATTTAGGCAAGGAAAGAAGAGGAAAAAGTGAAGAAAAGCCCTCTGTGCTACATGCCACAGCATGTGGATAATTTGCCGCAGCTCATAGAGGCAAAATTATCATGACTGGAGCTTTCTGTGCCACGCGCCATGGCAGAAGGCTACTTGCACCACAGCATATGGCAAAAATTTTGAATAAACTAGTTTATGTCTGTGTGCCAAAACAGAAGAGGAGGAAAGGAGAAAATGAAGAACACGACTTAGCTTTGTTAAGACACACACATTGAGACATTAAGGATATTTAGAAGCTTCCTAGCACCTAAGATAAGTATAATGTGCTTCCTTTCTTCCCTCTACTTCCATTATTATAAGGAGTTGGATAAGGGTTTGAGTGTTAATGGTGATTTTTGATTTATATAAGCTATGGGTCCAAACCCATTGATTAAAATGGATATAACGGGAGTTGTTTGTATTTAAACCCAACATTAATGGTTTGATGAATGGTTAGTTGGAAGAGCTATTAATATGCAAAAATTTAGCATTTTTGAGGTGGTTGGGAGTGTTTGTGGATCATTAATGGTGGTTTAATGACTCATTAGAAAATGTGGGTCAAATGAACCTAGTAAACCTATTGGGTATGATAGGTGGTGAATTTAGGGTGTTGATAAAATGAAAATGTGGGGTTAATTGTTGAGAAATTTGTTCATAAAGTGATATTGACCCATGCCCTTATGGAATAATTGTAAACCATTAATATTGGCACCATTTTGAGCTTGGAAGGAGCCTTGGAAGTGGTTTTTATTAGGGGCAAACCTTTGTCCTCTTAAAGGATTGAGGTAATTAGGGAAAACTTAGTTTATATAGTTGAATGTTAATTGTTTATTTGTTGAAATGGTTGATTTGAAACATGATTGATATTTTAAACTCTTGATGCAAATTTGGCATATTTGATGATGTGGTATTGTTGAAAGTGATATGTATGTCCATAAACATGTGAATAATGATTATGATGATTGAGAATATGTGTGTATGTATTAAATGATATGCAGAGTATAATGGAGAAAGGGAGTTTTATAAACATCATGTGTTGAGACAAATGTATCAAATGACATTAGTTGTCACAAGTGCATTGTATGTGTTTTATGTGCATAACATGATCATTGGCGAGAGTTTGCCTAGAGACAGGAGTAGATAGTTAACCCACGTGATATTAGCAGCGACTGTTAGAATCAAGAGGTAGCCCTTATCTCATGATTGATTCAAGATTGTCCCACTTATTCTATGAGGGACTCAAAACTAACTAGTCTCTACCGGTTCATGAAGAGGCTAGATTAAGAGTACGACACCTCATGTTTGTTAGTATTAGGAAAAAACTATGTTACACAAGTGAGTGAGTTAACCCTAGCCTGGTAGCTCCTCACAAGTGAAAGGCTGGGTTAGTTTGTAAAGGATGTAATAACTTAATAGCCACCAATTTCATGTCGGAGCTAACGGGAGGGTGTAAGGCTAACATTTGATCATACATTCTTATTATTGTGGTTTGGCATGTGTTAGAGGTGCATGGTTCGTATTTTTACAACCTCATGATATGCATTATTATTAAATATGATTATATATGCTTTAGGCCCGACCATATGGTTGTTAGTGTTATGAACCATGGCTATGTTTACCACATGTACTTATATGTATTTATTTCCAATTGCATCTCTTTTAAATTAATATGCAACTGTATAGATTAGGTGAAACTTGGTTACTGAATGGTTGTACTCATCTCTCAATTGTCAATATTTTTAGGGCCTAGCTCATCGGATCAAGGTTGGGAAAAATGTGCCAAGGCTTAGGATTGTAGAGTAATCCTACTATATGCCTCTTTATATTAATTTTTGTGTATTGACATTGTTAATTTGCTAACTAGCTCATAAGCCATTGATTTCAGCTACTTGCACTAGCATTTTGTACAACTTGTGTATTTTATGCCTTGGGTCAGTGAATTAGGGTTGTAAACTTTGTATAGGGCCAAAATACTTATGTAAGTAGTGTTATGTGTACTTTGAAATGTTTTGAAATGAAAGAAATGATTTATGCAAAGTCTTCCTCCCCCTTATGTTTTATAAAATTTATGGTTGAGTGGTGAATTTGTCTTATATGCATATTTGGTTGAGTATGGTGTGTTTCATAAATCCAATTGGGTCTATTAAGTATGGTCAAGTAGTCGGTGTAGGCTTTTGGCACTTGTGTGTGAGTTTGAACACCATTATTGTTAGTTTTTGTAAAAAAATAGTGAAAATGGATTTGGGTGTCCAACTCTCTATAAAAAATAAATTTGAGTGTGAAATTTGTGCAATTAGCTAGAGTTAGGAGAAAGCTCCATGTATACACTCAAACACCTTAATCAGACATTGGATGAAGATTTAAGATGCATTAAAAATTCATTCCCAATGCTGTCTTTGATAGTAGAATTTTGTTGCCATAAATTGTGCAATGTGCTGCAGTACATGGCGGCTCACGCTGCAGTGCATGGCACAGAGGCAAATGAGTTGCAGCATATTGACACTTAGCCACGGTGCATGTGCCATTTTCTACACAAATTGCATATTTGATTTTTAAAACAATTGTCTTGGGTCCCGTTTAAATTTTGGGCTTCCGCAAAAGTTTTAATGCTTTGATTTCGAACATACTGCATACAAGTGGGTATTTAAATGAGGATTTTTCTTGAGATCTTATTGCAAGTTTAAAGTGGTTCTATCATTTGTTAATTTTGGAAACTTAGATCTTTCCAAATGAAAATTTGTCAAATGTTTGATCATTATGATTTGTGGGAGAATGGAGAGAATTAGTAAGGGTAACCTTACTAGTTTAACCTAGGAGTTACATAGCATGTGATGGATGACAGAGCTTTATATTTGAATGATGAACCTAGACTCTATAAATGACAGTGAAAGGGCATGAGCTCCCTTAAGGCATATAGCATATCTAAATACCTAGATTTGAAGAAATAAAGGAGAAATATGGAGCTAGAGAAATAGAGTGAGCCAGAGATCTAAATGCAACAAGATCTTTTTATAGAAAATGGAGTGAAGGGAGTGAAAAAGAATAATAGTCCTAGTTAACATTTCAAGAAGTCAACACAGTTCCACAAAGCATCAGATTTGGCATTTTCAATTAAAGTTCAATCTAAGTCAGCTTTTCTAATGAAAGTTTTGAGGGATTTACCAATAGAGCAGAGGATGCTCTGATTTAATTACTTTAAGGGTGATAATACTTCAACAAATACTTTAGGGCACTGGGTCTCCTCAAAGAATAATTCAGGCACAAAAAATGCACCTTTACCCTATATATATATATATATATGTTTGTGGAAATGGTTTAAAGAAATTAGTAACCATAGTTGATCATGATTGTGTTATTATATGAGATTTGAATATAGAATGAACATATATATGTAGAAATAGTGCATTTTATGTTGTAAGGCATTATCATATTGTGAGAGGGTGAGAGTTAACTCTAGGGAAATATTGCAAATCCATACCCACTAATACCACAGGTGGTGTCAATGATCAATAATTACTTAGCAACCCTATTATCACCAGCAAGGGCATAGGTTAGGGCAATAAGATAGTCGAGTATTCATAAAGGAAGAATCTATAGTCCAAGAGTGGCGAAGGTGCCTTGGCTAGGCTTCCTCCCACAATTAGTAAGCTTGAGCTAATCTAGTCATATAGACTCCTATTTGTGTTACTAACCCATAGATTTAGTTAAAGGTAATATGGAGGGTATAAGATTGGTGAGTAATGATCATGCATAGTTTATTGTGAATAATAACATGTTTCAGTGTTTTATGATCATGTGGTTGCTTATTTTATATCTCACTTTACATGCTCATATATTGTCTAACTTACTTGTAGATAGATAGATTATTTATTATTGAGACATTCTCTCATCTTGTGGTTAGTATTTTATAGGTTAAGGCTTTAGGGACAATGGGGAAGGTAATGAGGACAAAGCATAATTATTACTACCTTTACAAAGCTCTTTATAATACATTGCATATTTGACGTAGTTGGTTTTGTTTGGAAGGATAAATGGCCATTGGTGATTCACATGTGTTCTTGTGCCCATTGGTAATGCCAAAAACCTAGGATAAGGGTGCAACATTTTTAAAATTAATAATTTGAGAATAATTTAATAATTTCAAAAACAGCAAATACATACTTTACTATTATACCCTCATGTTTTGGCATCATTAAGCAATCATCTCATTGTCAATGCGAAGGAAAAATATCTTTTTCAATATAAAGTCATTAGACAATTATTCATCAATGGAACTCTCATACAATTTTGAAGTCAATTTTTTACAAACTTCATAGCAAAAAAAAAAAGCTCTTTCTACCATTATCGTGGCAACTAGTAATATCATTGCTAACTTTAAGAGAGTATAAACAAAGGGATAAATTGTATTCCTTATTGTTTCCACCAATTTTTTTTTGCAAAACTACCAATTCCTTTTAATAATGAAATTCAGTATTGCTTTGCATATCATTGATGTAAGTCTCAAGTTGATTATCAAGTATCATTGAATTAGAGGAAGAAAACTCACATGGATAGAACTTGACAAATTCAATTAACCTTTCCTTACCAAAGGTTGAGGATGAATCAGCCATATTCAAACAAGACATACAAAGGAGCAATTGTGTATTTATCTCAGTGAAACAATCAATAAGTTCTTGAAGTTGCATATTTACAATGGTATAAAATAATAGAACTCAATAATGGTGATCAACTATGATTGTTTGAGATTTACTTCCACGATGCAATCTCCCTTTAGACAAAAAAGTCTCTTCCATGTTAGAAAAATCAATGCCTTGCTTATTATAAAATAAAGTAATTTCTTTCAAAAGAGACTCTCATCCACCATCCCTCAAAGTTTGTAGTCCCTACTTTGTGATGTTTACCAAGTTCATTGCATTAATAATATCTTGATCCTTCCTTTGCAATGTCTATGACAATACATGTGAGAGACCCAAGACATTTTTGTTAAATGTAGGGTAAATGCAAAATCAAAATCTTCCAACAAGCATAAAAGACCATTGGCTTTAGCTCTTTGATTTGTATTTGATCCAATTTCTTTTATAATTTCAAGAACATCAATTATAGTAGAAAACATCAATATCAAATTAATCAATTGTGCATAATGTGAGCTCCAATGACTATCACCATTTCTTTTAAGACTAGTTTCTTGATTAAAGCCTCGTCTACTAGAAATTTCACTTATGTCTAATGCCTTTCTAACATTTTCTATTTGTTTTTCATAAAGCTTTACAAGATCCCCCAACAACATTTGTTATAGTATTCACTAAATTAAAAAGAGAGGCAACTCTAAGATCACGGATAAGAGCATTAGTAGTTTCAATCATAACATCCTTAATGATATCTATTTGAATTTTATGGGAAGTCAATCAACCATTTTCAAGAACATTTTCCAAAACAACTTGACTAATTCAAACATTATGGTCAGTAAGAAATCTAACAAGTTCACAAAAATTATCTTAATTAGTAGACCTACTTAACTTATCATGACGCCAAAAATATAATCCTTGCTTTAACAAAAAGTAAAGACAATCAATTGATGCATTTAAAAATGTCTTTGATACAAGTCATGAACTTGTTTAGATTGCTTAAAAATTGCAACTTCAATATGTTAATTTTGATTCATCAAATCTTGATTCCAAGCAATATTATGAGTACTATTATAAGCCCCAATATGAGATGTAAGCTTTTCTTTTTCATTCCAATTTGTAAATCTCTATGCCCTAAATACATCACACTAGATTGCTTTTCATGATCAAGCATAAAAAATAACAACATAAATAAAAAGCTGCATCTTTTTCCAATATTATACTCCAACTAGTTGCCAAATTCTCTAATGCCTCATTTGGTAGCATGGAATTGAGGGAAGAAAAGTGGAATTGGAAGTGGAACTCATTCTTTTTACTATTTGGTATGCAAGATTTGAATTCTTGAAGGAACCCAGTTCCATCAATATAATGGAACTCAGTTCCATCACTCTGCTAAGGAATTGACTTCCATCCACACTTCCTCTCTCATTTTACCATCTTTACCCTCAACCTCTCTCAACCATGGAGCTTGTAACATCTTGAATTTTTTAATCTCGTGATTAGCTATTAATTGAGGGTAAAGTGCTAATTAGTGTGGGATTAGAGATTTGGATGGTTATGTAATGATTTGACTCATTGGGATGTTGTATGAGTAGATACGATGAGAGGATTGTATTTCAAGTCAAAACAAGTACACATGGTGAGATTTGTTCTCATTATGCCACGTGTCATGGCTTGTGTTACATGCATCATGGCTCATGGACCTAAAAATGACTTCTTAAGTTGTGAAATTTTAAAAATTTCATAGGAGTAAATTTGAGAACACATGAGAGAAGGAGAGAAGAAGGGCTAAAGTAGTAATATGACTATATGGCATATTCTCCTTAGTGCTCGACAATGTGCGATATTGGAGATTATACCTCCTTGGTGCCTTTAAGGTGCAGTGTTAGAGAAGATCTCTTTAGTGCCTATTAAGATATAGTATTGGAGATTTGGGACTCTTTAGTGTCAGTGTGATACGATGTTGGAGTCAACGATACCCTATTGTGTGTATTGGGGAAAACCATAGTCTAAAAGTGAGATAGAACACCTTTGGTCGGTGATTCTACTACTAAAGGTGAGCTCAAGGCTAATAAGAGCATACATTGGTCTAAGACGAGCCTATGGTTTGGTGTCGGGGCAATTTGGAGGTTTAGTTAGTAGTGATCATGCTATGTGATGCAATATGTTGC
The DNA here is from genome assembly GCF_029017545.1 of Prosopis cineraria. NCBI lineage: Eukaryota > Viridiplantae > Streptophyta > Magnoliopsida > Fabales > Fabaceae > Prosopis > Prosopis cineraria. Next base: position 14,161,682 of record NW_026555340.1, on the reverse strand, counting down.
TATATGTGATATAAGTAGAGAAAAGTGGTTAAAATAGTGTAAAGGTGATGAAATGTTTGATATGAGTGTTGTTTGAAATGAAATAGGTGATATGTTGTATAAAATGGTATGTTATGCTTTCCTTTCATATTGTTGCATGTGATAGTCAATAAGAGTGAGTTATTCTGTTATTAAGATGTTTATCTCACCCCTATGATTATATTTTTATAGGATCGGGAAGTGATCAGGGTAAGGGGTTGAGAGAGATAGGACCAGCATAGTGGTGTCGTTATCATGGAAGTATATGAGATTGTGTAATGAACTGAGAACTTAGGTATATTGTAAATATGAGTTGCCATAGGGTTGCATGCATGTTTAAAGGTGATTTTGTGGAATGTTAGCCCAATTGTATGTATTTGTGATGAAATGAATTAGGGGCTATGATTTGAATATGTTTGAATTGAAATTGTTGTTAATATTGGTGAATCATGAGCCCATGTATGAAATTATGATGAAATGATTAATTGAGGGTTGAGATTGTGTTGTGAATTTAGTATGGATGAGATTCTATTTGAATATGTTGAGAAAAGGGCCAAGAGGGCCATGATGAGTCAAAATGTGTTAGATTATGAAAAGTTAGAAAATGTGGAAATTAACCGTTGAGAGGTTAAATTTTGATATATGTGTATAATTGTGATATATTGTGGTCAATCAGGTGTATTAGGTCCTTTTGGACTTAATTCAAGGCCTTGTCTAATCTAATGAGAGAAAGGGATTGATTTGAATGCTTGAGTGCACAAAATTTTCAAAAAAAGTGACTTTTGCACTCGAGTATCCAAATTTTGATCAGACCATTAGATTGTGTCCAAACCTATCTCATTAACTAGCTTATGAAATAAGCTTCGTGTGGTGCTTGAATCAATTCGATCAGACATTATATGTGAAAATGGCGCATGTCAAAAGTTCATCATTTTGATGTCAAAATGACAACAAATATTTCGAACTGGTGTGCCACGGCTCACAATGTCACATGCTGCAGTGCATGGCACAAAAAGTTAAGCGTGTGGCTTTGTGCCACATGATGTAGCGCATGTACTGCACGCCAAGGCATATGGCCTAACTCCTAACTTGATTTTGTGGTTTTTATGGCATGCAATAAGTAATGTGAATGCATATGAATGGCTTCTACTGTGTGTTATCAAATGTATTATGGTTTAGATGATTTTACAAAATAAGTCTTTAGCCAAAGCTTTTCAAATAATTTCTATAGTCATTGATTTATGTGTATTGATGTGGTAATTCTATTATATGTCTCCTGTATTGAGTGAATATAGGGGAGGGTTATAGAGCCAATTTCACTGACAAAGTTCACTAATGGTGACTTGGAGGAAGATGTGAGGGTGCTTGATCGGCAACTCCCAGCTATGACTAGCCTTGTTCGATCTACTTCTTTAATGAGAGTGGTGGTAAGGTAGCGATGATGATGGAGCTTCTTCGATCTAGCTTTTCAATCTGCTTGCAAAAGTTTATTGAGTGCATAGTAATTGATAATGGAACCAATATATGCAGAATTGTGAAGTTTATGTAAGTCTAGCAAGTATATTTAGAAGTGGAATATGAAGGTCCATGCTTTTTATTTCTTTCTTTTTTTTTCCTTGAAATATGGTTCACGCTCCCTAGGAGATGTTTGTTGGGTATTGAATATTTTCATTAGCGTCTAAGCATTAATCCTGGTAATGCAGAGGCGGCTAGGAAAGAAGGAAGAGGATGGAGAATTTTTTTTATTTCATAGGTATTTTAGTCTTTTCAAAAAATATATATATTTATTAAATAAATTTTTTATTTCAATTCTATCTACATACTAAACATACTTTTCATCCTACTCCTATTTTCACTTCCACTTTCATTTCCACTTCTACTTCCATCAAAAACTCTTCCTTACTACCAAATGGGGCATAAACTAAGAAGGACAAAATCTTCTCATAGAATTCCCAATTTTTCTTTAGGAAAAATTATGTTGAGCAACTTGATATAGTCTTTTTAGCAATATGCTCTACTTACTTTATCTTGAACAATAAGATGATATGACAAAATTCTAATTCTTTTTCCTATATCTAATGACAAATCTTCTAAATTAATTTTATTTGATTCACAAGCTCTTGATGAAGGTTGTCCTTCATTTGATGGTAATTTTCTTTTTCAAAGTCTTTCCATTTTCATTCAACACTTAGAAAATTTCAAATTACTAAATAAAAAATTTCTAAGAGTATTTAAGCATTAAAAAAGACAATACAAGTAGCATGTGACATATTGATTTTACCATGTAATTTACCAAAAAGGGAATCACAAGTAAAGTACAAGTATATTACTAATTTTCCGCATAATAGAATGCAATAATTTTACTAGCAAGAGTGAAGGGACCACACATTCAAATTCAATAATGGAAGATTCAACACCCCACACCACAAAAGACAAAGAACAATATCATAAATAATTTTTTATTTTAAAGTGGAAGATGACAAAATGTACCTAAGACGGCAACATTGGTTTTTAGCTTCTCTCTTTATCTCCACTATCCTTTTTCTTTAATTATCTCCTTGTCTCTCTTGACTCTTTTGTCAACATTAACGTTCAGCTTCAGCACCTTGTGGACTTCATTATTCTTCTTCGGCGGCAATATAGAACAGTAGAACCACAAAAAACAATCAATGACTTTGCTCGAGCTCTCTCTCTCTCTTGTGTGTGACCCTTTTATCAACTTAGGTTAGTTTTTCTCTTAATCCAAAAAAATAATATCAGTTTATGTTATAATAAATATATTTTAATTAAAATAAATTTATTATTTAGGTTTAATGATTTTAAAATTCTAGGTTAAATTTTTTTAGGCAACAACTAAACATATTTAAAATTTTTTTGGAACCCAATTACTCAAACATCTTTAAAGTTAGGCTATATGGTGTAAAATATTTGGGCCAAGGACTATAAAGTAGTGAAACATATGACCCCCTCCTTGTAATTTTCTCTAAGTCCAAGGGGTGCATTTGCCTCCTAGCTTGAACATGACGCCGCCCATGCTTGTGCCCCTTTTGGTTGAATGTGGGTTTTTAGTGCCTATTATGCTTTTTGGATGTGTATTTATGTGTTTGATACCTCAACTATGTGTTTGTCGATCTCTAAGATGTGGTTCAAGCCTAGGTTTAAAGCTAAGGCACTTGACTTGGGTCCTTGGGGTTAGTTTGATTTAGGAAAGAGATAGCTGTATACCCCAAGTATCTAACTTTTAAATGGTATTTTTTTTTGTATAAAATATAACATCTTGATTTTTATTTGAAAATTTTATTAAGGTTTAAGTATGGGCTTAATTGTGGGTTTTTCAAGTTCCAAATAGGATATTGGCTTGGATTTGGCCTAAAACATATGGGCTAGAGAAAGATTTTCATCTCTATACCATATGCCGTGGTGCATGAGATGGATGTTTAAATCCATATTAGGTGTCAAAAGAAGTTAGAGGATTGTGAGGCACATTTTTTAAGGCCTTCTGCTAGGGTTTATTAGAGGCATGAATTCTACACATGCTTAGGCCCTAAATTAGTAAGGTAATCCCCTTAATCCCTCTCCTACCTTATAATCTTCACTTTGAGCTAATTTTCTATGAGAGCAAAATTAGAGTTTGTGATAAACCTGGATTCCAACCAATGGGTACAAGTCCTAAGGTATTTTAGAGGTTAAATGAGTGTTGTTTATGTGGTTTTGATTATGTTTATGATTGTAGGATGCCTAAATCCAAAACTCTAAAGCTATTTTGGGTGAGGTTAAGCTAATTACAGTGTTAATTAATGGTTTAAAGGTTAAATAAGTGATGTTTAAGTCTAACGATGATAAGAATGATTAAGTTTAATAGGTAGTTGTATGGAAAAGTTTATGAGACTAAGAGGTTAATTAACCTAACCTTAGGATTAAGGTGTGATTGGTTATTTAATAATATATATTATCTAGACTATGGTGATAGCATTATTGGAAGTGATGTAACATCCTAAAATTTGATCTAAAGGTTAATTTAATGAATGGAGAATTTTAATTAGATAACTAAAGTGATTGGAAGTTAATTACAGAGTTTGGGTTCGTTAGAACCTGTATGGAGTTTAAAATGGGGTCTTAGGAGATATTGGATCACTTTGGGCCTAAATTAATGAGCTTAAGTTAGGGTTCTTGAAATGTGCCATCTATCACGATGGATGGTGTCATTGGTTATGATAGATAAGCATAAATTTAAAATATCACATTATTGTTTTTAGAAACAAAAGAACAGAAGGCAGTTTTAAGAGAGATACAGGGAGGAAGAGAAAGTTCTTTACTAGGGTTTTATTTCCACACATTTGGGGATGTTTTAAGGCTGTCTACACCTTAAGCAAGTCTTCCTTCTCCATCTTCTCTCCCACTTATGTGTTTTCTTTTAAGTTTTTAGAGTGTGGATTTGTTGTTTGAGTTAATCTTAATGCTAATTAATTAAGTTTGAACTAACAAAGTTAACTAACTGTGTTTATTAAGCTTAATAAAGGTTAAATAAGTTAATAGAAGTAGGTTTTAAAGTTATTTTTTGATTAATCATGATTAATGAGGATTTAAGGCCTTAACTGTGATTAGAGTTAATTAATTATAATTAGTTATTAATGTTATCTATTAATTATTAATTGTAGATTAATGCTTTGGAGCTTATTGTACTTGTTAGGAAGCTCCCTTGGAATCTAAAGTATCATCTTATGGTGGTAACCGAGGGTGAAAGTAACTGGAAGTTAAATTCTTGTAAATAATTGTTGTTTGCAATTATGAGTTGTATGTTATTGTTTGTGATGAATTTGATGATATAAATATACAACCATGTTGGTTTGCTAATTGAGAATTATGTGGCTATGATTAGTTGAGTTTATGATTAAGTTGTAATATGTACTTAAGTGAATGCTTGGTATTATGATAAGTATAAGTATATGATTATAGCATGAGATCAATATTGATTATGTATTCTTGACTATGAAGCATGTGCTTGATTCTAAGATAAGTTAGTCAAGTATGCATTTATGATATGTCATTAAATAACATAAATATTTTGCATGATCATAGATAGGTGGGTGTTCACCTTAGTGAGTAAGGGTGATATATAAATTTCATATGGTGTAGCTTCTACCAATATTTGCACATGGTGATTAGCATATTTGATTAAAGTGGATTTAAGCCTATTGTCCTTTAAGAATAGCATATGTCAGCATACTGCTTGGGATCACAGATTTCCTACAAGGAACAGTAAAGGTCGGGCAACTATAATACAACAGAAATTTGAGAAGGGAGAATCTATGGTTTGAGAGTGGAGTGTGAGATATGGCAAAACACTCAAAAGGGGGAGTGAATTGGGTGTTTGAGGAAGTATCAATTCTTTTAAATTATTTTTAGCAAAACTGTGTTCAAAGGAAGGTTTGGGCAAATTTGACTTCTAAACTTTGTGTATAAGAATGCTAAAGTTGTTTTTATAAGCTCAATATGTGTAATAATGTTTAGAAACAATATCTAAGTGCAAGTTTGAATAAATGCATATAGGTATATCAAATTCAATTTTATACATTAAAATATAGCATAAGCTAAGGTTACTGAAAATATAAAGAGATAAGGAAAGAGATATTGTAAATAATGATTTATCTTGGTTCAGCTCCACCTCTTAAGCCTATATCCAGTCCCTAAGCAATTACTTGAGATTTCTTCACTATAACACAAGCTTGAGTGGGTGCTTGCCATCTCAGTACACCCACAAGTTCGGTTTAGGCACTTGTGAGCCTTTACAACAACTCACTTTACTAGTGAGCTTCTTGTTCCAAGAGAACAACCTCTCTTGATTTCAAGAAAAATCTCTTCCTCACCTTTACAAAGGTTTTGAGTATGTGAATTACTCAATTGAAATTCTTTCTAAGAGTAATAATGAGTACAATAAGCTTTAATATTCAAATGATGAAGATATAGATGATCTTGGCTCAAGAATAATGATTTTTATATAATAAGGGTAATATAATCATAAATTTCATAACTTGATGATTTCTAAGGTTAATCACATTTTAAGATCAGTTTGGAGTGTTAAATTTATAGCTCATGAAGTGAAATAAGTATTAGAGACATCAAATGATCATTTATAGACATTGCATAGTGATTATAGCTGTTGGTACAAAATCTTGTAAGCAACTAGTGCTAATTCAAGCAAGAAAATGCATGTTGTAGTGCCTAGAAGACAAATTACGAAAGGGACCAAGGTGTCTTCATGCGTCTTCATGTGTGATTTAGACCACAGAGGCTATAGAATGAGAAACAAGGCTCTTGAGGTCATTTCTCTAGTGTGTACAAGGTCTTTCACGCGTGATTTTGCTTACAAAATCTATTTAGTATGAAAATAGGCTTTTGGGTGCATTTTTACACATGTATACAGAGTGGTTTCACGTATGATTTGGACATTGATGCTAAATCACGCGTGCATGTCAGCTTCTTTCACGTGTTATTTTGCAAGTTCATTGCACATAACTTCATAATGTCCTAACTCACTCAATATAACTCTAAATTTGACAAATCTAGTTTTCAATTAAATAAGTTTAACACTTAAATTCAACTTAAATTTTGAGATATGATCAAAAGAGTAAACAAAGGTCAAGATTGAATGCTGTGCAAAATCAATATCTCAATACTCAAATTTTAATGTTCATATCTTTCTCAATAGAACTTCATTTTGAATAAATAAACTATCATTGAAAAGCTATTGGAGTCTATTTTCAAATAAGAATGTTTCACCTTAAAATGATCTATGTAGTGAGAGATATGACAAGAAACATGACTAAAGGTCAAAACTATTTTTCTGCATAATTCATATTTCAAAGCTTGGACTTCAAGTGTTTATGAGTTTTTTAACTTAACTCCATTTTAAGTAAATAGAACAACTTTGAAAACTTTATGAAGTTATTAATCAAAACATTTCAACCTTTGTGAGACATATGTGATCAAAGATAAACCTATAATTATAGAAAATTATATCTCATACTTTCTCTTAAAAGCTAAAATGCATGTTTTGATTTAAGATATCTTGAGCCAATACCTTATATCTAAATCAATGAGTTTAACATAAAGGCTTCTAGCTTAATGATATTATACATATCAAGTCCAAGCCTTCCAAGGTACATCCAAGCTTGTATGAATGTTTTCATTCTTCTTAAGCTCTTCTTGGATCATCCTTCTTTTCATGTCTTCTCATCTTGTGTGTGGCATGCATGCTAATGTTGTCTTTGATTTCTTCCTCCTCATGCTCACTCTCATCTTTACTTTGGACAACCTTAAATGATATACCATGAATAAAATGGTTAGTCCAAATATTAATATACATATATCTAAGTTATGAAAGATGATATTTTGAATTACTCTTAGACATAGAATCAATTCAAGATAAAGAAAAATATGATAGTATAAAATAACTTTGATGTACACAAATCATTTTTCAAATCTCATATAATATAGAACATCATAAGTAAAATACTTTAAAACACTTATTCTATGGTCATAGTTAACTATTCTATATATATATATGAAAACAATTAGGTATAAGTATAGTTAACTTATCTATATTTGTCATCATCAAAATTTAAGCTATACATAATATCACAAGCCATTATGTCCAACAATTGGAGAGAGGACCTAATCTGGTCATATGGGTTAGTCCTATATGATTTGATAGCCCATGGATTCAGTCAAAAGATATAAGGAGAGGAATAAGGATGGATTGAATATGATCATGCATAGCTGTCGTTATTAAATTATATGCCTGGGTGATTGGAGGGGAGGGGAGGTCCTCCCCTCTAACCAAACAAACCCTAGGGGTTGTATTGTTAGACTACATTTATCACTTACATGTAGCCCCATTTGTAGACTTTGGCATTTTTGATTGGTGATCTCTTATGATTTTTGGAGCTAAGGTCAAATGTGCAAGTGTGTGATTAAACTATGATTGTCTAATGAATTAGAATGTTAAGGAGTTAAGCATGTAAAGTTTAATTGTGATTATGTTATATATGGTTGTGATGGCTACTAGCTTGTTATGGAGGGGAGACACTTAGTTGACAGTTGTAAGTGTGACCAGTATGTTATGGGCCTAAGTGTTATAGGATCCTCATTTGGCATCGAATTGAGGTGAAATCAGAGCCAATAGTTAAATTATTTAATTGTCTCTTTATGGATGTTTGGATAGCCTTAATCAGGGATCTGAGCTAAAAGTTAAGCGCTTCAAAAATTAGATTTTAATTACTATCATTCTATTATGATATGGCATGTTGACCATACAAAGGTGCTTATTAGCCTGACAGATGACACAAAGGAGTGTCAACTGTGATAGATAGAAGGCTTGGCCACAACGGATGGTGCCTTTGCCTATGGCAAGTGGTCTCTATACCATAAGCTATGACAGATTGTAAGCTTGATCACAGTGCATTGCTCAGTTTTATCAAAATGACTCTTTTACCCTTGTTTGAGTGGTTTTCAATGATTACACTATTTTTCTATATTTTTGAAACTTTTCTTACTCTGATTTGAACTATCTCCAAGAATCTTGACTTATGGTTTTCAAATTGGAAATTTAAGTTATTTTGGGATCTCAATTGCTCAAGGTATTCTAAAATTAATCATTGAGTCTTTCTTTAGCCAAGGTTGATCCTTTTATCCTTTGCTTAGTCTCTTGAATAAATTAATTGGCTATATTAGTTGAGTTTAAGTGTAGTTAACAATAGAGGTCATTACAAGTGAAAAAAAAAACACTTATAAGGGGAAGTTTGCTTATAAGGAGTAAAGGTAGTCTTTTCTTTTATGTTATGGTTTGTATTGTATGCAATGTTTTGAAACTCAGACCATATGTCGAATTAGAAAGATCAATGGATCACGGTTCTCATGTTTTGAAACTCAAACCATATGCAAGTTTAGTTTCTGACTTAAATCAAATGAAATCAAAAGGATAAAAGAAAGAAAAGAGAGAGAAGCAAAGAAGGAGACATTGAGGACTACTAGGGCTTTACATTGGGAGCCATTTGAAGGTATTTAGAGCTTGCTACTCCCTTAGGTAGGCTTTCTCTCCCTCTTTCCTCTCTTTTATGCAAATTTTGATTGTTGTAGGCATGATTGGGGCTTGATTTGATCTCTCCTTAGATCTTGGGGAGTTAAATTAAGCTTTTAAACCTAGGTTTATGGGTATAGTGATTTGAAATTTTTGGTTAAGGTTTAGACAAACCCTAAGTGAAGTTTGAGAGTTTGAGAGCAATGTGGATAGAGAATTGGTGTTACTAGTATGTTTGGGTGTTAAATGAAATTAATGAAATGTATTGGAAGTATTGAAGGTGTTGAAATGAGATTTGAAGTATAATCAGTACCCAAAAGTATGATAAAAAGGGGTTAATTAGAATGATAATTGACTATTATTGCTTAATCATGTAGATTAAATATTGCACGAGTGTTGTTACGTGTATAGACCTTATAGAACAAACATTAGACCATGATGACCGTTTTTGTGACAAAAGAGTTGAGGTATCTAAATAATTCACTGTATTTTATTAAGTGTTTAATACTTGTGAGTAAATATGTAATTTTACATATGTGTGTTTGAAAGTGTTGCATATTGTGAAATGAGAATATTGTGCATAGAAAATGACTTTTAAAATAATGAATTCAATGAAAGTATCATTTTACAAGTAATTCATAATTTGAATACAAGTATGCAATTTGTATGAGAAGAGTGAGCATGTTCATGATAGAAGGTAGGAGTTCACCCATAGGAAGGAGTAGTGAAAGTTCATATGACATTTATCTTCTTAGTGCCTAGCAAGGTACGATGTTGGAGATGTTCTTCTTAATATTTGTGTAGGGTACAATGTTGGAGATTTATGCTCCTTAATATTAGTGTGATGTGGTGTTGGAGTAACAATGCCCTGAATTATGTGTGATAAGAGAAAACAATACTCTAAAGGTAGGATAGAACACCTTTAGTCTAGTGATCCTACCACTAAAGGTGTGGTCGAGCCAATATATATGTCCATTTGGCTCAATAAAGCATTTGATTTTAGTCAAGTTGATATGAAAGCTTAGATGGTAAAATGATTATGCTAAAGTATGGAAAAGACTTATGAATATGAATTGCTTATATTTGGATATGCTAAATGGCATTTTTACACACACATATATAAGCTTTACTTATTTACAGTTGTGCATGTTTAATTGTGAATTGTTGTTACTGATATGTTTATCTCACCCCATGATTATATTTTATAGATAAGGGCTCTGATAGAGGCAAAGGAAAGGAAGGGACTACCGAGGATTGAAGAGCTTTGTTTGTATAGCTCTTCCCCTTTCTATTTTGGTATTGTAATGAATTTGTGATAATTATGCCAACTTCAGATCACACATTATTCTTTAATCACTCGTATGAGAACAATTGTCTAGGGGTGTGTATCTCGACCTAGAATGTTGTATCTATGTTGAAATTGTTGTGAGAGGTTGAGATATTAGTGCAAGTAATATTTTGTGTTGTTCATGTGTTGGAATGGCCAAAATGATGTTTGTTGTGAATTGTTGACAACCCTTTAAATTTAATGTGGACTTGAGGTTTTGGTAGCCAATTTTTGTTTAGATTGTTTTAGTTGTTGTATAATTTCTCTATTAGGTTGTTTATGGTCCATTTGAGTTGGTCCAAGTGATTCCAAGGCTATCGGCACTAAATCTTGGGTTTTGGACACTCTTGTGTGTGTTTTGAATTGAAAATAGACTAATTTAGGTTCGGGTATCCAACTCTTAAATGGTTAAATATTTGGGTGTGAAGCCAATGCCAAAGCTAGAGGGCTCGAAAAGCTATGCGTGGACACTTGAATCAGTCAAATTGAATGATGGATAGTGAAACGACACACTCCAAAAGTTGGCCAAAGGAGTTGTCATGATAGTAAAACTGTCATGACAGTAGAGGTGTGCTATGGCGCAAGGCAGATGTGCCGCGACGCACTGCACTGAGAGGAATGTGGTTCCTTTATGCCATCCGCCATAGCAAACGAGGCATATTTTGAAAATTTTCCAGAATGCCCATTTGTGGTATTGAAGAGTTGTAATTGATTTTTATGCTTTTGCTATCTTGTATAACTTATTTTAAATTATAGTTTGAGATCAAACTTCTTTCTAAAAAGGGTTTCACGAGATCCTAATGTTTTAAACTAATTTTCTAAAACCCTTATGTTGTGATGATCTTATATAGGGAATTTACTTAATCTTGATTATCATAAAGGTATTGTTAGATTGTTGTTTTGGTAATGTCAAGGTGGACATTACAAGAAGCGAAAGAATAGAAGAAACAAGAACAAAGAAATGAAATTAAGAAGATAACATAGATTTGGATAGTTGACCCTAGAGGAACTTATCTCTTGACTCTTTCTCTAATAGTTTAGGATTCGATAGGTACTTAGCTCTTGACCCCTAGCTTTATGAGAACCTATAAAGAAAAACTACCCTTTTGATAATCCCAATTTTTCAAGTACTCAAAAGGCAAAAGAAAAGCTCTCACAATGTGTGAAATTCAAAAATTATATTAAACTTGTCTTAAAAATCTATTACATAAGGTCTATATATAAGCAACTAAATGAAAACCCTAGACTTGAAAGAGAAAAAGTGGATGGCATCACCTATAAGAGACAAGAGGAAAGTTTCCCAAAATTACAATGGTTGGGAAATAAGATCAAATCTAGAAACTTTTCTAAATGATGACACCTTCTAGAAACCTACTCAAAACATAATAATTTAAATTGCAAGTTTGCAATAATATAAATAAGGAAATTATTAAAAGACATTAGAAACACATGTCCAAAATTAAAATAGGAAAATAATAACTGAGGAAACTAATCTAGCATTCAAAGATTACTTGACTAGCTAAAGATTCTATCTTACACTCCAAGTTTGCTTGTGCAACATGTGACAAATTTTCTTGGATGATCCAAAGGGTAAAGGTGGCACCTTGTGTAACATTCCAGATTTTAATGCTTAGTTAATTAGCCAGATAATTAGGTTTAATTTGTTAAATGGAGTTAGAGGATGGTTAAAAAGGGCTAAGATAATGTGGTGAGTGGTTATGGAGAGCTAATAGATATTTTAAGTTGTGATTTTGAGTCTTGAGTGAAATCAGGCCACCCAAACATCAAAAAGTGAGAAAAACAAAGGAAAATAGCTTTATGCCACATGTCGCGACACACAAGCCATAAGAACCCAAGATTTCCCTCTTTATGTCACATGCTATGAAGCGTGGTACATGCATCACGGCATATAGTATGTTTTATATAGAGAAAGAGATGCGAACAAATAGAAAAATAGAAGAGAGATTGTGAGAGAAATGAAGAGAATGAAGAGAGATCTGCTAGGACTTCAATTTCAAGAAGATTAGAGGCATTTTAAAGCTACCAAACCCCAAGAGTAAGTCCTCTTCTTCTCCCTTCCCAACCATTTTCTTAAGTTTTTAGTTAGGATTTAATAATGGAAGATTAATTCAGTCTATATAGGTTATAAGTCCAAATCTATTAACCTAAATAGAGTTAATGGAAGTTATTTTAGTGGTTGAAACCATTAATGAGGGGTTTTATGCATTAATGGTAGTGGGTGACTATTGAAATCCAAAAATGAGCCATTAATATGGGTCTTTAGGGTGGTTGGAAGCTACTAATTATAATGTGAGAGCTTAATGAAGTTAATGGAAGCTAAAAAGAGTTAATATACATAATGAGTAAGCCTAAATGTAAGAAATAAGGGCTTTGAGCATTTTAGAGATAGTAGAAAAAGAGGTTATATTGTATGTATTGTATGGCGAATGATTGTGGGTTTGATTAATTGTAAATTAATTATCCCACGTACCATATCGGGCTTGAAAAGTAAGTTTGGAAGCATATGTTGGGTGATAAATCTTTAATCTCTCAAAGATTTGAGGTAACCGGAGGAACTCTATTTTAGGTAGTTGTTTGTTAATTGAGTTTTAATGTGAAAATATGCATAATTTCATGCATGATAGAATTGTGAATGTGAAAGCATGCCATAAACCTTGATAATTGATTGAATTGTGAATGTGCATATTTATTTGTTTTGACTTGAAATGTGAGTTGAATTTAAAGTGATTTTTAAACTTTGAATATATATATATATATATATTAGAATGAGAAGTGTGATGATTACGTGTTAATAAAGAAATTAAAGAATGAGTAAAGTGAGGAATGTTTGTGAAAACAATATAGATGCTCACTTGGATAGCATGATATCGTAAACCTAATGTGTTGAAATTGAGTAAATGAAATTGTGAAATAAATGAGCATCGTATATTATATGATCATTTGGCAAGAGTTCCCCTAGAAAGAGGAGTAAATAAAGTCCATATAATACTTATTGTTGCCTTCCAATTCATGAAGGCATAGCCTTGTCCCATTATTTATCGAGGGACTAGAACCTAACTATTTTCACTTGTTTGTCAAGGACATTAGGTTAGGGTATATGGCACCCTAGAAATTCAAGAGTGGGGGAAGCCATAGTCTGATAATGAGTATTGTGATCTTTGACCAGGTCACACCTCACAATTAGGGAGCTTAGGTAGTCCGGTCACATGGACAGAACCCTAATTGATATTATAGCCTACAATTTCAGTCAAATGATATATAAGGAGGAATTGATCATGCATGTGTATATATCTGACATGCCGCATGGTTGTTAAGTTTGTGGCGAGTCATGATAGTAAATGTGGAATTGTCATATTGTTGTTTTTGTTGTGATATTGTGCACTGAGTTAATGAATTGAGTCATTGTCACATGTTTGAATGTATTATGGCAATCTACTTTGTACTTTGAAATGAATAATATGAAAATGAGCTTATTAGGAAATTACAACTTGTATTATGTATGATCTCATATTTTGAATAATTAACACTCTTTTTATGTGTTTAAATCAATTGATATACAACTACATAAGATAGGTCTATCTCAGTTACTGAGTGGCTAGACTCATCCCTTTCTTTCAATATTTTACAGGCTTCAGCTTCAGTGTGAAAGTGGAAAAGCTTTTAGAGGCTTAGGAATCTAAGATTCCTACTATAAAGCCTCTTAATCTCTTTTATTTTATGTAGCGTATTCAATTTTGCTAATTATGATGCATATTGTTTATACTTGCACTATATTGTTGTTAATGAATTTGAGATGTATTTTGGGCCCTAGAATGCTATATATAAGTTGTTAAAATATTGATAAGGCCAAAATAATACTGAAAATGTAGTGATGTTGATTTGATCATAACTGTGAGTGTTGATTGATATATGCAACGCTAAAACTTCCCCTTTTATTTTTAGTGATAAAGGGGTTAAGGAGTGAAAATGTGATATTGTTGAGTATTGTACATATGGTATGTTATACAGATAGTCATAAGTCCTTTAAGTGTGTTCTGAGTGTTAGGAATAGGTTTTGGCACATGTGTAGGGTTCTGGGCACCTCTTTAGTTGTGAAAGTTGTGAAAATTTATAAAAATGTGTTTGAGTGTTCATCTTCCTTGTGTGACAAAATTTGAAAGTAAAACTCATGTTATTAGCTAGTTTATAAAAAGAGATTTTTGTAGACACTTAGTTCACCTCATTCGGACGTCGAATAGAGAAATAAGGCATATTAAAAGTTTCCTTGAGTTACTATCAAATAACAACAAAATTGTTGTTTGACATGTGCAACATGCCACAGTGTATAACTCCTGCGCCATGGTAAGTGGCACAGAAAAAGGGCAACTGCAATGCATTGTCATGTTTTTTTTCCTTGATGTCTTTCAATTGTTTTTGAGTCTTTTCACTCTTATTAGGTATCACATGCTTTCAAATAATATTTTATTCTAATTAGAAGTTTGTTAAAAAAATTTTTAAGTAATTTTTAAACTATGAAAACTTGAATCCTATTTCTACAAATTACATTCTTGGTAATCCTTTTTGGGTTATTTCCTTGATTACCTTGATTTTAAAGTTTAGAGTAGATTAATAAGTGTAACCTTACTTATCCATTTGAAAACTTTACACCTTAGGTCTCTTCATTGGGCACGGGATTGGCTTTAATTTCATTCTCCAACTTCTATGGTCTAATAGTCAAAACATTTAGACCCTAATCTTTGTAAAAATTGGTGTAATGAATTTGTAGTTAGTAGTTGTAAATATGTATAAATTGCCTTAGGACTTGAGCATATGCATATTATGATGTTTGATGAATTTGAGCTCCCTAGCCCTTATACACGTGTGAATGATGAAATGATTAGATAGGCTAGTAGAGAAATGTATGTGTGTGAATTTGAGATGTGTGAAGAATGTTTGGGATGGTTTGGCCATGTAAGAATTAAAAAAGTAAAAATGTGATTTTGGCCTAAAGTGTGAAATGGGCAATTTACAGGCCAAACATGTGTGTGTGTGATATATTATGCATAGGTGTGGTCAATTAGGTATATATTGTCCATTTGAACTTGGTCAAGGCCTAAAGAGTGGCTAATGACAATTGGTTTCGAATTGAGATACTTAAGTGGCAAAATTTTGGTAGAGAATGGTCAAAATGTACTTGGATGTTTAATTTTTGATAGAAATATTGGATTGAGTTGAAACCAGTGTCATTAGTTAGATTTCAAAACATGCTTTGTGTGGGTGCTTGAACCATCCCAATCAACATCGTATGTGAAAATGGCACGCATCTAAATTTCATATCAGAAATTGTTATTTGACAGCAAATTCATATATGTGCGCCGCGAATAATGTACTCGCATGCCGCGGTGCACGGCACAGAGCAAGCAACTGTGGCCTTTGTGCCACATGTCGTGGAGCATGTGGCATAAGCTATGACACGCGATACAAAATTTCATTTTGTTTTCTTGTATGCACATGTTTCTTTTGGTATTCCATACCTGAGTACTTGTTGCTTCCGCTATGTATGTGTTTTATGTATTAGGTTTTATAACCCGAATGATTTATAAAATGATTTCTAAAAATCTTTTCTTGGGATCCTAAGGCTTTTAATGTTTTTCAAACTAAATAATTTTGAAGTACTTAGAATTGATTGTAGTGGAGTGTATGATAATGTCGGTATAGGACATTACATGACACACTCTTTTCTCACAATCAAATACAGCTCCATTTGCAGACAACCAATCCATCCCCATAATAACCTCAATCCTAGATAAAGACAAACAAATAAGGTCTATGGTGGTCTTTCAACCCTCATACTCTACCTCTACATTTAAACATGCATTAGCAATTCTTATAGTCAAACCAGTAGAAGTAGAAATTTTTACATCAAAAGGTAAAGTACATATAAGAAATTTACATCTTTTCATATATTCATCAAATGTAAAGGAGTGCGTAGCACCCGAATCAAACAAAGCATGAACATCATTATCAAGGATTCGAATTATACCTCGAATAGCATTATGTTTGTTAGCAACCTCTGGCCCGAAGAAGGCATACACCCGTGCTGGCATTGTAGGTCTCTGATCATTACCCTTGTCCTTATTCTGATTGTAGAATTGGGTGATATGACTAGGCTTTTGGTAGATGTAACAAACTCAACAATCACCAGAATGGAACCTCCCACACTTACCACATGCTTGATTACTAGCAGCACCAGAAGTAGGAGTTAAAGGTAGCTGGGCTCTTGTGGGACCCCTAACTCCCACTCTAATTCCCTTTGTATTTTTGGCCCTTTTGGTAATGGCCCTTCTTCTTTTGATTTCCAAAGCTTCTAAGACCTTTGTCGCTCTTCTTTTGTACTCCACCAATAGGTCCAGGGTGGATAGGGGGCTTCCCATGGGGTTCCTTCCTCTTCCCTCTATCAGCTTCTAATCTAGCCTCTCTCTTCCTCTAGGAGACTATCCAAAGCTTATTACACATCTCACTAAATGTCTTGATCTCAAAAGGAGCTAAATGTTCCCTCAAATTAGGCCTCGCCTTCTCCAGCAATCATTCAGCCATCCACTCTATGTCTTCATGTTTCTAGTGGTAAGTGGAGTACTTAGATAATTTTGAGAATTGCTCAATAAATTCATCCTCATCCAAGTTACCTGGTGGAAGGCATGAAACTCTACCTCCTTTTTCACTCTCAATGCAGTAGGAAAATAATTCTCGAACAATATGGCTTTAAAATCTTCCTAAGTGAGAGAGGAATCATCCTTTAGTCCTGATATTTCCCACCACTTCTTAGTAGCCTTCTCCAACAAGAATATTGCCAGCTATACCTTCTGATTAGAAGTGCACACAACCATACAGAAAATAGTCTCTAATTGATCTACCCATTCTTTAACCACTGTTGGCTTGAGATTCCAACCGAAAGTAGGACGGTTGAACTTACGAAAAGTATTCCAAATCTTTGTGATCGTGGATGTCTACTAATCAGAGTGGGGACTCTTATTCTTCGAACTAGTCTCATGGTGAGAATGGGAAGGTAAGCTCTCACCAGCAAACTGGCTCACAGTATATACCTTGGTATGGCTTCCTTCTTGTTGGCCATTTCCCTCTTGGTTGGCATTCTCTTTCTATTGCCTCAAAGTAGCCAACTTTTCTTCTTGCTTCTTCATACGATCACTAAGATCTCACAATAGATCCATCATCTACCTCATAGTTGGCTTACCCTGCCCTAGTTGTGGCTATATGGACTCGCCCTGCCTTATTTGTTGATGTATGGGCTCCAATTGTGGCAGTGAGGGTATGTCATTTCCCACTAGCTCTATAGGATCACTGACATTCTCATCACCTCTTCTAGTTTTAAAAACCATCTCTCCCTTCCTAAAGGATGGAAGCCACACAATTAAGTCAATACTAATCTCAAGACAAGAAAAATAATGGAGAAGTATTATGATTTAATAATGTATATTGCCAACAAACTCGGCTAATGCATAATAACTCCACAATTTATAATAAACTTGAAACATGAGGCTATGAGGCCAAAATGTAACACCCTAAAATTTTTTTCAAAACAATTTAACTCAACCATGGTAAAAAAGTATCTACCATAGCAAACAAAAATCAACTAATCTTATATTTTTTGAAATAATTTTGTAATTTAAAATACTACCATGGTAGAAAAGATTAAGGTGGATAAATAAATACATCATAGTAAATAGAATTTAAACTTCTTAAATTATCATTTCTAAAATTTAGGATCCCAAGCAATAAAAAAAATAAGTGTAAAAGGCCTAAAAGATCCCTTTTAGAATTGAGAATATGATGAACATAATAGAATTAAAAAAAATAGAAATAGTTATGCATTTTAAAAAATTACAACCACCTATCAACCTTTTCAAATAACACAAAATAATTTTATATAACTAATACACATTTACAATCATAGTTAGGTTACAGCCATCCAACACATTTTATATCAACAAATTCAATATAAAAACATTTAAGAATTGATTTAAGCTTGCACAATACAACATTTCAGATAAATTTTTTTACCTCTCACATGCCATTAGGCTCAATTCACATTTTTCCAACTTTATGCTCCCAACAAATGCAAACCATAGATCAATAATTAAAATAAACAACTTAATTAATATCCAAAATAAGCCAATTATTTGGCCTTATAATCATGATATTTTAAACCATCCAAAATAAATCAAATATTAAAGTTAAATTCATCCAAAGTGTACCAAAAGTAGAAATAGTTTAAAGGGCATGATTATATCATTACATTTATATAATTGTCAATAAATAAAAAGCCCTTGTATTGGCAAAATAACATATTAAAAATCATAAATCAAAATACCCAAAAGAGATAGTGAAATATATGCCACCAAGGCTTAGGAACTCCTCCACACGCCACACATGACTCTTCTCCTAAAAATTATTAACCACGTAATGAGACTCAAAAGTCCCAATAAGCAATGCTAATTTATGATAGTGTATATAAACGGTTAAATGTATGCTTGCTAAATGGGGAAACAACAATCATATAAGTCCATCAAAAATACAAGAAATATTGCAATGCATGAACAACAACCATCCTTATCTCCCTCCTTAACCTCAAGCCTTGGTGCTAGATTACCTAGCCAAAGATAAATTAGCTCGAACCCTTACAAGCCACCTATTGGGCCTCCAATAGGGACGTATCATGTGACACATAAATACGACAATAGCAGCAAGTCTCCTAACGCTTCCCGCACTAATCAAACAAATTCATATCAATATTGTACAATTATACAATATTACAATCTCCACAATTTTTCTCATTTTCAATAATATTACAACATGACATCGCACGTGGCAAAAAATACTTCAAAATACATATTCACAATTTCACCATTTTTTCATAAACATAACAAAATAATTTATCAACAACAATCATAATTTTCTCAATAATCACACAATTAACATGAAGCAATACTAATTATAAATTAAAAGCATACTTACCTCATGACTTTTCAATAAATTATTTCTTATAATTTCTCTTCCTTTACAATCTTCACTAACAACACAATCTACAAATAATATATTATTTATAAATATTAGTTTCAATTATTGAAACTAATAAAGTAACTTTAATAATAGAATTAGAGAATATAACATAATTTTTAATCTCATTCTTAATACAAATCTAGAGTTAGTATCATCAAGTAAAATTTCTAACTCCTCTTTTAATCATCAATAAACATTAATAAGCTAAAATCAACCTCTAAACAAATTTTTATTATCAAAATTATCATTTTTATTTCATAAATTCGCATATAAAAATACCCAAAAATTACAAATTTAGTCTTAAGCCTAAAATCATCATTCTATAGCCATAATAATTCATTTTTCATCCCAAATAATCATTTAATTAATCAATATATATTTTTAGATTTAACAAAAATCTACCCATAGGAGTCTAAGATTTAACTCGTAAGCCTCAAATTTAAATCTCATCAATAAATTTATACCCTAAAATATTTATTAGACTACTAACAACTTCAACTATCATATTTATTTAACATAAATTCATCTCTTTTCTAAACTCTAAATTTTTTATCACCACAAAATTAGAAACTAAAGAATCTAAATGAAATAAGAAATTTTTTAAAATATTTATATACTCTTAAAAAACTTAAAATTATATTTTAAATATTTTATTAAAAATCCTTACCTTACAAACTCAGATCCTTTCTCACCGGCACCTCGCGTTGACGGACGAAGGAAACGAGGAAAGGCAAGAGGGGTTGGTGATATTTAAAAAAAAAAAAATAAACGTGTGAGTCCCATAGCCTTTTTCACTTTCATTATTATATATGCCTGCATATAATAATATCTACCCCTCCTTCCGTGGCTCCCGCTGCCTCTCCTTTTTTTTTTTTCTTTTTTTTTTCCCTTTATATCAATACACTTACACGCACAGCAGATATATTTTCATTTCTTCCACTATAGCTCAAATTAAATATAATAATTTTCTCTAACTAATTTACTTACCTTTAAATATTTTTTAAATTTTTTATTAATTTAAATTAATTATTAAAATTTAAATTAAAATGTTATAATTTACACTTGTTGATAGAGAGAGAATTTACTAGTTATTAAGATATAATTTACAAGAGCATTCATAAATAATAATTAAAATCCATTTATTTTCAAAAAAATGTTCATTTATTTCATAAAGGAACCATGTTCTATTCTTTTCACCATAAAATTTAGGAAAAATAGTGATGAAGGACCATTCGAAGAAATTTATATTAGTTAAGAATTAGTTGTTGTAAAAATTTAAATGAAAAAAGTTCAAATGGATTGTTGTTAATTTATAATAAGTTGATGTTAAAATCTGAATAGACTTGTTGATAAAAAATTAATCCAAATCTATAAATATCCATTCAAATTTTGATAACAAGTAATCCTTAATTGATATAAATTTTTTCTAACAATTTTTGATTGATATTTTTTCTAAAATTTAACTGCAAGAGATGTCTTTGGGCTTGTAGATTTATTTCAAATTCTATTGCATCTTTAACACAAACATGTTGGTTATGGGCAATCACTGCAATTCTACCATTTACTCCTTCTAGCCCTTTTTATAAGATACATTATAAAAGATTCATTTGCCTTATTTATAAGTTATGATGCAACTTTTTAGGTGATATTTTAAAAAAATTTTTAAAATTATCCTTCATAAGAGAAAAAAATAACGTAATATCACATTTTGAATTTATTATATAAAAACATATTAAAATTTTATATAATTTTATTCTTTTTATTTTTTTGCATTGATATATAAGGGAATTAATGCAGTATATTTTATCAGCCATGTTTGTTTTTCCCGCCTAAATCAGCCATGTTTATTTTCTAAGTCTACAACTCCTGATCTACCCAATCTAAAAAGCTGTCTAGTTTTTTAACCTTTTGCATTATTTGGTATCTCAAAGTAAAACTTTGATCCTCTCCTGTCTAATTACTTTCACGTCTCCTTCTGATCTGTTGGTATTTTCATGGAAATAGCCCAGTCTGACGCACTCTCGACCTGCTTTTGCACAGAGAAAGAAAAAATAAAGAAGCAAAAAAAAAAAAAAATTCCAGAGCTCCAAAACCTCGCAGCATCCTTCTGCTTCTTCTTCGTCTCTATATATAGTCACTTCCTTTCTCTTCTCTCTCTCTCTCTCTCTGCCTTCTGGAAAAAGTCCTTTTTTACTTTTACGCCGGCCGGCCGGTGAGTTGTGTTATCTTTCTGTGACGAATTTTCATGTTCACTTAAAATTGCATTTAGTGACGCTTTAATTCGTGTTGCTGTTGTGTTGAGTGTCGTATCTGTATGTGTGTTTATGATCCGGTGATGACTATTAGGAAGATGAACATGTGGTAGGTTTGGTCAAGTCTATTTTTCTGAGTTAAAGTGGCAAGTTAGGGTTTTAATTAGTTTGAACATTCTTCTTCTTGATGTTTTGAAGAAAACATGTAGTCTGAACTTTTTGGTTTATGTTCATTGTGGGGGAAAAAATCAAAGTCCTGATTTTGACATCATTAAGAAAGCTTTTGTTTTGCCACTCCTAGTAAGATTTTGGTTTACTTGGACGCATCCTGTCAATAAAGCTATCAAGCTCCATAAACCATGTCACATTTAACCAAGATATGTAGGTAACCACATTAGGCAGATAATATTATTTTCTTTTTTTTTTTGGCCAAATAGATAATATTATTTGAAAACCTTGCAGAATGCAATTCCATGCATCCCAAAACTATTGAAATGGTAATCGTTAGTTGAGGGATGAAAAATGGTATTACTGCTAATTTTTGTAGTTTGTGAAGTTTATTATCAATTCTAGAGGTGTCTTAGTTTTTTGGGTGTTAGCTTGAATGTTTGGGATTTAATACACTATTTCTATTTTTATTAATTTTTTATGAAAATTATATATGTATAAAAAAATATTTAGAAGACAACCTAATTATATAAATTTTGAGTTATAAAACTTATGCAATTAGTTTTAAAGTCATATAATCATTTAATAAAAATATAAAAGTTTTAAATTTTGTTTTTTAATGAAAATTTTAATGATTTTAACTTTTAGGGATTAAATTTAATTAATCAAAGTTTAAAGGCTCAATTAAAATAAAATAAACTGCATAAACCTAATTTATAATTAAGTGAAATTGTAAGACCTACAGATACATTTTCCCAATAATTTATCTTAAATAATTCCTCTCTCATCATAAGTGTGTATGTGTCTTATATATACTTCTTCTATAATATGTGTCCAAATGAGATTTTTTTGCATGTGATTTAGAAAAGCATTATAATAAAACATGTTATTAATTAATCAATATATACATATAGGCATATTACAAGAAAGATGGGCAAATTTGTGCTTTAAGAAGTTTATTATCAATTTCATGAGTGTCTTTTTGTACTTTATGAAATATTGAGCCACATCTTTACTAATAGTGATATGCTTTGTTTATTATCAATTACCTACATGTGACGTCTGACATGTGCTGCGAAATAAGTTCATTGCTTTTTGTTTGGTTCTCATGGAGTTTGCTTATTATGAGGGATATACACTGATACAAATTAGAAATTTGTTTCTTTATTTATAATTCTTGGCTATGATAGAATTTTATATCTCTTCTTATACCATCATTTTTATCTTCTTATAGGTGTAAAAAAAAAAAAGTGTTTATCCTATGAAATATCTAAATGTAGGAGAATGTTGACAATATCTACAAACTTAGATGGTTCTAATGGTTTAAATACCTTATAGATATCCAATAAAGTATGATCGAAGATGGGTTGCTTTGCTAACTATTAGTTCGCCGAAAAGTTATTAAACTCTTGAAGGGTTAAATTAGATAAATAGGTTTTTCATCTTTTTGATGAAAGTGGCTTGGGAACTTTGTTTAAAATGCTAAATCTACTTTAAAACTTTGTACGATACATGAATCAAGTAACCCTCCTAACAAGTAAGAGCTTACATGTAATATCCTACCTTATAAGATACTAAGACAGCATACTTTGATCTTCCTTCTGTTGTCATTCTATCTGCCATTAAAATTCAAGAACCAATAAACAATTACTCATGGGGAAGCCAAGACCTAGGATTTCAATTTTTATAAAGTAGTAGTAGTAGTAATTTGATAATTAAAATTAATTATATTCCTTATATTTATCATATTTGAAATTCATCTTTTTGGATCATTGTATAATAAATTTATTATCCATGTTATTAAGCATTTCTATTTTAAGACAAATAAAAAGTAAATAAAGATACTCTTTACACATTATAATAGAGTTTAGGCTTAAAGTTTAAATTGGTATTAAGTTAAATTTTAACTTACTAAGTAATGAAAAATCAAATAAATTCCTTCCCAAAATTGTAACAAATACCAAAATATGTAATATAAAATATTACAAATAGAAAATAAAAAAAATAAGTTATACAATATATAAAAAGGGGAGAATTGGTGAAAATGACATGCTTGGAACAATATTTGTGCCCAGGGATCAATTGCACTTGAAGGACTAGTCTAAATAAAATATCAATAAAACAATGTGATCAGATTACTGAAAAGCCCCTGTCTTAACCACAAATTTGAAAAAGAAAAACACTCTCTCTTCTTCATTTCTTCACACAATTCAGAGAACCACAAGACTTCAGAGTGCTTTGGAATGGTCTGCAGTGAGGGACTGATTTGACAAAGAAGCAATGATGGTTTGAGGTTTGAGCTAGTCGTAAGCAACAAATTTTGTGAAACACAACCCTATCTCTTCACACGCATCCCTAATCAGACAACAACATAAAAGTGTGTTGTAGTCCATCGATTGTGGTGCAAACGGCGACTTGAGTAATGACTGAGTGCGCATCATGTGTGAAAGTTGTCATTTTGTCCGAGCGAGCACAGGTTTGCTTTTCTCTTCTTGTGAGTTTCTTTTTCTCATTTTCACTCCATCTAAACTTAATGTAAATGTGTGTTCTCATATAAATTGAGATTATTGCCATTCATATTTGAGATTGATCTTGAACTTACAATTGCCCTAACCCAATCCTCTTCAAATATTTTTTGTAAATTAATCCATAAACAAATTAGGGTGTGCAAAAATTACATGTAAGGTGTAACTGATTTCATGTAAAATGAACCATACCTTCCCATGCCCTTACCTTCTATGGAAACTATTATGGATTCCATGTAAAATAATGTACAAATAGATTTGCTAGCATGACTGTGAGACGATTACATGTTAATTGTAATTGATTCCATATAAATTGAACATGCATAGAACACATTTTGTCTTAAGTGTCTTTAATGTCAAGTAATTTCTGATCCTATGTTATACAATTGTTCAGGACTTGTAATCTATATATTTGGCAATCGAGAATCATGGTTAAGACAAGAGACGTGGCTCGTTCGAGGCTTAGTGGATTACATGTTTATGCACAGGACTTGAAAAAGAAAGGCAAGGTCAAGGGACTGCAAAATGCTGCTGATGTTGCAAGAAAGGGTTAGAAGAATATGTTAGAAGAAGTAAGGAACCACTTCAACAAAATGATTGAGGATGAAAGGCATCATAAAGCATATGTTTCTTCATCTAATGAAGTATTTAAAGAAAGACTGTTCACACATTACTCACCTAAACAAGTCTGTGAAGTGGCTAAACATGTGAAACAGAATGAAAGGCTTATGGCGAGGGCCAATGCAACTGGTTTCGTAAGATTCTTGACCTCAAGTACACGCAGATAAATCATGCTCTATGTGGAAGTTTGTTAAGAGCAACTGACCCAAAAGCAAGAACAATATCAATAAGGCAAACTAAGCAACAAGTAGATGCCAACAATGTGCATATGCTTATGGGCCTACGTAAAGAAGGAGGAGAGGGGTTGAAGAAGTTGATCTAAAAGGTGAGTTATACAATGAATTGAAAGGGAAGTATGTTAGACTGAGATTTTCTGACATAAAAAACAAGATCATTAGAGGTGACGAAGATGATATGTTTGAGCCCTTGCTTGTTCTGTACATATTAGGTACGCTTTTGTGTCCCCCTGCGAGAGGAGAAGTAACTTCACGATTGGTGAAGATCATTACTTGTGAGAAAACAACTCTGAATTCCTATAATTGGAGTGAATTTGTTATTAAGGAGTTAATGAGGGAGGTCAAGGAGTACAAGAAGGTTGCATCTAATAGGGAGGAAAGATTATACGTTAGTGGCTGCCTCTACTTCTTGATGGTAAGTAGCATAATTTGATTGTTTGTACATGTTGATTACCTTGTATATATGACATTTTGCCTAACTATAATTGTAGATTATGTTTCTTCAAAACTTTTCCTTGGATGGTAATGAGGTGATCGAGACAAGGGATGCATTACTCTATTGGGATGATGAGAAGATCAAGAAAGCTACCATGAAGGAGAAAGAGAGTGTTCGAGGGATCCTGTTTTCAGGTTCTGCAATAGAGGTGGAATGCATGGGACCCACATCGATCCTCAAGATCAAAGAACCCAAGAAACCTACACCGCAGGTAGTACTCATTAAACCTATGCAATAGAAAGACAATGAAGATGGTGATCCTCCACACCCTAAGTTTGATGATCTAGTATGTTATAAGTTGAGTGTTTTTATTGATTTGTCATTTATATTGCATGACCTTATTTATGTCTTTGGTGTAGAAAATGAATTGTATATATCACCACATAATGGGATCGTTGGGTGATGCTATAGCTAAGAGGTCGTTACATTTGCAATCGAAATCAGGACAAGGTGTTGGTGCATTTAGTGTTGAAGCAAATGAAGATGATGTTGTGAGGTTTGTGCTGAAGGCTAAATTACAAAGGATGAAATGCAAATACAAGGAGGTTTCAATGAGTTTATTAGGAGAAAAAGGAAGCAATGTACGAGTCAACGATGACATTACTAAAGGGAGTGATGTGGAGGGCATGGAAGTAGGAGGCAAGGATCCAATCGAAGTTGAAGTTGGGGCTCAAGTGAATCCCATTATTGTCAACTTTGAGCAAACTCATGGTGACACACTTAGGTTACAATTGTCATCAGTAAAGCCTTTGCGATTAGATGTGCTTGAAGAGGAGGACACTTACCACAGACCAACTCTTGAACAAGGCATAGATGGAGGTGAGACTATAATGGCAACCCTTATAAAGCCCTCATGTTTCTTACTTTCACCCTTCTTCTCATATGCATGCTAGCCTTTAGAACAAGAGAGTTTGTACAACATGTACACTAGTAAGCCAAAACGTGGACAAGAGGATGATGTTGTTTGTCAAGTAGATGGGCTCTTCTTAACCAAGAGAGATATGTGTTGCTTTGGCCCTAGATGATGGATAAGTAATTGGGTAAGTTCAAATATCATGTATTTCGATGCATCTATTATCTAATGTTATGTCCTAGCTAAATATCTCTTTGCATGATTGGTTGTAGGTGGTGATTATGATTTGTAAGATTTTAAATTTAGAGCGGAGTCATGATGGGCCTTTAAAACGCCTCATTTTAGATCCTTTACTGGTGGTGAGTACTTACCACATACATTGCTATTTGTATTTTTCTATTGTATGGATTACTACTAAATAATTCAATAATTATTCATGTGACAGGGAAGCATGTTATTGAATGGGGTCTAATGGAAGCTGGAAGACCGCATGAGATTGATTAACTCTAATCGATCCCATTATGATATCTTAGCTTGTGAGATTATCTTTGCGTCTGTATGTAAAGATGAGCATTGGTGTTGTTACGTTTTTGTCAAGAGGGACATGACATTGTACCTTCTTGATTCAATGTTACTTGTGACTAATGGTCTAGCGAGACAACAGTTGATCCAAGCAAAGATTGATCAAGGAAGACAAATGGTATCACATTTATAGCAACCTTCCCTATTATTGTATTTTTGAAGTACACATCATAAATTTAGATTGATATAATTATTATTGTTGTGTCATTTTTATAGGCTCAAAACTTTGTCAAAGTTCTTGCATACTTATTCCCAGATGAATTTGGGCATAATCCTACCATTGACTTCAAAATTGCCAAGGTTCCATAACAGAGCAACACGTTAAGTATTATGCCTTTACATGTTAATGTCATGGCATTTTATATTGATGAATTGGTTAGATGATGATGTATTTCCTCTTCTAAGTAGCTTTGATTGTGGTATGTTTGTCATATGCTGGCTTCAAGGTTGGGATAGTAGTCCTATTCCTAAGTGCAATGCCATAAAACTATCTAAGGTACATTGAATGACTCGTGAGTAAGAATTTCAGAGCTCAATTTATCGACTTACTTTCCACGATTTCAATTCTTGTCTAGGTTGATTTGCAAGTGTAAAGAGTTGAAGTAGTGTGGTGGTTGTTAACTTATTCGTGGAATGAAAAGTGAGACAATGTCATAAGGACTTGGAAGGTGTAAAAGGAAAGAAAAGTAGGAAGAGGATGTAGCTTAGAGAATGATGCAATCTCAACCTGCTCACATTAGAGATTAGAGAATGACACATTAGATATCCCTATTTTGATGACTATTGGGAAGATGGGTATGTTTTTGGTTTGGTTAAGTCCACTTTTCTGAGTTAAAGTGGCAAGTTAGTGTTTTAATTAGTTTAAACATTCTTCTTAATGTTTCAAAGAAAACAAGTAGTCTGAACTTTCTAGTTTATGTTCATTTTGGGGGGGGAGGGGAATCAAAATCTTGATTTTGACATCATCAAGAAAAGCTTTTGTTTTGCCCTTCCTAGTAATATTTTGGTTTACTTGGATGCATGCTGATAATAAAACTATCAAGCTCCATAAACCATGTCACATTTAACAAAGGTAGTAGGTAACGACATTAGGCAAATAATATTTTTTCTTTTTTCAGCCAAAAAGATAATATTATATTATCTAAAAACCTTGCCAAATGCAATTCCATGCATCCCAAAACTATTGAAATTCTGGTTAGTTAAGGGATGAAAAATGGTATTATTGTTAATTTTTGTACTTTATGAAGTTTATTATGAACAATTTTAGAGGTGCCTTGGCTTTTTGGGTGTTGGCCTAAATGTTTGGTAGTAATTTTTGTGCTTTATGAAGTTTAGTATTAATTTCATGAGTGTCTTTTTGTACTTTATTAAATATTGAGCCACATTCTTTACTAATTGTGATCTGCTTTGTTTATCACTTGTGTGTGTTGATTTCTTTTCTTTTTTTCTTCCCCCAACAAATAAAAGAGAAAAGGTAACTTTTGGTTATCAAAGTTTCACCCAATTTGCAATTTGGTCTATGTTTTAATTGGTAATAATTTAATCATGAGGTTTTAAAACATCAAATAAATGGTTCTAATGATTTAAATACTTTATAGATATCCAAAAAAGTTCAACAGAACATGGGTAGCTTTGTTAACTATTGCTTCACCGAAGAGTTGTTAAACTCTTGAAGGGTTAAGTTAGATAATTAGGTTTTTCATCTCTTTTGTGAAAGTGACTTGGAAACTTTGTTTAGAATGCTTGATCTATTTTAAAACATTATACGCTACATGAATCAAGTAACCTTTCTAACATTTAAAAGCGGACATGTAACATCCTACTTTGTAAGACACTACTAAGAGCATACTTTTCTTCCTTCTGTTATCATTCTCTCTACTATTAAAATTCAAGAAGCAATAAACAATTACTCATGGGGAAGCCAAGGCCTAGGATTTCAATTTTTTTAAAATAATAATAATGATTGTAATTTGATAATTAAAATATTAATTATATACCTTATATTTATCATCTTTGAACTTCATCTATTTGGATCATTGTATAATGTATTTATTATCCATGTTATTAAGTATTTCCATTTTAAGAAAAAATAAAAAAGTAAAATAAGATACTCGTTTACACATTATAATAGAGTTTAGGCTTAGAGAGTTTAAATTGATATTAAGTTAAAATTAACTATAGTAATGAAAAATCAAATAAATTCCTTATCAAAATTGTAACAAATACCTAAATACATAATATAAAATATTACAAATAGAAAATAAAAAATAAGTGATACAGCACATAAAAAAGTTACAACAAATAAAAAACAAATAATGTTTGGCTAAAGCACATTTAGTCCTTTAATTTTATAAAAGATTTTATTTTGATTCCTTAATTTTATTTAATACACTTTTTATCCTTTAATTTTAACACCGTTAGTTTCATTAGCAAAAAATTTTTATATTGAACATTCAAATATTGACAAAATATTCTTAAATGTTGATATATTAAATTTAATTTTTCTAAATAACAATGATTAACACAAAAAATAACTATTTTAAACTAACAGTGTTAAAGTTAAAAAATTAAAATAATACTTTATAATATTAAGGGACTGAACTAAAAATGTATTATCACCTAAATTGAAACAAGTGAGGGTATTTCTACTTCATCTTCTCTTTGATTTTTTAGATAGCATCACCGGGAGTCATATTTTTTCAAATTACTTTTACTAGAAGAATGGTCTTATTTCTCAACTGTTTATCTTTTGTATCCACTATTCACTTCGGTTCTACTTGGTAAGTCAAGTTCTCCCTTAACTCAACTTCTTTAGGTTTCTATGATGAAAAACGGGTCAGGTTGGTACTTCTTGAGTTGTGGCATGTAAAAGATGTTGTGTACTTCTAATAAATGTGATGGAAATGCTATTTGGTAAGTAATCGATGAAATCTGCTCCAGGATCTCAAATGGACTAATGAATTGAGGAGTCAATTTATTGACGTGAATGGATTTCTCAATTTTCTGTCAACATTATAACTCTCAAGAATATATGGTCGCCAACCATAAAATCCAACAATCTCCTCCTCTTATAAGCATAACTCTTCTATTTACTGTAAGCCGCTAGAAGATTCTTCCTAATCATCCCAATCTTTTTCATAGCTTGGTCAACTACATTTGGACACATAATGCTTCTCTCAACTACGTCTAGCAAAGAAGTGATTGGCACTTCTAGTAATATAATGCTTTGTCGGAGCCATCTGAATGTGAGAATGATAGCTTTTGTTGTATGTGAATTCCATAAGGGGCAAGTGGTCTCCCAGTTACCACTTAACTCTATGGCGCAAGCTCAAAGCATATCTTCTAAAGTTTGGATGGTCCTCTCCATCTACCCATTCGTTTAAGGGTGATAAGCCATATTGAACTTCAATTTGTTGCCTATGGCTTTCTGCAATACTCTCTAGAGGTTCGATGTGAATCTTGAATTGTGATCTAACGCTATACTCTTACACCCTACATAATCTAACAATCTCTTAAATGTATATTTATATAACTTTCTCTAATGAGTAATTAGTTCGTATGGGCTAAAATTGTGCTGACTTAGTCAATTTATCAACTATTACTCATATTACATCTTGACTTGACGATATTCAAAGTAAACCTTGAAGTCCACAAAAATACTATCCTATTTTCATTTCAAGATTTATAAAGGTTGCAACAACCCAAGCAACTTCTAATGTTCAGTCTTAACTTTCTGACAAGCAAGGCATCAAGCTACATACTCAGTTACTTCTTTCTTCATTCTTGATCACCACCACTACTTCTTCAAATCTTAGTATATCTTGGTGGCTTTAGTGTGTATAGTATACTTGCTCCTATACATCTCATTTAGGATAAGATCCTTGACTTCACTGTCATTAGAAATACATATTCTTCCCTAATACTCCAAGTACCCATCGTCTGTTAGAGCAAACTTTATAGTGCACTCTTTCTCAACATCTTCTCTATTTCCAATTAGGAACTCATCCTCTAGTTGAGCCATCTTCAACTCTCTCTAAAACTCATTCTATATTCTTATAGCTTGCAAGTGCGTGAAAATCAATGGCGAAATGTCTACCTAAGTGTTTTGGAAAGTCTCCATTAGGCTAAGCTCATTTATCATCAAATATGCCACATGCAACTCCCTACTCGAGTAGAAGGAGGGGAGGATGAGAGGAGATAAGCCTACTCCCAAAAAGGGGATCCATTTTTTTCTCTCTCTCATTATATATACACACACACATACTTTATATATATAGGATTAAAGTGTATTTTTGCTTTAAAATTATTATTCGAGGAGCACATGTTGTTCTAAAATATTTTTTTATAGAAATTTCATCTCAAATAAGTAAAATGTAACATATTTTCCTCTAGCGTTAAATACTCTAATATTGGCTGTTAAAAATGCTAACTGTGAATTAAGTCAAATAAAAAATTTCTACAATAAATGCTTGAAACAGTAGGTGCTCATTGTAGAATAATTCATGGACAAAAATGCACCTTAACCCCCCCACCCACACATAAATACATCGAAGAATAAGTCTATTTAATAATTTTTTTTTCCAAAATATCCTATAATTTAGAATAGAGGGAGTA
Source organism: Prosopis cineraria (assembly GCF_029017545.1). NCBI lineage: Eukaryota > Viridiplantae > Streptophyta > Magnoliopsida > Fabales > Fabaceae > Prosopis > Prosopis cineraria. Next base: position 14,129,833 of record NW_026555340.1, on the reverse strand, counting down.
CTTTTTGTTGTTTTGATTTCTATTGTATTAAAAAAGAATTGAAATGATTATAATATATTAATGAAAGGTATTTTTAAAATTTAAATTTTTTATTTTGAAAAAGTAAGTTTATAAAGTATCATTATTGATTTTTATTTGCTTACATAATCTTATCTTAAATTTTCTTATAATTTAGGACGATTGTATTGTTAAAATGTGCTCTTCTAGATCTACTCTTATTTGTATGACAAGAGAAGAGGTTAATTGTAAACTTGAGTTATGGAGGAGGACATTGGAATCGAAAGGTTTTCGTCTGAGTAGAAGTAAGATGGAATATTTATATTGTAAATTTGGTAAAGGAATATTCGACAATAATTTGGAAGTGAAATTGGGAGATCAAATTATACCTCAAGTGGAAAAGTTTAGATATTTGGGAGCCATTATTCAAAATGATGGCGAAATCAGTGGAGATATTTCACATAGAATTCAAGCTGGGTGGTTTAATTGGGAGAAAAGCTAAAGGAGTTATTTGTGACCGTAAGGTGCCTAATAAACTTAAAGGAAAGTTTTATCGCACTGCTATCAGACCAGCAATGTTATATAGTAGTGAATGCTGGGCTCCAAAGGGATAGCAAGAGCATAAAGTTGGAGTAGCAGAGATGAGAATGTTACGATGGATGTACGGACATACACGTAAAGATAAAATTCGAAATGAGCACGTACGTGAAAAAGTGAGGGTGGCACCTATTGAGGAAAAAATGGTAGAAAATCGGTTGAGATGGTTTGGGCATGTACAAAGAAGACCAAGGGAGGCACCAGTGAGAAGAGTGGAACATATAATTTTGAGTCCGATTAAGAGAGGTAGAGGAAGGCCTAAGAGAACACTCTTGAAAGTTGTTGAACGCGATCTCTTAATTAATAATATTCCTAAAAGTTTGATAAATGATAGAGCACAATGGCGTCTTGCAATCCATGTAGCCGACCCCACCTAGTGGGATAAAGGCTTGTTGTTGTTGTTGTATCATGGTGATTCATCAAGCTCTGGAGCAAGGAAGTCACCTCTTAGTGAAGCATTTGAGCCTCCTGTGCAGAATGCTCCTATGGCGCCTGACACTTCACCACAGCACCAGCTCACTCTATCTCCCTCCAGAGCTGATATAGAGATAGGGTCTCTATCTGAGGAGGAGAAAGTTGGTGAAAACGTAGTTATGACTGAGAAAACTCCTGAGTTGTCCACTCTTGAGATTTCCACTCCTGTTTACTCCCTCACGCACTGCTATTAGTCCCCTTGTCGATAAAGAGATTTTGGAGGACATACAAGAGCACTATTCTACAGAGATTGTGGAGGATATTTATCCTGGCGCCACAGCTGCTTTGGGTCAGACTTCTGGTCCTCCAATTGAGATTGGTCAATCTTCTGGCCCATAAAACTTCTTTTGAGGATCCACAATTGTTCCAGCTTAGGCTCTCACCTCCAGGCATCATCATCATTATAGGCTCCATTGACAATTCAGCCTATTACAGCCTTGTTTGGTGAGATTATGACTAATTCCACCACCCCTTCGAGTTATGTGGTTAGATGTGGATGCTTCGTTTAACCACTGTGGATATGCAGCGTGTGGAGGGCTTATGACAAACGATCATGGGGACTGGGTGATTGGCTTTCAACAAGATCTCGGGATGCTTCAATAGTGGAAGCAGAACTACAAGCCATTAAAGCAGATCTTCAAGTCTGCCTGCAAAAAGGATTTCATAATATTCAGGTATGCTCTGATGCACTGGAAGCTCTGATTCAACTACTAGCCATTTTGATAGCCTTGCTTTAACTTTCATTAGGGCTAGATGATGTGTATGTACTTTAATAGGCATAAGATTGATTCTTGTCGGTAGTTTATCCGTTCTGGTTATAGTATGGAAACTTCATTATTCAGACTCTGATTAATTTCTCTATCTTGCTTGTTCTGTTCAGATTCTTGAAATGGATACCTACAGGTGCCATGGCCGCTCCATGTCTGATCCCGGCAACGCATACCGCACGCGTGATGAGATTTCTGGACTGAGACAGGTCTATTATACTCTCCAGAATCAAGCATCGTGTTATTTTTAGTTTGAAGAATTCACTTTATTCATCTCTCTCTTTTTGGCAAATATGTTTGTAGGAGTGTGATCCAATTGAGAGAGTATCTTTGATTAATATGTTAATAAAGTGTATCTTTTGCTTTGTATATTCGGAGAAATTGCTGATAAGTTTACTTCATTTGACTGAATATTGAAAATGATAGGTTCTGGAAATCATAAACTCATTTTCATGTTCTGTTGCCAACATGCAGGATCATTATTTTTCTTCTTAGTTGGTCATAGAGTTAGGAATACTGATGGGCTCTCGGCTTTTCATTTTTAGTCCATTTTTTGAGGTTTGGCCCTTATGTAAAGGGTTTAGGGCCGAGCCCGGGAGCCCTATTTTAAAAAATAAAATTAAATTAAATTAAATTAAACATTATAAATTAATTAAAATATTTTAAAATTAAAAAAATTAAAATCCTCACAATCTTTTAAAAATTAAACAATATATTTAGAAATATAAACAATACACATTCATCAATCAAAGTGCAAATCTTTCACATCCACCTACAATAAATATTAATCAAATTGTGTTATTATCAATCAAATATATGTATGTATGTGTATATATATAAGATAACCTAATTTATTAGGGCTTAGAGGGTTGCTTAGGCTCGAGTCCTTTTTCACAGGACTTATCAGGGTTAGGCCCTCAAGCCAGGTTCCTTTAAAAAAAAAAATAATTTGTAAAGTTCGAACTCTTGTTTAAATAGGGCCTCCAGACTTAGCCCTTCAGGCCTGGCTTTTATTCTTGGCTCTAATTGGTCAATGTATAGAACAGTTTTATGATTCTATCATTCTCTTTTTAGCCAAAAATACAGAATTTGGTTATAAATTGGGATTTTTAAGATGTCATATATTACACTTTTGCCTTCATACATTGTGATAGATAGTGACAATGACCACGTGTCTGTTTGGGTAAACAACATCTGGCATTTGAAAAGCACATTTTAGCATTTGAGATGCACAAAGCTGTTGGGATGACACGAGTAACAAAATGTACTGTTGAAAGGTGCTTCTTAATGTGGTTAGGGAGTGGATTTTTAAAAGCAACTCTAAGTTGGATTTCAAATGCAGATGAAAGTTGGGAGTCTTTAATTAGGAGAATAAATATGTGCCTAATTTTATATTTGACCATGTTACCCTTGTATTTTAAACATTTTTAATTTATATCATATTTGTATAATAAAAATTACAAATCATTATAATTTTTTTTTGTCATTATATATTTAAAAGTACATTTTAAAATCACAAATTATTATTAATACAAATAACTTTTAATTTATTAAATTAACTTTTAAAATAATGTGCATAAATTTTTAACTGACTTTCCTTAAATTAATTTTTGTTAAATGATTGACTTTTGCTCAATGAAAACCAAACACACCATATGTCAAATTATAATTGCAGTCCAAGAGAAGTCAAATTGTGAATATAGAAGAGGAAAGGCCATGAACATGAGCTATCAACATGAACTACATTTTCAAAAAGAGAGCAGCCTAAGAAAAGTGAAGACTATAAAATGTCTTGTATGACCAAAACAAGAGCATTCCAAAGTGAAATCTAGTACAAAAGGAAGCAAGCGACACTGAAATGAAGCACCCCAATTCCCAAGAGACTAGAAGAAATGGCTAGAACAAAAGGAAGCAAGTGGAACTGAAATAAACCAGCTGAAACAGAGGAGTTGAATTAGATAACATCGTTTGGGAGGATCTTGAGTTGAATTATGAACTAGTGTTTGTACATCAAGAATTGTGTTGTCTTGAAACCGCAAAGTGTAATGTAATACAATTTATATTTTGATTTGAATAAAAGTTAATCATTTGGACTACCACAATGTGCTTCCACTGTATCAAAATATAAAATATTTTTCTGAAATTAGAGGTTTGAAAATATAGGACATTTTGAATTTTTGAAGATGCAATTAATAAAGTTTTTTTAAAAAAAAGGGTAAAAGAGAAAATTTGCTTCTAATTATAGGTCCAAAGTGTTTGGGATTTAGCTTAAGTTTTAAAAATGGTATAATCTGATCTTTATTATTAATAAAAGTTAATTTTGACCATTAATTAACTAAAAAATGATTAAAAAAAAGATATCAAAAATAAAAAAAGGACAAAAAATTGGAATAAAGGATCCAAAAATTATAGACCAAACACAAAAAAATAAATAAATAAAAGGATTGAGAAAGTTTTATTGGTTATTTTATTTAATTTTTGAAATTATTTTCTAGTCAATTAATGATGAATGTTAATTTTTGTTAATAACAGGGACCATATTGCACTATTTTCAAAAATTGAAAGATAATATTATACAAAAAATGAGCTTAAGATCTCAAACGCTCATGTACTTATAATTTAAGAGCTAATTTACTCTTGCACCCTTTTAAAAATGTTTAAATTAGGGGTGAAATTAATAATTTTTAATTAAAATACCTTATTAAATAAGAGTAAACATTAAAAAATATATAATTTTAAAGATAACTAACTAGTTCATTGGAGGTTTAGTTTGAATAAAAGTGTCTTAAACTATTGAACTTGCAAATTATTCCCTCTGGTCTTATTTATAAATTACTTTTAATATTTTTACCAAAACTAATAAAAGCCTTAAACTTTATTAACCCAATCTAAAAATTCAATAATTTTTTAACTTTATCTCTATTAAATATATCTACTTTAAAAATATAATACTCTAACATTTAATAAACTTCACAACATTTAATAGGGATAAGATGATATATATATATATATATTTATTTATTTATCTAATAATTATTAAGGTGTTCTATAAATAAAATTAAAAATAAATATTCTTTTTCATATATAAGTAAAATTAAAATAAATATTCTTGTCCTGCCTTCAAAAGGGTAGGGCAATTTTTTTTTTAACCTTGTTATTGTGAGGTTAGGACGGACCAGGAACATGGAGTCAGCTTCTCTCCATTTTTTTCTTTCTCCACTATCTCTCCACTTCCCATCTCAACCGTCAGATTCATTTTTGAACGATTGAGATTTGATGTTTCATAAAATTATTATTATATTCATTTTTTATAAAATTTTATATTTTAATAATAATTTTATAAAACATCAAATCTCAACCGTTCAAAATGAATCTGACAGTTGAGATAAAAAGTGAAGAGACAGTGAAAAGAAAAAGAAAATGAAGAGAAGCTAACTCCCCAGGAACATACACAAAGGAACAAGAGGAATAGTATCCTTCTAGCAAATAGTCAAAAATTAGTGTTACTCCAAGGACAAAGCAATTCAAGGACTTATGCAATGGGAATGGGTGATGTGACAAGTGGTGTTGGAGTCAGGATTTTCCTGCAGAATACATAGCACAGTCTCAAACATAGTGCTAATGATGTTGTTAACTTGTTATGTTAATAATAAATTGAAAACATGTGTCAGCAAATCCTTATCATTTCACTCAATTTTAAATTAAAATTTTATAATTTATTTTATTTTAATTAATATTTTATAATTTAATAAATTAAATTTCTTTAATTTTTAAAAGTTAAAATCCTTATATTTTTCTTTTAAAAAAATAAAAATATAAATTTAATCATAAATTATTTTTTAAAAAACATCGAATAATATATGCTATAAATTGATTTAAAATAAAATATGAACTATAAAAAAGGGGGCAACCAGCGCCTCCTGTTTGTTTAAGTGAACGGACGTTAGTTGACCAAGTTGGCTATTTTGACGCAAGCTATGTCTACGTGGCTTTAATTTGGATGAGGATGTTGACTCAGGGTCCCTTGATCGTGACTCCCTTAAGCAAGCTTGAGTCCCTTGAGGGAGCTTGAGTGTGAGTGCCTTAAGCGAGCTTGTGCGCGAGTCCGTTGCCCTAACCTAACCAGAATCGTGAGCCTAGAACGAGAAGACGTGAGGGTTAGAAAAATGGACGAGGATGCCAACTAAGGGTTTAATGTAGTGCCAACTGCAAAAGCCCAGTCAAAGCCTCAAACAGGGTTAAATACTTCCTTGAAGAACCCTAAATCTCATGAAGTGAGAAGAATGGATGAAGAGGGTAATTCAATGCAAGACAAAGGGCTACCAAACAAAACTTTTTCAGACTCACAAGCAGAGAATTCTTCATCAAAGGACGCAATATCAAATGGGGCGAGAAAAATGCAAAGAGGCAGATTTAAGGTTTGACAAAGCACTACCCACCAACAAACTTGCAAAGCCAAAAACAGAGTTAATTCTTCAGCGAAGGATGTGATGTCGAATATGGAGGAACAAGATGATATGAAGGAGAATAATATGGTGGAGTCATTGGATTAGGAAGCCAATAAGGATTTTGAACTCCAATTGGTGAAGAAATAGGCTTCACTGGACGAAATGAAGGAGATGGATGATGCTAGAGCGCTTGAGTAGGACGTAATATACTTGCTTTCTGAGCGTAAGAGGCAAATTCATGAACTGGAGGACAAGCTGAACAAAAGCAGAGCATCCGAAGCTAGTATCTATAAGGTGTTGGCGATGCAAACAAAACAACTTGGTCTAAAAAATATTCTTTTCGAAGAATCAAAATTGCACAGAAGACCCCTCGAACTGGTTCTTCTTCTCCTTCTCTGATACACTATTAATCTGGTCGGTGGGGAGTGTCACCTGTCAAACTTTCATAGGCCCCTCAAAGGAAAGTAACGTCCGTTCACTTAAAACCAATGGGCGGTGCCGGATGCTCTCTTTGTTATAGTTCATATTTTATTTTGAACCAACTCATATTATGAACTATTAGACGTCCCCCAAAAAATAATTTATAATTAAATTTGATCTTTTACTCTTAAAAAGACAAAGATAAATTTTTTTATACTTTTATTAAATGATTGTATTACTTCAAAATTAGTTGCATAATTTTTATAACTCAAAATTTATAAAATTAGGATGTCTTTTAAATATTTTTAATATATGTAGAATTTTCATAAAAAATTATAATAAAAATATAAACATTAAATTAATTTAATTTTTCTATTCTGGCTAAAAGTATTAACTTAAATTTTTTGCAAACTCCAGGAGTATTTTTGTTTTATAAAATTTAATAATTTGTTATTAACTTTAACCTTCAAGGGTTAACATATATAATAGATGAAATTATAAGGATTTAATTAAAATAAAATAAATTATCAAAATTTAATTTAAAATTGAGTAAAACTGTGAGGACTTGCAAGTATGTTTTCCATAATAAATTCAACTTTTTTTGGCTAAAATAAATTCAACTTTATACTATATCCATTTGTAGGTGATAATCAAATCAATTTAAAAAAATCAACGTTTTTTTTCATAAACGAATAAAAAAACTTAAAATTTCAATATTCTAGACAAAAAATTTTGTTCGGAAAAAAATACACTTATGATAAAATCTATAAATAACTAAATAAGTTATATATTCTAGACCGATTTAACTAGCTTCTAATCGTTTTGTTAATGAATCAGTTTTTCATTCAAAAAAATAAATTCTTCTATTGAAAAAAGGAATACTAATACATTTTGTCATATCTTTGTTACGTGAAAATATGCTTTATAAATTTGTTAATTGATATTGATAATATGCCAAAGTTATGAAATATAGATATTCTTATCATATAATCATGAGTTTTAATAAATTTATATAAATAAAACTAAAATTTTATAAATTCATGTCATGAGCTATGATTACACCTGTTCGTGGTTGAACAATAAATACCAAGCGTGTCAGAGACGTTGAGTCTCAATAGGTAACGAAAAGGGTCCCGAGTTCCCTTACCACAGTTCGTTCGGATGTAAAAAGATACAAGGCTTTGGTAGAACAAGTGTATGATTTTATTGAAGTGTAAAAGATTACAGACTAAAAACTAAGAACTGAAAAGGGCTAATGAATGTAAAATGTGCGAGTCTTGATTGAGTGTTGACTAGTGTTCTCTGTTTTTTCTTCTTTCTATTTATAGTGTCAAATAACGGAAGCCTTTTCCTTGGGACCTAGCACATTCTGCCGAAGAATCAAGAATCTCGCGAAACTTATGGCATGGTCTCTCCATTTTGATAACCAGCCCGTTTCACCGAACTATTTGGGCGTAGATTTCAACATTACTTAGGATCATATCTTCGTGCTAACAGTCTAATATTCACAGCTGACGAGATTTTGGCATGTTTTCTTGTAGTGGACTTTACTAAGCTTCGGGGCTGACCCCTTTTGTTTATATTGGGCCTAACGCTTCGATTACTCAACCCAACTAGCCTTGTGACCTATTTAAGCGACGTTTCATATTTAGCCCAAACAATGCCCCCCGCGTGCCAATGGCTGGTAACGTAAGCCACGTGGCATGTTTGAAAGAACCAAAATGTTGCTTTGCTCTTGAGCGCCCTCTGCTGATATAAACTCATTTCTATATTCTAGTTACTTCTCTTGCTTTCTTTGTCGTTTCTTGAACTTTAAGTTTTCAGTCCGCTATATTTTCTCTTACCCCAATTTCAAATGGCTTCCTCTGCTCCTACTGCTTCTTTTGTCGCCGCTCCTTCTTCTACTTCCACTGGTAGTTTGCCAGATTGTTTGGCGACTATCTGGAACCTGGTTAACCCACTAGGCAGGCTCATGACGGTATGTATTTAGTGGTCTGAAAAATCCTTTTTTCCTTTAGACTGGTTTCTCACTCTAATAGTCGTTCATTTCTTTTCAGAAGGATTCGTCATTCCATGAATCAGTGGCTTTTTGGTAAGTTTCTCGCTTCTCGTGTTTAGCCCTTCTATTTTATTGAAAATATTCTAACTATGCTTTATTTTTTCCAGTACTTTGCCTTGGAGTTTTCAAATCTCCAATAAGAGCGATGTCGGGTATCTAACAATCTCTCCCAACCTGTCTGAAGTCACTGCTCCCACGCAACTGAATCCATGGCCACTGACCTCCATTCACAACTTGGTCTTAGCTCGAATGACCTCGCCCTTCCCCGAGTCGTCCTGCAAAAAGCTCAGGAACTAACCCTGGTCTCCTCGTGCTTGGGTCAACTGGGTGAGGCGTTTAAAGTCAGAACATACGCCTCAGTGGAAGGAGATGGGTCTATATGACCTCATCCAACTATCCTTAGCTGATGTAGACATCCCTGTGGAGCTTCTAACGGCCCTTCTTAGTTTCTAGGCTCCGGGCTGCAATGCCTTCATTTTCAAGCTCAGCTCGATGTCCTTCACATTATGGGACGTCTTTATGTTCCTGGGGTTGCCTATCACCGGGGAGAACTTCTACTCAATCCCCGAGAAGCACGACTCCTACACCATCCTCCCTACTGATTTGGAGAGCAAGATCAGGAGCGCGAGCTCCTATACAAAGATTATGGAGCTGTTCTCCGAGAAGCCAGCCTCTAAGCTCGTCACTGCCACGGAGCACCTGGTCTTCATATGGATCCTACTAAGCCAATGGATCCTGGCCTCAGGGGGAGGAAAGCTCGTGCAGCTGTACTTAAGGATCGCTTAATCCTTTCTCTATGGCAATCAAATACCCCTGGGGACTATGTTTTTATGCTGTCTTTACAACAGCATGAGGGAGTCGCTGACCAAGAAGCCCTTCAGCAACTTCTATAGGCCCATCTGGTTTTTGAAGTTGTAGACGATAGCCTACTTCCCCAATCTTTGGTAGGAGCCATTCCCAGATGATTCCCGCACCAACCACCCCTTCACTTGTCTCCTGGGTGGTCATCCGCTGGTTGAGTTGAAGAACTTCTTCGAGTTCTTCTGTCAGTAAAGCTGGTCCTTAGGGAGGACCTTAAAAGCTTTCAATATCCCTGACCACCACCTTCCCACCTGGTACAAGTATATGGTGGAGAAGAAGAACAAGCCTGCCAAGCCCTTGTAGAATGAGATCTTCCTTTCAGCCACCACTCCCCGGAAGATGTGGTTGCCGTACACTGGCTCCTCCTCCAAGTCTTTCAAGGTATACTTGCAGTCTTACCATCCTTAACTGGTAGCGGGCCAGTTTGGACTAAGCCAATGCATCCCTTAAGGCCTGTCCCCCCAAATCAGCGTGGAGTTACTGGATAGCGAGGCGATCGACCAGATAGCCGTTCCACTCACCACTCAAAGGTAGTGCAAGGTGAAACTTGTAGATAGAGACGCCTGCCTCCGTTTTAACAAATGGTGGCCCCAGCGCTTTAGGCACATAATAAAGAGCCACACTAGTAAGTATTGTCTCATGTATTTGTCTTAGTTTTATCCTTCTCATTTTATTCCCCAGACTAAACTTGCTTTATTTTTTGTAGGCCGTGATTGGACACAATCCCACGCGTTGATGACATTTTTGAGGGGAAACATTGATGCCCTCACTGCTTTTGAGACCTAGACAGCCCCCTCATTGAGGATCTTGGTTCAGGGGATGGAGCAAGACGATGCTTCCTCCTAAGTTTTTGTTCCCCCGATCTCTAGAAAATTCAAGGCCAAGAAGAGATCCTCCAGTCATCCCGATGAAGGAGATATTCCTGACAAGAGAAAGCGGGCTTTGTCTCTATCTCTTGAAGCTAAGAGGAGGAAGAAGAAGATGCCCCCACCGCTTGACCAACCTACTTCTACCCCTCTCCTAACCGGCCCTATACCTCAGAAAGGAAAGCACACGCATAAGCGCCAACGGACGATGATCCTGTCAGCAGATTCTGACGATGGCAGAGTGAGTCCGATTCAATAAGGGGAGAAAGAGACCCAGCTCTTAGGTCTCCAAATGGTCACTTTTCAAGCTGCTGCCATTCCTGAGCCCATACCCATTGACCTAATTGAAGTCGCTTAGGAGGTGGCTCGGGAGGTGACAGAACGTGATGAAGGTCTAGGGGCTGCCCTGTCTACTGCAGCCCCAGGCGATTTAGAAGACATTAGGGTTGCCCTTGATCAAGGAGAAGCTTTTGTTGTAGCCTCGAGTGACAAGTTGGAGTTTGGGGTCCAGGACCCTTCTGCTACCTCAGGCCCCCAGATGGTCTCCCTACTCAGTCTGATCCTTCCCTCCCACTTGCAAGTATCCAAGAGGGTAGGAGCTCTGAGAGGTCCCTAGAAGGATTGCAGATGAAGTCTATGAGTGACACTTTAGTCGCTCTGGTCTCTCCTCAAGGTGGCTCAGTGCGGGGTCAAGCTGACTCTTCCACTCTTACGAGCTGTGTGGAGAAGGCTCTGCTCTCGGCGACACGGTCTGCACGTACTCCTCCCCTTCCATGAGCAAAGATAAAGCACTTGTGGACCCAATTCAGGTATAGTCTTGTTTGCATTTTCCTTTCTAGTCCTTCCAGTTTCTTCTTGGTCTTTTATTATTGATGTTATTTTGTTTTCTTCAGCTGGCTGCACTAGAAGTGGTGCCTACTAATGCCCTCCTATCCCGCATTCGTATCCTTGAAACGGACGTTATATTGGATGCTTGGAGGATTGTATAGTTCCAACTCAGCCGTCATCCATTCCTCATCCTTGAACAAAATTTTGAGGAAATGATCCGAGCTTTCGAGGCTATAGAGAAGGCAGTCTCCATGTCTGAGTTGGCGGTCCTGCAAGCTCAAGTTCTGGCATTCTATGGCATTATCAGCCAGTGCCGTAAAAAACTCCCCCTCCTATCAGAGTATTTAAAGAACAACTGGTCAGTGAGGGATGAATATTTAGCTGCCAAGACCCGAACAACTGCTGCTACTGATTGGGTCTAGGAGATTGCTCCTCACATGGATCACCTCCAGGCGCTATGGGCTAAGGTGTCGGACTTGAGGCGCCAGCTTGCAGCAGCTGAAGAAGAGTTGGCGAAGGCTGAAGTTAAAGACGGTCCAGCTGAACCTGAGCTGGAGGTCGCTACCAAGGTTCTAGATGAGGCACGAGCCGTTTCAGATGCTAAGCTTCAGTCTATGCGACCCTTTCTGTGGATCTGGACTCGGCTTTGGCGACGTGGGAGCTCACGTGCAATCTCTGTAAATAGTGTACTTGTGTATATATACACACATACATTTTTTTTTACATTGTTTATTCTTTATTCTTTATAACACGATTCAAACATAATAATAAAGAACAAACATTTTTTCTCATTGTGTGACTCTTGTATGCTCGGAGGCCATTCTAGGCCTCAGGTCCTTTATCGCTTTCTTATTATAATGACGGCCAATATTTCTTCAAATATTTCTCGTTTATGGCCCGTTTGTGTGGAATCCCATCAATGCTAGCTAACATGTATGCATTTCCTTTAAGTGCTTCGTCCACCTTGAACGGTCCTTCCCAATTAGGCGAAAACTTACCAAGTATTCGATCTTTAGAACCAGGTGGTAACACAAGTTTCCACACGATCTCGCCATGCCCGAAAGTGCTTCCTTCTTATACTCTTATTATATATTCTTGAAACTTCTTTCTTCTGGGCGATCATATGATCGAGTGCTTGTAAGTGAATTTTGTCTAACTGAATTAACTCACTCATCATGGCTTCGTTATAGTCATTAGATGGTCTTCCTAGACTGCTCGCAATGCATAGCGAAGGAATTGCTATTTTCATAGGCAAAATGGCTTCGTGCCCATATGTTAACACATACAGGCTCATGCCCGTAGCTTCTCTTTTAGATATCCGGTATGCCCATAATGTCTTAGGCAATCGTTCATGCCATTCTGAGGATTATCTTCAATTGTTTTCTTTAGAATTTTGAGGATGATCTTGTTGGAAGCTTCGGCCTGTTCATTTACTTGAGGGTAATATGGTGAGAATGCCAATAACTTAATCCTACTTTCCTTGGTGAAGGCCTTAAGTTCACTTCCGGTGAACATTATCCCCTGGTCTATTGTAATCATTTGAGGAATCCCAAACTGAAACACGATTGTTCACGTACAAAGTTAATAACATCGCCCTATTCTACTTTTTTCATAGAAACGGCCTCGACCCATTTAGTGAAATAATCTGTGGCCACCAAGATGAATGAGTGGCCCTTAGATGAGGTCGGATAGATTTTCCCTATTATATCCATGGCCCATCCTCGAAAAGGCCATGGTTTGATGATCGGATGCATGTTTGATGTTGGTACTTGTTGTGTTGGCCCGTGAGTCTTATATTTCTTGCACCTTCTAGCGTATTCGATACAGTCTTTTGTCATCGATGGCCAATAGTATCCATGCCTATGCACTAGCCATTGCATCTTTGGCCCCGACTGATGAGCCCTGTAGACTCCTTCATGTACTTGTCTTAAACCTTCAAATAATCAGTGAAGGCCAAACACCTAAGTAATAATCCATCAGGGCCTTTTCTATATAACTCATCTCCAATTAAAATGAAGTGTTGAGCACGTATCCTTGTTCTGTAAGGGTAACATTGACTGGGATCCTACAGATAACTCTTAAAATCATCTCTCCAATCCCGAGCTAACCCTTACAAAACCGCATCGCATTGTACTGTCAAACCACGCTGAACGATTGAGGGATGTTCTTTTCGTTCCACCACAATTATCTTTCTGGTGAGTTTAGGTGACAGCCTTAACCCTGATGCTATTTGAGCTAGTTCATTAGCTTCCTAGTTTTAAGCTCGAGGAACGTGAACCAATGTTACCGTTTCGAACTCTTCTAGAATTTGGGAAGCCCCAACATAATACATCACCAGAGTCAGGCTCATGCACTTATACTTGCCAGTTAATTGTTTGACGACTAACTGAGAATCCCCCTCTATGACCACATCACGGGCCTTCATTTCTTGAAGAATCTCAAGCCCTGTGAGCAGTGCTTTGTATTCCTCTTAGTTGTTAGTACACTCAAAATTTAATTGAAGAGATAGTATCGTTTTTATCCCTGTAGGAGAGGTTATCACTATACCAACCCCAGATGCCTGTTCAGTACTAGATCCATCGAACTTAAGCACCCAGGGCCTCGGATCTATTAAGAACACAGGTAGTTCCTATTCATCTCCAGGGAGCCCAGCTGAGGGATGATCAGCCAGGAAGTCTGCTAATGCTTGGCCCTTTATTGATTTTTGAGACAAAAATATTAAAGAAAATTCTGTCAAGGCCAAGCTCCATTTCCCTATACGGCCCATCATGATTGGCCGATTAAGCATGTATTTAATTAGATCAAAATGAGAAACCACGTACACAACTGTGTTTATTATATAATGCCTTAACTTAGTACAAGCATAATATAGCGCCAAACACGCTATTTCCACAGCTGAGTATCTGGCCTCTGTGGAAGTTAAACACCTACTTAAATAATAGACCACCTGCTCACATCCCCATCAACATTTTGGGCTAACATACAACCTATGGACGTGGCTGTAGAAGCTAAATATAATAAAAATGGGGTGTTCTCCCTTGGGACTACTAAGATCGGAGGTTTTGTCAAGTGTTCTTTAATCTTGTCAAAGGCCGCCTGATGATATCTGGTCTAGGTGAATTCCTCGACACTTTTAAGTTTCAAGAGTTCAAAAAACTCTTTCGTCTTCCCTGCAAGGTTCGGGATGAAACGCCTGAGATAATTGACCTACCCCAGGAACCTTTGAAGTTCTTTCTTGTTGCTCGGCGCCTTTACCTCTAAGATGGCCCATGCTTTGTTCTGGTCTACTTCAATCCCCCTTCTGTAGACCAGGAATCCAAGGAAGTTACCTACGGTTACACCAAAAGCACACTTTAGTGGGTTTAACTTAAGGCCAACCTCCCTCATTTGGACAAAACTCGTCCTCAAATATTCAATATGATCATGTGCCTTCTTAGATTTTATCATTATGTGATCTATGTATACTTTTAGATATTTTCCTATCATATCGTGAAAGATGGCATTCATAGCCCGCTGATAGGTGGTCCCGACATTTTTCAAACTGAAGGGCATAACTACCCATTCGAATGTTCCAATGGACCCCGGACACCTAAAGCAGTCTTGTGAATGTCTTCTTTTGTGATAAATATTTGATTGTATCCAGAGAAGCAATCCATAAATGACAATAAAGCATTTCCGACCTTAGCATCTATTAACTTGTCTGCAATAGCCATTACATACACATCTTTAAGTGTGGTCATGTTTATGTTTCAGAAATCTACACAAACTCACAGTTTCCCATTCTTCTTGATTACTGGGACTGTGTTTGAGAGCCACGAGCATACCTGTAGGGTTGTATGAATTCGGCCCATATAAGGCGTTTGATCTCCTCCTTTACTCATAGCTTTACTTTTATTGACATTCTCTTGGCGAGCTGTTGGTGCCGTCTATAGTTTGGCTTTATAGGAAGCCTATATTCGACCAGCTGCTTAGCTAGCCCTAGCATTTCATCATAGTCCCATGCAAAGCAGTCCTTGAATTCCAGTAGTATTTTCTTGATGGCATCCTTTTATTCTTTATCTAGTAGTGAGCTAATGAATATGATCCTTGGCTCTTCTGGGGATCCGAGGTTTACTTCTTCCAGTGGATCTTGGACCTCTGGGGCTATGTTTTTAAATTTCAAAGGTGCAGGTCTAGCTCATGCAGTTGTGCTACCTTCTGGGTTTCATCTTCATATACGACTTCGGTCCCATAGATCTCGGGTCTATAATCTTCTAGTTTCTCTTGTATATTGTGCAACCATAGCTTTTGAATGGCCACGGCTGCTACGGCCTTTCCTCTATTTATTTTAGTCATCAACCAGTTCTATGATGGGCTCGTATCTCTGTAAGGTTAGAGGCACTATAGTGTCTGTTGTTGTTCTGCATGAAAGGATTCCTTGAGCCCTTCAGAATATAAACGGGCCTATATCAGCATTATAATACCTCACATCCACGAAGTCAGTGGCTACTGTGAATGGCTTGTCTTCAGCCCAAACTACTTCTACCTCCTCTCCTTTCCACATAAGGAGCATCTGGTACAGTAAAGAAGGTATGCACTCATTGGCATGGATCCAATCCCGTCCTAGGAGGGCCTGCTATTGTGTTGTGGTGCTAATCACGAAAAAAGTCATCAGTGACGACTTCGTCTCGACATTAACCTATAATGGTAGTACGCCAAAGACCTTAGATGTGGTCTCAGTGAACCCTACAACTAATACCTCAGTTGGCATCAGATCATGCTCCTCTCATCCTATTTTGATCATCATGCGGGCGGCAGAATGTTCACCGCCGAGCCATTATCAACGAGGACCCTAGTTATTGGCCTCCTATCAAAACGTGCCCTGATGTATAAAGGCTTTAAGTGCTGAGTCATCTTCGCGCTGGGTTTCTCCAGGACAGCCTGCTTTTGTTTTCCTTCTATTTCCTGCAAAGTGATTTGGCAGACCGGTTCTGCAATCTCTTCTTTCTACACCTACGTGCTTATAGGCTCATACCCTTCTTCTTCTCTTGGCTCCATTGGACAGTATTGATACAGGCCCATCTGTGTCGGCCCCGAGGAGTTCTGTTTCTGCTGGCCTTGGGTATTACCAGTGGTGGATCGAAATTGAGAAGGTAATGTTAACGGGACCACGCAGCAGAGGTTGAGTGGTATCTCTCCAACATGAATGGTCCTATTTTTTTGATTTTCAGCCTCGCTTCCTTCATCCTGATCCTCAGTGGACTTCCTTTTGAACTTGCTAACCTCCTGTTGAATACCGGAGCTATCTTGTACCTCAGTGTTTTGCTGTTCGAGGTACCTTTGTGTAGCCCACTTTCATTGAAGACGTCGCTTCTAGGTTCTCGTTAAGATAGTTGGGAACTTCTTGTGCCTCATAACTCTTCATTTCAGAAGCAGCACGTTGCCAAGCGGTGTAACAAACCTGCCTAAGCCCTTAGCGGCTTTTAGTTTTAAAGGAAGCCTTAATGTCATTAACAGTGGTAATAGTAGGCTGTCATGGCTTACATCCCAGCCCGTTGGTGTCCCCGTGAATGGTTCACCTGCTCTAGGGGCGCTGAGTATTTTACAAAGAAGTCGAATCTGCCAGACAATTCCCCTAGGAAGTCTGAAACTACCTTAGATCCATCTAGCTTTGTCATTACTAATCCCCCCGGGCCAACATCCCATCCTGAAGGTCATTTGCCATTTTTCTTCATTTTCTGTTGACTGTCTCCATTTTAGATTTCTGCCAAATAGTCCCAAACTACTTTGGAGCCATCCAAGCTTTTCATGTTCTGCCCCTCCTAGCCTATGTCCCATTTAAAAGACCTATTCTTATTAGATTGGCTCGTAGGTTTCCTCAGGCAGTCTCATATTGTCTTAAAGTTTCCTTGAGTCACTTTATCCTTGTTCCAGACGTTCCAAGGTCTTCCATCCTTCTGCTTACTATCACTTTTCTTAGGTCGTCGTTTGCCAGAGTTTATCTCCATCATGTTAACCGTAGCAAATGGGGGGAACAGGTCCTCATCTACTATTATGGATTCTTCCTTAGGGAATTTCAGAACTCCCTTGTTGATATGGTCCTGGACGACGTTCTTGAATCCCCAACACGCCTTGATGCTGTGGCTCAATGAGTGATGATACTTACAGTATTCCTTCTCTCTCTATTCTTCCTTCGAAGGAATTTTATGATCCATGGGCAGGGAGATGAAGTTTTCCTTGAGGAGGAAATCAAAAATTTCCTATGTTTTAGTAGTATCAAAGGTATACTAAACTGCATTCAGTTTTTTGGGCAATTCTCCAACCTTCCTTACCAGAGCTGGGCATATGTAGTTACCAGCATTCTTCAGTTCTGCCACCGCTACGTCTAGATCTCCAAAATAGGTCCCTGTCATAATCCATCAGTGATGGTCCTCTTCCTTGAATAGTTCCTCATAAACCCATACCTTGACCGCGAGCTCATAGAAATCTCGAAATTCCATCCCCTGAAATTTTTTCGGTGTTCTATATCCAGTCATGCCTGTGTTAGTTTGACAAATTCAGTTTCTGGAAGCGGCACGTGGCACCTGCTCCTTAGACATTTGAACCTCACCAAGTATTGGTCTGCCGTCTCCCCAACCCACTATGTGAGCTTGCAGAGTTCTGCTATGCTGACCTCTGGCTCTGCTTTATAGAACTGGATGTGGAACTTTTGCTCCATTTCCATTCAGCTGATGATTGAGTTACGAGGTAGTGATGTATACCATGTGAATGCCGGGCCCGTAAGAGTATTCGGGAACAATCTCAGCTTCAAGTTGGTGAAGTTCTCATAATTAGCAATCTCGCCACACTGGATTGTGAACCTCCCAATGTGCTCCAGGGTTGACTACATTTCATCTCCTGAGAACAATTTGAAGTCAGGGATCCTGTATCCCTGAGGGTATGGGTTGTTCCTGTCTATATACTGGATAAGATTTTGAGAAGGTAGGGTAGCCAATTGGCCTTAGCCCTGGTCCACATATATCTTGAATGGCATCCCTCAGGGCCTCCATGTTTACCAGTTGGTTCTGAGGCTCGAACGAACATTCTGGGATCACCGCTATGCCCCCCGAGCCACTCGTGCTAAGTTCCTGTAGATAATACGAAGGATTAACCAAAGGATGATTGTGGGCAAATATTTAGGGGTTAGGGATATCTCTTACAAGTGTGCGGCCCTGATGGCCAACACCTATATTGATTCCTGCTTGTTGCCCTCCAAGCGGCCCTACACTTGAGCCTGCTTCTAGGTGAGTACCTCTCAATGATACGGCTATGTTCTTCATGCCTTCATGCAGAGCCTGCATCATGATCTGTTGTCATTCTTTCTCCCTGCATTTTGAGTTTCCAGGGATCAGAATTCTCTTCCAGCTACTTATCCATCCAGTCTTGAATTTCCCACAGCACTTCTGCCACAGGTCCGTTGGATATAATCAGTGGGTTGGGTTGGCCACTTCCTGACTTTGAGCTAGGGCTCGTGTTGTTGCTACCTGTTGTCACCGGCACTACATGCTCACGATGTTCAAGTGCTTCAACATCGGTGATAAGTGTTCTGATCCTGCATGCACAAATATCCCTTCTGGTTCGTGAGAACCAGCACCTGTTTCATTAGTCCTTTTGTCTTTTCACGTCTTTGCCATCTTTGTTACATAGGTCCCACCGGGCGTGCCAGAAATTGTTCATGGTTGAACAATAAATACCAGGCGTGCCAGAGACGCTGAGTCTTAATAGATAACGAAAAGGGTCCCGAGTTCCCTTACCACAGTTTGCTCGATGTAAAAAGATACAAGGCTTTGGTAGAACAAGTGTATGATTTTATTGAAGTGTAAAAGATTATAGACTAAAAACTAGGAACTGAAAAGGGCTAATGAATGTAAAATGTGCGAGTCTTAATTGAGTGTTGATTAGCGTTCTCTGTTTTTTCTTCTTTCTATTTATAGTGTCAAATAGCGGAAGCCTTTTCCTTAGGACCTAGCACATTCTGCCCAAGAATCAGGAATCTCGCGAAACTTATGGCACGGTCTCTCCATTTTGATAACCAACCCGTTTCACCAAACTATTTGGGCATAGATTTCAGCATTACTTAGGATCATGTCTTCATATTAACGGTCTAATATTCACAGCTGACGGGATTTCGGCATGTTTTCTTGTGTGGACTTTACTGAGCTTCGGGGCCAGCCCTTTTTGTTTATATTGGGCCTAATACTTTGATTACTCAGCCCAACTAGTCTTGTGACCTATTTGAGTGACGTTTCATATTTAACCCAAACAACACCTTTATTTTTATTTTTTTTTGAGTTTATTTCACTATTTTGACAATCTTCTACTTGCATACTCCCTTTAAACTATAATATAGAATATCATCAGTAACTACTTTATGGTTATCAAAAGAAAGTTTGGTAAAACCTTAATCTCTTAAAAATTATACATATTTTTAATTTTATCCTCATTAATATCCTATTTAAATGTCTTAATAAAGACAATTGAAATTTCAATACATATTTTTTGTTTTCAAAAAGTAATAAAGTAAGAATATGGTTGGAAAAAAATTATAAGAACAATCTAATACCTTATACTTTGAATTTAAATTTTAAAAAATGACAATAAAATCCTCTTGAATTATATAAATGACAATTTGGTCCCTCAAAAAGTCATAATTCCACTGAAGGACCTTTGTATTAATAAATTTTAAATTAAAAAGACTATTTTACCCTTATTGATAAGTTGTGATTTTTTGTTCAATTCTTGTGATTTTTTAAATAAAAGTTGTTATTCCTTAAATAAAAGTTATGATGGAGATTTGTTATTTTAAAAACTTGTTTTCAATAATAGAAATTATATTTGACAAGTTGTAATTTCTTGTTCAATTCTTGCGATTTACAGAACAAAAGTTATTATTCTTTAATTAAAAGTTGTGATTGAGGTTTATTTTTTAATAACAAAAATTACATTTGATAAATTGTAATTTTTAGTCTAACTCTTATGATTCACAAAATAAAAGTTATTATTCTGTAAGTGAAAGTTGTAATTGGAGCTTATTATTTTTAATAAAAGTAAAATAATCTTTTCACTTTAAAATTTATTGATACAAAAGTCCTTAAAGATTTCAGTAAAATTATGACATTTTAAAAAAAATTACCATTTATATAATTCAGGAAAATTTTATTATCATTTTCTTTTTAAAATTTTCAAATGATACCCTATATTATGACGGGGAGGGAGTACTCATGTTTTCACTCCACTCTTATTCTAAATCATGCTACATTAGATGACATTAATGGCCCATTTGTTTAAAATTAAAATATAAATAAATTTTAGATAATTTAAAAAATTTATAAAAAGAGATTTATTTTATAGAAATTTTATAAAAAGAAAACATTATTTTACGTTTGGTTACAATAATAAAAAACAATTACTAGTAGGTTGTTTTAAATTTTTATGATATCTTCGTTGATCTTTTGTTTTATAAAAATGATTAACTATTTAAATATTTTTAAATTTTATGATATCTTTATATATCCCGTCTTTTTCAAACATTCTTTCTCATCTATCGCATCAGATTAGTTTTAGAAACTAGTTTCTTAAAATAATTAGAAATCTTAGAATAAGGTAAAATAAATGGGCCCTTAATTTCTCATCTGGATTAGTCTTCGGGTGTTTGGATTTTAATTGGATAAAATTAATTATAAAAAATATTAATTAATATGATTGATTTTAATTATGATTGATTATGTTATAACGTGACTATGTTTTGATTTTTTTTCCTTCTGAAATTGACTTTGGCAAAATTAAATGTACTAGGATGATTTTAATCAAAATTAATTTTAAATGTATAAAATACTATAATCGGCGTGAGTTTTATAATGCAAACATTAATAGAATTGTATAATATTATTAAATTTATTTTGATCTATTTAACAAATAAAATATAAATAGTAATTATGAAGTTGCCGAAAATTATATTGTAAATTATATTGTAATTATAGATTAAATATATAAATATAATTTAAATTAAATAAATTATAAAAATATATATTTCAGTTTAAATAAATTTTATAAATGAATATATAATGGCCCCCTAGTGCACATTCTTTTGCCAGGGAGAATTCACATTCATTCTTTTGCAAGGAAGGGGAAAAAAACAGGTTAAGGCCCATTTTTATTTTGAATTTTTTTAAAAGAGTTTTGGATATTTTATACTAATAAATGGGATAATTCTCTCCTTAATTTTTTTAGGAGCAAAAAAGTCCCTTGCATTAGTCACCTCTTAACTTTTGCATTTTCTACTGGATAGTATATGCGTGGGGCTCACACACGACAACAAGTAAGATTATGATCATATCCTTTGGTGCTAATTTGTAGAGTAGGGGAAAATAGGCCGAGCCCGTTGGGCCAAGCTATTTAAACCCATTTAATAAAAGGGTTGGGCTTATATATAGGACCATGGAATTGCAAAATGAGCTAGCTCTAATAGGCTCCATTTTAAGCGAGCTTAAATGGACTAGCTCAAATTGGCCAAGAGCTATCTGTTCAAGCTTGCATCTATTATATATATATATATATATATATATATAATCCTAAACTAAACTTTCTAAACTCATTTAAGCTTGTTGAAGTATTTTTAGTTTGATAAAAAAATGTAAGAAAAACATGTAAATGGGCTCAAAGCTCATGGGCCAGTGCTAAACTCGTTATGCTAATGGCCAGGCTTAGCATTTGAGGGCCTCAAAAGATAAGTGAGCTTAAATGGGCTAACTTTTTAGACCAGAGCTCGTCAAGGGGCTAAGCCAGCTCATTTTTCTAGTTCTACTAATTTGCCTTGAACTCTTTTTTTAAAAGCGACGAGTATTATGAAGTCTTAGTAAAATAAAATTTAATAAATATTATTAAAATATTAAATATTTTAATATTTAATAATGAAATATTATTATTTATCAATATTCATCTAAAATTTGTAAATTTTTTTTTAAATACAGATCAAACTAGTTTTTTAGAAATTTAAAGATGACTTGTAATTTTTTTTTATATATCGATCATATTTTTAATATATTAAGTTTCGTAAATTTTTTAGGTTATTTTCAGTAACTTGTTTTGGTCAACTAAAGGTCTTCTAAAATATTACACCACCTAAATTTAATATTCTCTATATGTCGCAGTGTTAGAAGTAAAGTTTGAAACATGACTAACATGTCAACAAAAATGCTCATTTGAAAAATATTGCTTGCCTTATTAATGTGCCATTAAAAGTTCTACTTAACAAGAGAATAATGAAGAGATGAGGAAGAAAAATAATTTTGTTAGTTTTGAGGCTTATTCCTCCATTTTTAATACTAAGTTGCAAAATATTAAAATATTAAATTTGGATAGTACAATATTTTAAAAGACCGTTAATTAACCAAAAAAATTACAAAGAAACACCTAAAACTTAATGAATTTAATCAATATTAAAAATATGATCATTACATAAAAAATTGTCATTGTAACTTCCTAAAAAAATTAGTTTGAGCTATTAATATTTAAAAATAATTTATAAATTTTGGATAAATATTTTATAAATAATAATATTTAAATTATTAAATATTAAAGCATTTAATGTTTTAACAATATTTATTAAATTTTATTTTAACAAAATTTCAGGATACCCAACATTCATAGAAAAAGAATTAAAAGGCAAACTAACACCAAAGAACATGATCAATCCTACTTGTCATCATGTGATCTTACACACATCACATCAACCAAAAATGACAAAGGTCACAAGTGATTAACAAGAGGTTTTTTTTGGCCATTGAAAAAATGATTTAGGAAATAATTAGCCTACTTATCAGTACATGATGCACAACGCTCATGAAAAAAGTCTAGAAATACAAATAAACCTTAACCCAAAAACAAAAAAAGATGCAAGGGTATAATTGGATTTGTATAAAACTCAAACAACACGCGTGGCTTCAGCGAGATAATTGATAATAAGAAGCTGGTGAGTTGTGAAAGCAAAATCGATTTGTAGAAAGGGGTGTTTGTAGAAAGGAAGGACAAATAGAACCATACAAGCTATACTGTCCCTTGATTATATTATATTTTCAACATATAAATTTAAAAATATTTGTTTTATGATCACTGGTTCAACAATCAAACTAGAGAACAAAAAGCTCATACTTTCATCAGTTCATTAACTATCCCAAAGCCCTTTCTTTAGCTTACAATGAAGCTAGCACAGTTCAATGAAACCCATCAACACCGGCTCATGCCTCAACTGGAATCCATAAACATAACTGATGATCATTGAATTTTGGATCATTTGAACTAATACTAAACAAAGACAAGCAGTGATTTAAGAAAACTATAGAGGCTTCTATCAACAAAGATCAAAGTTGGTGCTAGACAGAAATATTGCAGCAAACAACCGGTGCTTTCAAACGCAAATACTTACGATAGTCTCATCCTCTTCTCTACTCTTGGAGAGAGCTGTTGTGTGGTTCTTGTTGGGCTACCTTTTACCTTCTCACTGTTAACAAACTCGGAAAAGGATGGAATTGGAGGCAAGTTTGTCTTCAAGGATGAACTTTCAATTGGTAAAGCGCATGGGGAGGTTTCTGACTCAGGAATGGCATCAGGTTCATTGTCAGTCCCTTCTTTCACAGAAGGGTCTGACAAAGGTGGTGTCTTAACAGGATGTTCCTCCTCGGACGACACGATCATTGATGAGGAAGCATCGACTCCTCTAAGGCGACTTACCAGATCAGTTGAATTTGTAGTTGACAGCCACCTAACAGTACTTGCCACCTGTGAATAATAGAATGATTTGCCAACCTTCCCATATTTCTTATAGCATTCATCCTCAAGCAAAGATGCTGAGGTTTCCACCTCAATCCTGGAAAACCAAGTTCACAAAACAGCTCGTGTCTCAAAATCAATTGTGGCTTCTACTCTAAAAAGATCAAGAAAAAGGGCAACCTAAGCAAATGCACATTCCCACTGATAATGGCGAAATGGAAAGTGAAAACTTAGTGAGGTACCCAAATGTTTTCTAGAAACAAAATGGAGAATGAATCTAAATAAAAAAAAGGATAAATGAGCAAAATACCTCTTGAATTTTAGGTCCATTAACACTATAGACCCTGAATTTTTTGGGTCCTTGTCCGTAATATTTGGATCATTTACTGTTTTAAAGCCATACATTTGTGTAACAATAAGGAAAATTGGGAGAGGTACCGTATGGCTAAGAAGGAAACTAAGAGAGCTGTGGGTGAAGCTCGTTCTAAAGCTTTTGAAGAATTTATATGAGCCTTGAGACGAAGGAAGGAGAACGAAACATTTATAAGATTGCTAAGAGTAGGGAAAGAAAATCAAGAGATCTAGAATAGGTAAGGTGTATAAAGGATGACGAGGGAAGAATTCTAGTTACAAATGATGAAATTAAAAATAGATGGGAGACTTACTTTTCCAAACTTTTCAATGATGGAGAAGGTTCATCTAGTAACTTGGAGGATTTAGAAACCGGTGAAGGAGAACAAAATTTGTCATTCTATCGAATAATACGTGATAAGGAGGTAAAGGAAGCTCTTAAGAAAATGGCAAATAGTAGAGCCAACGGACCTGATTGTATATCTATTGAAGTGTGGAAATGTTTAGGTGAAGAAGGGGTGAGATGGTTAACTAAGTTATTTAATGTGATTTTACGGTCCAAGAAAATGCCTGATCAATGGAGGAGAAGTACATTAATTCATATTTATAAAAATAAAGGGGATATTCAGAATTGTACTAACTATAGAGGGATTAAACTCATGAGCCACACAATGAAATTGTAGGAGAAAGTAATTGAGCACAAGTTGAGATTGGAGACAAGTATTTCTGAGAATCAGTTTGGTTTTATGCCAGTTAGATCGACTACAGAGGCGATTTATTTACTAAGGGGATTAATGGAAAAGTATCGTTGTAAAGATAAAGATTTACACATGATTTTTATTGATTTGGAAAAAGCTTATGACCGTATATCAAGAGAAGTGCTTTGGAAAGCCTTGAAAAAAAAGGAGTACGGATTGCTTATATTAAAGTCATAAAGGATATGTATGAGGGGGTAAAAACTAGTATAAGAACGCCTAGTGGTCAAATAAAGGATTTTCCTATAAAGATTGGACTACATCAGGGATCATCTTTGAGT
The DNA here is from genome assembly GCF_029017545.1 of Prosopis cineraria. NCBI lineage: Eukaryota > Viridiplantae > Streptophyta > Magnoliopsida > Fabales > Fabaceae > Prosopis > Prosopis cineraria. The sequence goes on along the minus strand of NW_026555340.1, from coordinate 14,104,343 downwards.
CCTTATCTGTTTAACTTGATTCTAAATGTTTTGACGGAACATATTCAAGGGGAAATTCCCAAATGTATGCTCTTCGCGGATGATATAGTTCTTATAGCAGAGATAAGAGAAGAGGTTAATTGCAAACTTGAGTTATGGAGGAAGACATTGGAGTCGAAAGGTTTCCGTTTGAGTAGGAGTAAGACAGAATATTTATATTGTAAATTTGGTAAGAGACTAGTCGACAATAATTTGGAAGTGAAATTGGGAGATCAAATTATACCCCAAGTGGAAAAGTTTAGATATTTGGGAGCCATTATTCAAAATGATGGCGAAATCAGTGGGGATATTTCACATAGGATTCAAGTTGGGTGGTTTAATTGGAAAAAAGCTAAAGGAGTTATTTGCGATCGTAAGATGCCTAATAAACTTAAAGGAAAGTTTTATCGTACTGCTATCAGACCGGCCATGTTATATAGTAGTGAATGCTGGGCTCTAACGGGACAGCAAGAGCATAAAGTTGGAGTAGCAGAGATGAGAATGTTACGATGGATGTGTGGACATACACGTAAAGATAAAATTCGAAATGAGCACGTACGTGAAAAAGTGAGGGTAGCACCTATTGAGGAAAAAATGGTAGAAAATCGGTTGAGATGATTTGGGCATGTACAAAGAAGACCACGGGAGGCACCAGTGAGAAGAGTGGAACATATAACTTTGAGCCCGATTAAGAGGGGTAGAGGAAGGCCTAAGAGAACACTTTTGGAAGTTGTTGAACGCGATCTCTTAATTAATAATATTCCTAAAAGCTTGATAAATGATAGAGTACAATGGCGTCTTGCAATCCATGTAGCCGACCCCACCTAGTGGGATAAAAGCTTGTTGTTGTTGTTGTTTTCTATAAATTTTGAAATTCTTTTCTGTCATTTTTTAATCAACTAATAGTTAAAGTTAACTTTTGTTTACAGCAATTGCAAAATTGCACCGCTTTCAAAAGTTGAAGGAATAATTTGCACAATAAACCAATTCAAGGTCTATGGTGCTACTTAACTTAAAGTTTAGGGGGTAATTTACTCATTTACTCAAAAGAAAATAGAATAGGTGCATTCACTATTTCTTTTCTAGAAAACATTTTTCTATCTTCCAAATATTGCATCACAGTTTGGCTATGTTATGCTAATTTAACAAGTTCAACTTTGGTAAAATAATTATGTAAAGCTAAACAAGTTTTTGCAAGTCGAATAAATTGTAGACTAGTTATATGAAGCTGTTCTTTGAGAAGCATCAGGCAGCAAGTGTTTTTTGTTTAAGGAGGTGGGTACGGAAATGGAGGATTGAAAGAAGACAGAATTCTAACAAGCAAGAAGGATACAAATCATACTTCAAGTTGTGAAGCCGTTGCTGGGCCTGCTTTAGAGAATTTTGCAGTTTTTCCCTGCTTGCTCCTCTCATTGTGTCAGATATAGCATTCTTGTCAACTTTGTTTCTCTGTAATTCAAATTAGAAATGAATGCTTGAATATAGGAGAAAGGCAAAAGAAGTTACATGTTGTGATCAATTCCTTTAACATTGATAACCAAAGAGAATAAATATAGAGAGACAAAAAATGAACTTTTCAGTTTAGATTAGATTGGTGACAGAACCTGTTTCTCAGCATTTTCATTTCCATAGAAATTTTCTTCAGCACGTTGCAACAATGCAATTTTTTCATTCACTCCCAATCTTGATTTACACTTTGATTTGGTTAGGTTGTTGACAATCTCAGCACCATCTGCAAATTAGAACTTACCAAATTTGAATGGAAAACCAGCAAACTATCCCCTGCCCCCTTGCCCCTTATCACACCAATTGAAAAAAACATGAATTCTTGAAAAGAATTCGGTGCACCCACCATCTGAATCAGATATATCCTCATCTGATCTACTTGCTTCTTCATCACGATTCCAGAATTCAGATACTTGTTCTTCATCAACCCCACTCGTCGAACTGAAATATGGAAATTACATGCATCACTTAAGTAGCTTGGTTGATCCCATTAAACCAGCTAGAATAACATTTAGTGCTGGCATAATATAGACCACAAAAACCCAGATGCCATGGCTATCATTCAATGTTACTAATTAAAAATCAGAACATGCAATTAGAAATCAACAAAATGGAGGAAGTTATTAAATTACTTTGAATGGACTTAAACCAATTATGCTCTACCTATTCAGCCAATAATTATCAACATCATAAATTAGTGTGTCACACAAACCTGCTGGACTGTCTACGAATCTATACTCGATCTTTTTTGCTTTTCAACTTGGTCACCATTCAAAGAATAATAAGATTAAGCACAAATACAATAAGCACCTGGTGATGAAGACTCGAGAGGAACTATGCTTCTGGTGTAATGATCGGGCAGTTGTTAAGTCCTCCAAACATCTAGCAATTAAGTTCGGATGTCTGCAAGCATCACATGATTTTCCACATAGTGATGCCGTCACCTGCTTTGAACAGAGGCAATAGAATGCTCAACTTAAGTCAGTACAAAGATTAGATACACCCATATTATCTACAACCACATCCATTTTATTACCTGCTCCCCAAAACTCTCAAGAATCTTTTTCCTTCGGCATCCAGATCCTTCACAGTATTCAACCATCTACACGATTCAAATTTGAAATCCATAACTTAAATGAAATGAAGTGGTTCAAAAAGTATTCAGGAATTTTGGCGTCACCTGACTAAAGTCAGCTAGGGACCTTTTGGATGATTCTTCTTGAGAGCTTGATGACTGTGACTTGTTGCTTCCAGATTTGCTCAGTATAAATTCCTGCCACATAGATCATAATTTAAAAAATCATGTCAAACATGAACACTCAGGCAAGTTTTTTTAATTGGTAAGAACCACTCGGAAACTAGAATACAAATGGTGATAATGACTTAAAGTAAATGAGCCAACCATTCGTTTGCGATCATCTACTCCATAGTACATCAAACTCGTAGAGGGCAACTGATCACGACCTGCTCTGCCTGACTCCTGATAGAATGCTTCCATTGACTTTGGAATATTAAAGTGGCATACAATTCTGACATCCTTTCTATCAATGCCCTGATGAATAACAAACCATTCCTAGAAAATTGGATAAACTTAAAAAAGTATTTACAATACTCTTTGAGATATAAGTTCTAGAGTCAAATTACTGGAAATCAACTTACCATTCTGAATTAACAGCAAAAGCTCAGTAACCGTGTTTAGAACAGTACAGCTCCATGCAGATGACAGGAAGAGGCAATATGAATAAATCACAAACTCAACAAATTCAGACTTTCATGATAAAATTAGAAAACAGGTGTATATTTTATAGAACATTGTCTGTGATGTTCATTTGGCACAATTTTGCGACCAATTCAATGTGACAGTATCATGTAACTTGGCCGACAAATGGCAATACTTCAACAAAAAAGAAAAGGACATTAAGAACTAAGAAAGTTAAATATAAAGGGTGCAGCAGGCGTGATATTTTAATGAGAATGTTGGATGAGTACATTTCTTAACATAAAATAAAAATTGGTCCGTCATTCCCATGGAATATATTCATCTCGGTTAGCCCAATAAAAGGGGGGAAAGAAATAAATTATATTAAACACAATTGGTTAACAGAAAACTGCAGGGCATTCCAGTGTAAATGCAAGGTTCCAGGTCTTGCAAGTGACCTTAAACAAAAATGATCCCAAAAGAAGAAAGGAGAAGCAGCTCTACTTTTACACTCCTAAGATCCCACTTCCGTAGTAGAAAAACTAAGTAATTACACTATCAAGAATGAATCTATGCTTGACAAAAGGTCTCATTTCAGGTGGATAAAATTACATAGAAACTTCCAAATTGATGCCCACACCCACAAGTAGAGTAAAACCAACAGGCCCAAAAAAGTTACACTTAGCCATCAAAACCTCCAAATTTATTAGTTATGAAAAGAAAGTAAGTGCAAATCAACTTACACAACCAAAACAATTTTAAATGTAATATTTAGTACAAGGTCAATCAGTAAATGTTATGTACCATGCATGTCATTGTCTACCAATTTTGCATTAAAAATGTGGCAAAATATCTTACCACCAGGACTATTAAGTCCTATGCCAAAAGCAAGCTTAGTGCAAATTTCAAAAAGGAAAACTAACCCAAAAGCAACAGTGGCAACAACAACTTGTATCTTGGATGAAATCCAATTATCCAACACAGACGTCCGCAACTTATTATTCAACCCTGCATGATAGGCTGAAGAGGCAAGAAGGAATATATATATATATATATATATCATATTAATTGGTAGTTGTCACCTGGGAGCTCATTTGCAAAGACAGAAAAGCAAAGGGTGCATGATTACCAGCACAGGAAATGCCATTTTGGGATAGATGAGCTGCCAGGTCATTGCATGTTGAACGCTCAAGGCAGTAAACAATTGCACAGACATCTCCTTTAGATTTTAGCATATTGGACATATCAGTATAAGCATCTTCCAACAGATCTTTGTATCGTACTGCATCATTATCAAGTTTATTGAGATACATGCACATTAATAAATACTGATATATGTTTAGCTTGCACAAAATTCATGAAGGGAATTGATCTATTATGTTTATTACATGAGATATGGTATAGCAATGTTTCATGGTTTCAAGCATGATAAAAATGGCATATATAAGTAAGATAAAATATACAGCTAAATAATTTTTGGAAGCACATACAAAGCTGGAAGCACAAACCTTCATAGTATATATTAGGACGATTAAAAGATGACTTTAGTATTAATGGATTTTGCATGTTCAATGATTTTACCACATCCCTCTGCACCCTGAAGGGGAAAAGAGGAAAAAAAAATCAAAAAAGGGGGAAAAAGAGGTAATACCATAATGTGAGTCTCATCATTCTCTACAGCCAACATAGGGGCCAGAAAGATCATGGTTGCTAGATATAAACATATACATGAAAATGTATTACATGAACAGATTCTGTGTGGATGAACACATTTGTGCCCCTACTAGCATAAAATGATTTTATAATTCAGTGATAATGATGTAATGATACAAAAGGTACCAAATGACTTTGTGATCATATTAGAAATATAATGAGTAGAAAACTCAAGCAAAGTAGAATCTTACAATTTTCAAGGTGTTTTTAAAAATATTTAAACAATCTAAATAAACCAACGTAAAACTTTGTTGAATTTCACATGGATATAGACAAAAAATCTAAAGAAGAAAAGATTACAAAGCAAGACCTTTAAGAAGAAATTAAACATATACAGGAAGCAATACATCAAATAAAACAAAAAAAGATGCAACTGTAGAATGATATTTTAACATTAATGGGAACAAAATATGTCAATAAAGAAAACAGAAATTGATGTTTTGTCTAAATTACAAGACAGAAAAAATTATTTAAACTTTATCTAAAGTACAGAATCATATCAAGTAAATCCAGTAATTAATGACAAATTTTGTGTTTACTTCTTGATCTTCAATTTTTTCTAGGATGTCTATTAAAACCTGTACCTTATCGCTAGTTAGTACATTTGTATATCATGCGCAGTTGTTACTTGAATGCAATCCTTCCCCCCCCCCCCACAATTTTCATGTGTCTTGTTTGGAGGTGAGTACTTCTGAGTTTGATTCCTACTTTCATGCACTAAAAAAAGGCTTTGCTTAAATTCCCGTCTATGTCTAACTTATCAGATGTAGCATACAAATTATAAAATAAAAGTGTAGAAAAGTTTTGAATAACAAAATATATTGAACTAAAGAAAGCTTACAATAGCTTTGTTGTAACTCCGGAAACTAAAAATAACTTAGCTGAAATACAAAGTCTGGGCACAAGGGAAATAAAAACTGAAAATTCAACCCACACCCTGCCTTATGGATACAAGACTAGTTATAGAACTTTTGAACTCTTTACTATGCAAATCCAGGCATTACTGATTTGCTTAAACATGATCTTCTTGTCCTCATTTTGCTTTTCAAGATATACTTAGCAATATGTACAGAACTGAAACTTCAGGGGGAAAATTAGGAAACTTTTGTCAACAAAAGTTTCCATGTGAACTTTAAAAAATCATCAAATGCCATTATATTTGTCGTTCAAGACTTTTCTATGCTTTATTTTCTAATAACTTGTTATTACATTCAATCCTAATCCTATCATATATGCTATCAATTTACATAAAAAGTTTCATTAGAAAAAGCACATCAAGAAAACTCACTTAGGAGCAGCCGTAGCAGTCAGAGCTAACATTGGTACATCCACAAGGTGGTCTCTCAACGATGAAAGCTTACGGTAGCTAGGTCTGTTCTCCAGTAGATAAAAAGAAAAGATTTATCTACCATGAGAATAAATAAACTTAGCACAACATCTATATATCCACACACCCACACAAACACACGCACCCACACAAATATGCAGTTGGACAAGTTTAGCCCCATGCCATCTTCAACTTGCATAACTTTTAGCCAACAAGTAAAATGTCCTATTTACCTGAATTTTTGAAACTACCCATTATTTTATTTTTATTTACAAAATAAAAAATTATCGAAATAGAGAATTAAGCTAGTGGCTAACTATTTAAAATTTTAAAATTACTTATTATTTTGTTATTTTGAAATAACAAGAAAGTAAGAAGTAGAAATTGGAGTTTGTGAGTAGTTACATGAAGCTATAAAGCTAAATGGGAAAGCTTGCACAAACGAGGGTCCGTAGAAGCCCCTTGATGCAGGACAGATGAGGGAAACAAAATAGATAAAATAAAGTCATAAAATTAAATCACTAGGACATTACATAAATCCTACCTAATTTCGCATCACCCTTTCTCTCATGCATAGGGCTCCGATGATAGAGATTAATAGAAAAAAATCCTAAAGGGAAGGAGAAAAGATAATTGTACAACTCTCAACAATAATAAACTCTAAGTCTGAATAAAAGGATAAATGCTTAATTCATTAGGAGTTCCACCAGCTAGGTTTCCCATCTGTAGATTGGGGCACCTAAACATGGCACAACAACTCTTAAGGTTGCACACTTATACTCAATTGAGACTCAACAAATTTGCAACAATAAGTACTTCCTCTCACATCATCCTCCATAGATGAACTATAGCTCTCAGAATTCTTCAACCTACTTTCTGTGAGTGGCCTCACATCGTTCTCCCATATTCCTTGCCCTGGACAAATTGTCTAAAACAGCAGCTTTTAGAAGTCTCCAAACAACTAATTCTATAAAATCCCATCAAACCTACCAAAAAGTATTGGTCATAGTGGAAGGGACCATGGCCCCTTAAGCACAAGGTCTTAGGTTTGAGTTCATGTGAATGAAGAAAACATCTTTGGGAGATCTACCCTCAGTTAGACCTGGCAATGCTCAAATCTAACCCAGTCAAATAGCCATATCAAAAAATCCCATCAAAGTTCTCCCAACTAGCCTCCCCTCTCTACCAATTGGGCTGCACACTGGGGCACCCAAAAAGAAAATCAAGTCCTGAAGTCTTAAACATGTGTTTTTCCTCTCAACTCAAGAAATCAGCCCCACCAATTTCTGAATAATAAAAAACAAGCTACCTTTATGCAGGGACCAAAGCAATCAAGATCAAGCCCTTCAAATCCTAGCCCTCGTCCAAATGCACCTCTTTGGACAATCAATTACCATAACCATTTCCAATATGCCAGAATAGTGGGTGGAAAGTGTACTGTGTACAAACTTACATGTGAGTGCAAAAGGAAGTGTGGGAGATCTAACATGTGACAATAGGAATGTAATTGTCAACTCCTTTTATTGCCTCAATAGAAATAGAATCCTATTCAATTTGCATAATACTTCTTTTTTTTTTGTTATTTAGTCAGTAAGCGAGGAAAGAGAAGTGGGAATAGGGCCACTAATTTATACTGTCAAGCTCCTTCCTTTCTATTTATATGATAAAAAATAGAAAAAAATTAATCATTTGGTCCTTATAGTTTTGACTCAGTTGTAACTCAATCCTTAAAGTTTTGATTCCATTGTAAATCAATCTTTGAACTTTGCCTCTTGCAATTTAGTTCTTGAAATTTCAACCTCTTAAATATTAGTCCCTATATTTTAAAAAAATTATAAAGATTAAAAATATTTTAAATTTTTAATATTTATAAAGATTAAAAGGGTTTAATAATTTAAAATATTAGTAATAAATTTTAAAATATTTTGAATTTTTATAATTTTATATTTTAAAATATAGGGATCAATATTTAAAAGGTTGAAACTTCAGGGACTAAATTGCAAGAGACAACGTTCAGAGATTGATTTACAATCGAGTCAAAACTTCAGGGATTGAGTTATAACGAGTCAAAGTTGAAGGATTGAGTTACAAGTGAGTCAAAACTACAAGGATCAAATGATTAATTTTTCTTAAAAATACTATCAAGTACAAAGATAGTACAGTGTACAGCTAGTATAGGCCAAGCCCACAATTGTTGACTCACATAATTTTAACTTGGCCATCACAAATTGTGATAGAAGTCTACTAGAGATTCTCGAGTTTAATAGCTATATCATATGACAAACCTGAAATCGTGGCCCCAAGTTGAGATGCAATGTGCCTAAAAAATTTTGCAGAAGAGAAATGACTTGGTAATATAGAAAATTCCAGCATAATAACACAAATGGTCTTTTCAAGCTCACACCTCATCTATGGCAATGAGATTCAACAACCCTTTAGCATATATTTTTTTCAGCTTTGACATAAAACCCTGTGTTGCTATCAATTCCGGGGTGACATACAGCAGCCTTATAGAAGGCTTTGCAGAATCAAGGTCCTCATAAATCTACAAAAGATAGCAGAAAAGTCACCATCTGAATTTTAAGATAACACAAGGAATACGTGAAAAATTGGTTAAACTGCAACAAATAAATTTGGCGGGAATGGTCATCATCCTTCCACCACAGATACCAAGACCCATATATCATTTACTTTTTAAGAAAAAAAATAAGTGCATTTATGTGCCAGAAAGAAACCCTCATTCCAACAAATATTGAATGAAAAATAAGATCTCATCATGAATGCCAAAGGTCAGCAACATTAAGGATTAGACATCCATGAAGTTTAGCAGTTTCTGGAAGAAGCTTGAATTTAGCATTCCAATGGTATTTTTCTGAAACCCATGTGAAGTTGCATTTATTCTGAATTCCTAATATAAAATATCAACATACTGACAATCCACCTTATTTTTTACATCAGCTGTTTGGGTTGAGGAGAGAAATTCCGCAGCAATTCCTTTCTCCTTTAATGACATCACTTGGTTTTCCTAACTTCAAGAAAGAACCAATGAGGGAAAACAAAATTGGAGCCTCAAAAAACACAATGCATCAGAAAACGATGCATTACAGAAAGATCAAGCATGCTTACCATCAAAGCTTTCAGTTAAAAACAGATCAAAAGTGAGAATCAACAGTTGGTCCCCTATCACAAATGACCAGAAAATTATCATGCAGCATTTAGCTCAGCTAATCATGTCAGCTTCAGAGAAGAAGAACATTATTCACCTATTAATGGACAAACAACTAGAACTATTCCTGTTTTAGCCAATGCAGGGATCTGATAACATAATGACTTCCCTCCTCCTGTTGGCATAAGACAAAAACAATCTCTTCCTGCATCCAAAAACAATAACAGCTATATCTTACACAAAATTAGAAAGAGAGGAAACTAAAAATCCATTTCGACTTGTAATTTAAATTGCTCAAACAAATAGTTACTCATAATCATTGGGTAACAAGGGAGCTGGATTCTTCCCCAACCTTCTTTGTAGAATGTTTACGATATTATTGCCATCATTACTTCGCACTATTTGTTTTATTTGTATAAAGCAGGAACATGACAACTATTTTCCATCATCAAAATCACTTTTTTCTCATTATATTCATTTCCATTCTGTGTACCAGTTGAAATGGCATGCTAGGACAGCCTTTCAAAATGATTTTGTTCTAACACTATGTCACTTACCATGCTTCCTAAGAAACAAAACAGAGTATATCAACATGAATGGAAAATTTAAGAAGCGATTTACCTGAAAGTACAGCTTGAATAGCCTCCAATTGCTTGCCCCTAAAATCAGGGTAACCAAAATGCCATCTTAAAAGCTTCACCAATGCTTCCTTCCCAGATAAAACCCTCTTCTTATTCTCATGGGTTTTACTTTCTATGTTCTTTAATGGCAAAGGACACTTGTCCATTGGATTCCCCACCTGCGAAACAAAACAACATAAATCCACTCGTTATTCAATCAATTTATCACAAAAAATAGTAAATTTAAGGTGAGATGAGAAAATTTGAGTCTTAACTACAATCGCTTTCGAAGTAATATACCACGGAAAAAGGAAAATTTTGAGCGTTGGTTTTCCTTCGTCTGCTATCACAGTATTGCACACGATTGGCGCTCTTCTTCTTTTTCTTTCTTTAAAAAACACTCTTTCATCTGTCAGGTTTCTTATGTTCAAGTTCATTTTGGATCTCAATACACTGTCCAGTCCAGTAATTTCATTTACACTTTTTTTAAAAAAAAATTAATTGTTATCTAACCAAATTATCCTTAATTTAAACTTGTTGCGTTCTTATAATTTTAAGGAAAAAAAATTATGAATATTAAAATAAAATTTATAAATAGTAATTAATATTTGTAACACTTGAGAAATATTCAAAATTTTAAATATAAACTTATAAATTGTTGTTGAATTATTGTAATTTTAAGAAGAAAAGTTATAAATTTTAAAATAAAACTTGTAAATGATCATTGATATTAAAATTAAGGATAATCTAATTATTGTTATTAATTTTTTATTAATAAAAAAATCCTTAAAGATTTTAAAAAATTATGTCATATTGAGAGATCAAAATATTATTTATATAATTTAAAAAGATTTTATTATCATCTTTTTAAAAAATTAATTGTTATTTAAAAAAAACTTAATTTTGATATTCAGGTAAAGTTATCTATTTATTTTGAACATCTATCCTCAGAAGAAAAATCAGAGGAAGTAATTAAAAATATAGATTAGTTGACATACATGGATGACTTGTTAATTATGATAGGCTAACTCATAAATTATAATTTAAAATTCAATCTATTTAATGAATATGAGGTAAAAAAACTAATTTATATTATCTGTTTATTTCCAAATTTTTTAAATTTGTGTACGATCTATATTTTATTTTTATATATAATTAAAAATTTTGACAAACTGCTACAATGTTTTATTAATGGTAACCCTGGTTCATGTTTAGTAAGCTTTCACAATTCACAACATAATAAAGATAATTTGGTTATTTTTATTAATTTTTTAATAATAGAAAAGTCCTTAAAGATTTCAAAAAAATTATATCATTTTAAGATATCAAAATATCATTTATATAATTTAAAAAGATTTTATTATCATTTTTTTAAAAAATTAATTGTTATTTGGAAAAAAAAACTTAATTTTGATATTTAGGTAAAGTTATCTATTTATTTTGAACATCTATCCTCAGAAGAAAAATCAGAGGAAGTAATTAAAAATATAGATTACTTGACATACATGGATGGCTTGTTAATTATGATAGACTAACTCATAAATTATAATTTAAAATTCAATCTATTTAATGAATATGAGGTAAAAAAATTAATTTATATTATCTGTTTATTTTTAAATTTTCTAAATTTGTGTACGATCTATATTTTATATTTTTATATAATTAAAAGTTTTAACAAACTGCTACAATGTTTTATTAATGGTAACTCTAATTCATGCTTAGTAAGCTATCACAATTCACAACACAATAGTTATCTACATGATTATGTTTGTGATCACATATGAACACGTTTTAACATATGCAGATTCTATGTACTAAAAAATATATATATGTAGATTATTGGGCTGATTGAGTTTCAGAATATGACCTACGTGTCCCTCCCCTTGATGCATTAATTTGCTGGGATTTAGCTTTTTTATTTTCCTTTGTGTGTCAATCATGCCATAATAATATTAAAAAGAAAAAAAATTAATTATCTAATTCCTATAATTTAAAATTTGTTATAATTCAACAAATGAAATTTAACTCGATGTGACAAATCTTTTAAATTTTAGCCATTAAAACATCATATGTGTTACTAAGCCATTAAGGCCGTCATCATCTTAGATCTTAAAAAATATTCACTTACCTTATATAATTTATTATTGTTTTTTTCATGGAGCATTAATATTAATTATATATGTTCATTGAGAATTTATTATGTACCTATATTTTATTATATAACCATCAATTAATTTTTTATTAAACATTAAAGTTAATTATATCTCATTATTAAAAATTTATTGCCCCACATTTAAGTGCATTTACGGTTCCTATTTCCAATATCTTTTTCAATGAATTAAACATAACAGTAGAGCCGGGAATAAGGGCCGGGCCTGGAGGGCCAGGCCTGAAAGCCCTGTTTAAATAAGGGTTCGGGCTTTGAAAATAATTTTTTTTTAAAGTAATCGGGCTTGAGGGCTTGGCCCTGATAAGCCCTGTAAAATAGGGCTCGGGCCCGGGCTGCCCTTCAAGCCCTGTTATATTATTTTTATTATTATTTTTTTAGTAAAACATGTGTTTGAAATCAATGACCTGCTCACCTGATCCTACACACATTATATTATTATTAATTTTAATTTATTCTAAAATTAATTTAATCTAATTTAATAAATATCAATGTATAGTATAAAATTTATGATATTTTTTATTTTTCTATAATTATTATGTTTGTATATTTATAAAAAAAATGAACTATTTTTTAAATGAAGATTTAAATTTTATTACTAGACTTCTAATGTATGTTATTTAATTTTTAAAAAATTATGATGATTTTAATTTTTTTAATTTTAAAATATTTTAATTTATTTATAATGTTTAATTTTATTTTAATTTTTTTATTTTTTAAGAAAGGGCTTACGGGCCTGGCCCTGAGCCCTGAGTATAAGGGCCGGGCTTGAGAAATGGGGGTCAAAATGGGAAACCGGGCTTTAGGGCTCAGGCCCTAAAGGGCCGAGCCCATAAGGGCCGGGCCCCCCGTATTCCCAGCTCTACATAACAGAGGGTTCTAGACCCTTAAGTCAGTAGAAAGAACATAAAAAATAATCCTAAGGGGATTAGTAAAGATTATTACACCATCTCTTCGATTGAGAGCCTCCTTTGTAAGCTTATCGACTATGTTATTTGCTCCACGACTACACCAACTTGATACAGCACTCCAGTCCCTAGAAAGCATATTCTGAATCTCAAAGAGTAGATCCTAGTCAAGATGTTGATCCAAGCAATCAACTCTCATAACTTCAATAGCTTCCTGACAATTCATCTTCACTACAACCTTCCTCTAACCAGAGTCCCAATCTCTTTTAAGGGCCCAAAGAATACCTCATAATTCAGTTTACAGATTGATTTCATGACCAATATGATACATGAAGCCGCCAAGGATCATTCCCATGTGGTCATGAGCATTCCATCACACCCTGCGACTTCCCCATTACCCCCATATGCTCCATCTACATTAAATTGGACCACCCCAATCTCTGGAGCACGCTATCCTTTAAAACCACTACAAATATGCTCTGTGCTCAAGTTCGGTTGAGACTATCTTACCATAGCTTGAACTTGTGCAAGGATTGATAGGACCCCATTTGTAACAGCCCCAGCTCACCAAAGGCCTCTCCCCCTAGACTTTTACTGTGCTGGACACACCTCAACTTGGTTTAGTAGTACCAGGTTCAGCCTTAACTTTGTTAAGTAGGACAGGTTGGAGGATCGAACCTAAAGAGGCTCTCCTTGCACTGTTTATCACAAAAGAATAATCCCACATACTACTGTGGGAAAGCCTTATCTCCTGATGCTCTCTTAGGAGGGGTCGTCCCGTGTAGGGCCTAAGGAGAGGTGTGTCTAGCACGGTAAAAGTTCAGGGGGAGAGGCCCTTGGTGAGCTGGGGCTGTTACACCATTTTCCTTTTCACTAAAAGTCTATGACATTTCTGGTAATCCAGAGTTGTCTACACATTAGAGCAAACCATATATCCCAACGCACACCCTTAACTTCAATTCTTCTAAATAAATTCCAATTAATCCAATCCACATGGTCATCATATGCCCTGAATATTGCCTTCATCCCCATTGGAACAAGTCTCTCCCAACATTCCACAGCCATTGAGCAGTCTCTGAGTACATGAATAATATTTTCAATGCACTGAGTACAACGGTCATAAACCTTATTTGATTGAATCCCTCTAGACACATGTAATGAGTTTGTCATTAGCCTTCCTTTCACACATATTCAAAGAAAGGTTTTATTTTGTTGTGGAATTGGAGCCTTCCAAACATGTCTCTACAAGTCCTTTCATGCTATATCACTACACGGGCAAAGATTTAGATAAGCTGATTTAGTAGTGAATAACCCATTGTTCGACCACTTCCATCTTGGTTTATCATCCTCATCTCTTCTAGAAATTCTACAAATCTCGTTAAGAATATTCTATGGAAGATACTCTTCAAACTTTGCATGATTCCATCCACCAGATGTTGAAAAATATTTATCAATCATTTCTTGGCATAGCTCATTAGGAATAGGTTGTGTAACATAATTCAGCAACAGATCATGATGGGGAAGCCAACTATCCTTCTAGAAATGAATGGCAGTACCATGCCCCAATTGCCAAGCTACCCCCTTTAAAGTATTTTCCTAAACATCCTTGATACCTCGCCATGCATTAGAGCCATTTTTACGAGATTCAACTTTAGGCACCACATCATTACCATAGCCATACTTTTCCCCTATAAATTTAACCCATAAAGTGTCTCTTTTGTTTATCAATCCCCACCTGAGTTTCATTATGAAAGCCCTATTCTAATAATGAGCTTTCCTCATACCTAGACCACCATCCTCTTTCCTTTAACACACATCTTCCCATGCTAGTAATGCATTTTCTTCTTTGAGTCCATTTCGTCCCATATAAAATTGCGACATTTCTTATCAATTTCATTACAAGCATGAATAGGCAAATAAGTAGACTACTTCATGTAATTTGGAATAACTGCCACCATTGAAAAGACTAATGTGTGAATAGCTGTCATAGACAACATATTAGCTTTCCAAGAAGATAATCTACTATCCATCTTATGTAACAGGTGTTAGTAATTTTCCTTGGACACCTGCTTATGATGTAACGGGACACCCAAGTACTTGCCAAGATTCGAAGTAGAAGTAAAATTCAAGAATTCACTAATATCCTTTGCTTGCAAGCTTCTCATATTTTCAAAAAAGAAAATATAGGACTTTGCACTATTAATTTTTTCACTAAAGATAAGACAAAAATCCTCCAAGCCAGCTTGATCCATATTAGCTTTAGCAAAAAAAAAAAAAAAGGAAAAGAAGATCACCTGCAAAGAAAAAGATGAGACACAGTAACACCATTCCTTTTTAACTAAAAAGGCATCCAATTTTCATTCTCTACCTCATTTTGTATCATATAACCCAATTTCTCCATAACTATAACAAAGAGATACGAAAAAATAGGATATCCTTGCCTTACCCCATGTGAGGGAATGAAACAAAGCCCTTTCTTACCATTCCATAAGACTTGTATAGAAGCTGTAGACAAACATTTAGACACCAAGTTCACAAAGTTACCTAGAAGTTGCAACTCATCTAGACATCTAGTAACAAAATCCCACCCAACTTAATCATAAGCTTTCTCCAAATCAATCTTCATTTCCATGAAACCATGCTTACCCTTACATTTCCAAAATGAATGGATAATTTTCTACGCAACAATAATATTATCTATGTTTTGTCTACTAGGAATGAAGCTACATTGGTTGGAAGCAACTACTTTTGGCATAATACTCTCAAGTCTGGAAGCATGAGATTTAGTAATCACCTTATAAACCACATTACAAAGGCTAATAGGCTTGAAATCTTGAATAGATTCAGGATTATCCACCTAAGGAATAAGCACAATGTTCGTATCATTGATTTCCCTCACCATATCTGGATTCAAAAAAATTCTCTAAACCAGTTGATAAATAGAACTTCCCACAATATCCCATTGATTCTGAAAAAATAGTGGATTTAAGCCATTAGGTTTGGGTGCTTTCATAGGCCCCATAAAAAACAAGGCATCGTTCACTTCCTGTAAAGAAATCTCTCTTCCTAGCAAATCCAAATCAGATTGAGGCAATGAGGAAAAATTTTCTTCAAATATAATATCATTCAACGGTCTCACCTCCTCGATATACAGATTTATCCATCCAGAAGTATTTTTTTCAAAAGTAAGTCCCGCCCTCCAAATTAAATGCCCCAACCCCCACTTTCACTTCCAAAAGCTCAAATTTATCCATTCCCCAAATCTATTTTTCAAACCTCATTTGAATGTGCTTGAAAGTCCTTTTTGGCAAAAATGTGAACCAAAATAATATTGGGTTTCTGATAGTGAAAAGGAAGCTAGTATGAGATATTAAATTCTAAGAAATTGAGCTTAGGATTGGTGTTGGTAAAAAAAAAAAAAAAAAAAAAAGAAAAGTTGGGATGAGGAATGAGATTGGACCTTCGATTGGGAGTGAGAATAACTTTTAAAATTATGTTTGATATAAGCTAGGATCAAAAAAGAAAAATAAAAAGAAATGAAAAAGAATAGAATGATCATGATTATGAATTTGTTTGGTAGAATATTTAAGTACTCCTTCTGATCCCATTTATAAGGCATATTCTAAAAGGTTTATTCGGTCCTATTTATAAGTCAAGGTGTGACTTTTTAAATAATATTCGAAAGGTATTTTCAAAATTATCCTTCATGAGAAAGAAAAAGTAACATAATATGGTTAAATTTGTTATATAAAGACATATTTAAAATTTTACACACTTTTATTCCTTTTATTTTTTTTGCATCGATATTGATGAAGTTTGTAAAAATAACTTATAAAGAGGACCGAGTAGTAAGTAAAAATGGAGCTTATTTACATTTTTTTTAAAATATAAAGACCATAATATCCTTACCATAATAAGGCAACACCATTTTTTTCCTTATATTTATGCATTTGCCATTTTTCTTTTCTTTCAAAAGTTTTTCATACAGGTGTATATATATACACCCACACACATACAACGTTTCTTCAAAAAATTTAAACTTTACTTTATAAGAGAAAAAATTAAGAAAGATAAATAACATCCATAGGGAGTTAACTTTAAAATTTGACTAAATTCAAAAACTTCTTAAAGAAAAAAGATGTTTTTTATAATATTAAAAATATTAAATTAAAATATTTTTACATGATTGAAAATATTAAAGACGTGCCAGCAATGAAAAAATAGCCAAGGGAAACAAGTGTGGATATGAAAAGTTTACAAGGGCATTTTGGTAAAAATATCTTAAATTTAATGTGGATGACATGATTCCTCTCATTTTTCTATAGCATTCCCACTCCTAAAAAAATAGTAATTTATATTCTTGGGAGAGACCATTTCAATTCTCCTAAAAGGCAACTAAACATAGATGAAGTATGAATTGAGATATAATTATCATTCCAAAGCCCAAGATTTTAGTAACCAAACATGTTCATAATTGTAGTTTTAATTGATGTAGAGAGAAATTATACATGAAAATTTGAAAAGAAATAAGTTCCAAATTCTGAGGCTTCCCACATTCCCTTCTCTTTTTCCCCATGAAACAGGGGGAAAAAAACCAAATCCATAACCCCAAATCCAAACAAAATTTTTAGATTTCCTCTAAAAATTCTTGAGCCCAACTCAAAATTAGAGACGATAATTTAAGATCAAATTTGATAGGGTTAGCCCAAATAAGCCTAAAAGATCTTAGGACCAAATTTGAGAATTTAAAAAATTTTATTTATTTCAAGCTTATTTAGTCTGCCTAAATAAGTTAGAAGAAATCTGGGCCAAGCTAAATTAAATTGGGCTTAGCTCGAGTACTTAAATTATTTTTAATTATCAATAATATAAAATTAATCTTCACCTCAACTTTCACTTAACATTTACAAACCTTTCCCTAAACTTTCAGTTCATACATTTTCTACTTCTAAATGAAGTCTTAATGTTCTAATAATTTTTTTTGGGATATTTTAAAATATTTTAAAAACTACACACAAGAGGTTAATTCATATGCTTTTATTTTTACTATTTCAATGATTAGTCTCACTTTGATAAGGATAAAAAAAAGGTGCGTTGTGGTGTTAAATTGCTTGAAAAATATTAATTTTTTAAAAATTGAAATTGATTTAAAAAGGAAAAAAAAAGAAAAAAACATAATATTTAATAGTTTGGATATTCGAGCCAACCTTAATAAGCTTGAGATATTAGGATCAGACTTGGCTATATAAATTTTCTTTTTTATGTTTGAATATTTTATACCTATCCAACATTACTATTCAAATTTCACCAGCAAAATATAATAAAAACTTATCATGATAATTCTTTGAATTACTTTGGAAACCAAGCCCACTAAACTAGTAGAAGAAAACTACTAAGAATGGAAGATCAACATTGAAGCCGGTTCACATGCACTTTCTTTCCCTGTCGAAATCATTCTGTATTGCAATAACTTTCTTTCATTGTGGCAATCGTTGGAAGCCGAAGCCAATGCATGAATTCGTTTGATAAAAATTAATTTAGTAAAAATTAATTATTATTACAAAATTTATATTTGAATATATTTTTTAAAAATCAATTCAATAAATTAAAATTTATTTAGATTATATATAATAGAATATACTTTTGAATATATAATTTTAAAAAAAATGATTTATGATGAGTTATAATTTTTGTTATATAGATATGATATATTAATGGCCCATTTGGTTTTCACTTTTATAGTTTAAAAAGTTTTTTTAAATGTAATTTAAACTCAAATGTTGTTTGGTTATAGATTTTCTTTAAAAAAAACCATTTCAAATGTACTTTTCAAACTATTATTAGATGTGCTTTTTTAAAAATTAAAAATAGTAACTTTTAAAAACTCCTTTCCAAGACATTTTAATGTCTTGCCTATAATACCCTCATTTTGTTTATATAGTCAGCATTTTCAAGCATCAACATTCAAACAAGAACTTCCTTTTCCTTTGCTTTTCATGTACTCTATTTTTTCAATTTCTTCTGTTGTTTTCTTCTAGTTTCACTTAGTACCATTAAAAAAGTTTCTTTTTAATTTTAATGAAAATTCAATATATATATATATATATATATTTTCAATAGATCAAGTTTCTTTTTAATTTTAATGAAAATTCAATATATATATATATATATATATTCAATAGATCAAACTTCATATTAGTTTCTACTTTTTATTATTAACATATCAAATTTTATATTATTTAAAATTTTTGTTACATTTTTAAACATTTACAATATATTACATTTATATAATAAAAATTACAAATCATCATAAATCAATGTACTTTTTGATAATTATTCATTCAAAAGCATTTTCTACTATGCATAACTTTCAATTTATCAGACAAGTTTTTTAAAAAAATTTATTCAAACACAAATTTCATTATAACAATTTACTTTCACAAAATTAACTTTTATCCAATAAATTTTTGATAAATTAACTTTTGTTCAATAAAAAATCAAACACGCACTAAGAATATGTTTTGTTTGGGGAGGCTCCCCTCCCCTTGCTTGATTTGTAAAAATGAAGGGGAGGGGAGGGGAGGGGAGGGAAAATTAAAAAAATTTCCCTAACCTCCCCTCCAACCCCCCTATCCAAAATGGGGGGATGAGGTAGGGATGAATATAATTTTATTGTATTAGATTGATACTCCTTCTATATAATAATCCAAAAGAGTCTTTCTCTTTTTGTTGTCACACATCCCTTTACTCAAGTTGTGTTTCTCCTCCTAACTTACATGGTCATTTTTGTTTCCCTCATTTTATTTTATTTTTGCCATTCTTCTATTTTTTTTATCATGTTTTGTTATTCTTCTACTTTATGTTAATAAATTTACTACTTGCTCATACCTTTAGTTTATAAACTTTGAATAAATTATTATTGAATATATTATTGGCAATATATATATATATATATATGAACTACAGATAATTATATACTTATAATTATATATTAAAAATATTCATAACTATATTTTATTAGAAAAAAATAATTTTACTTATATAAAGGTAAAGTTGTATGTATATATATATATATATATATATATATTTTCCTCCTTTCTCATCCTGGACCAAATAATGTATCATCCCTCTTTTTTATTAAAACCCCTCCCCTCCCCTCAAACAAAAGAAACCCTAAAAATGTTTCAATAACATAAAATTTGACATGTTGAATAATAAAAATAAAAAATATGAAATTTTAAAAAATCAACACTTATCTCATGGAGAAACAAGTGCTCACACGAAGTTTTGACACTATTATATTTGACTGTTTGTTTCCTTTTCAAAATAAGAAAGTCCATTTTCTTTTGAAAAAAAGATGAAATTATAATATTAAAATGAAATTTAATGTTTTACAATTGAAGAGTAAAATCATGGCAAAAAAAAACGAATCTATAGTCCATAAGCAGTTAAGCTTGTCTATTCGGACAATGTTGAACTACTTGAGAAGATGAAGAACATCTTTTGCATAACATTCAGAGGCTTGATCAGTCAAGTTGAAGTTGTCACGGTGTGCTACAATACAAAGAAATCCGAGACCACACACTTGATTCGATTCACCCATAAAAGTTATAATCTAGAATAGTATTTCATGCAAACACAAGACCAAAGGAACGAGCATTGATATGATGAGAAGCAAGATCAAGAATTTGCATATTTCGTCAGAATTGAGCAAGATTTGAGCTTCACAACTAGTAAGAATTCCCTTCTTGAACTTTGTTATTTTAATCTTCCATTTGAATTCTGCAACTGTTTGATTTAAAAATGATCCTACACTGAAAATCAAAGATCTAGTATGTCTTCCTAGAGTTGATGCCACCAACCTTTGCACCTGTGCATTCTTGAAACAAACATTCTTAAGAGAACATAATGGTCCTTGAAATTTTGTGATGACTTGCATCAGAGTGAAGTTGAAATATTCATGTAAAGATTGATTTCGCTTAATCCAGATATAGTGAAGAGGAAGGAAAATCCCTTTCTAGCTTCTATTCCCTATTGTCTTGAATGAGCTCATTTGAAACATGAATGATCTAGTTTACAAGTCCCATAGAAGAGATTTCATGAGAGCGAATGGACAAAGAGCCATACCAAATGGCTTTAGAAAATTGGCATTTGCAAAAGATGTGATCTATAGTATCTTCGCTATCATAGCCAAAAACACAGAATGGAAACTAGAACATGATGGTTGATCAGAATGTCTCCCATTGGTATATAGCCTATATGGACAAGCTTCCATATAAATAATAAGACTTTGTAAGGCAAATTAAGCTTCCAAAGAAATGACCAAAGATTGACATTCTGAAGTGGCAATGACTCCTGGTGCAAGGAGTATAGATGATTATAGCCTTCTTTGACAATATGAGAAGCATTTTTTCCATATTAATCTATCCGCAATGTTGAAAAAAGAGATAAGAATATGTAGAATCTGTTGTACAATGGATGATGGGTAAATCTCATGGAGTAATTGTGAGTTCCAACTGACCTTCTACCAAGGATATTGAGATGGCATAATTAAATCTGAGACCTTGCTAAGCTATCCACTGTGATTGATTGTAGCAGTAGCTGGTCTCCACCATTTGCAGCGATTAAGGGGGATGGATGAGCCATTTCCTACCTGCCATTAAAGATGATCTGTAATGGTGTCTGCACAATGAATGATGCCCTTCCAAAACCAACTAGCATTGTAAGGTTTTTTAAGAGAAAACCCATTAACAAACTAATGTATTTGAGCTTAATAGAATTGTCCAAAAGTGAATGAGATTCTGATTGATAGATCCTCCAAATCTGTTTGGCTATAAGGGCTAAGTTCATCAACCTTGTGTTCCTTAGTCCTAAGCCTCCTTTAACTGTGGGACAAAAAAGAATTTCTTTACGGGTGAGATGAATGTGCCTTTTTCCATCTTCAATGCCAAAAAAAAAAAATCAACATTTTGGCATCAATCAAGTCACAAAGCTTTTTAGGGAGTTTTGAGCATGAGAGAACATAAATATTGAATGCTGAAAGAACAGATCTGATGAGTACAAGACAAGAAGCTGGAGAGGTAATTTTGTTTCCCATGCAGCAATTCTTTTGTCTATTGATTCCAAAACTTGATTGAAAATTTTGTCCTTATCTTGTGCTGCATCAATCCAAGTTCCCAAATATTTCCCATAAGTAGAAGAAAGTTGAATACTAAAGAACGAAGAAATATCTTCTTGAGTTCAGATGGAATGTTGGGCTGACCAAAATGATCGATCTATGAAGCTTGATCTGAAGCCAGACCAGTGGCAAAAAGTATTAATGATGTTTTTGATGACCTGGATACTTGATCTTGTATACTAGAAAAAAATAGTTGAGTCATCAACGTAAATATTGGCAGCCAATATCATTCTTAAGAGGATAGAAAGAATGATGTCCCAAGATAGGTGGTCAAAGGCTTTAGAAAAATTATACTTCCCCTATATCCACTAGATACAAAAGAAGATTAACTAAATCATCACACTAAAAACATCAAATAGTAATCAAATACTTTGTTTGACAAGCTTAGGCCCAAGACTCATTTTATAAAATGATTGACTTATATTGCATCTGAACAATGTGCAGTGAAAATAACCTATATGCATCCATGTAAACCATTGCATGCTTTAAAAATTACAATTTCAAGTTAGGTTATGGGCCATGCACCGTGACCGGAAACACATACATCGTGGCACGTGCCACAAAACCACACGCTTGTTCCTCTCTGGGTCATGCACTGCGGCGTGATATGCCATGCGCTGTGGCGCATAAGTCTGAATTTGCTGCTGTCATTTGACAGCACAAATGATGAACTTCCAATGTGCGTCGTTTTCTCATACGACATCCGATCGAAGTGATTCAAGCACCCACATAAAGCTTATCTCATAA
Source organism: Prosopis cineraria (assembly GCF_029017545.1). Taxonomy (NCBI): domain Eukaryota; kingdom Viridiplantae; phylum Streptophyta; class Magnoliopsida; order Fabales; family Fabaceae; genus Prosopis; species Prosopis cineraria. Next base: position 14,081,294 of record NW_026555340.1, on the reverse strand, counting down.
GCTAACTAATAAAATAGGTTTAGATATGATCTAATGATCCAATCAAAATTTGGACACCCTGGTGCAAAAAGTCACTTTTCTAAAAAATTTCATGCACCCAAGCACTCAAGTCAATCGATTTGTCTCATTAGACCATTCTAGGCCTTGAACCAAGTCTAAAAGGACCTATTACACTCGATTAACCACATTTCATCACATATATACTCATACATCAAAATTTGATTATTCAATAGCCAATTTCCATAAATTACTCTTTTTCACAATTTGGCCCACTTTACCTTTTTCTTCACAAAATCACATATATTTACATTCACCATATGGTCATCACTAAATCTTAGCCCATACAATTCTTTTCACCACATGTTTCCACACATGGGCTAAGATTTACCAAAATTCATATCATTCACCACAATCTCTATATTTAACAACTTATAACCATTCAAATCATACATGTAACCCTATGGCAACTTATTTACACAATATTACAAGATTTAGGTTCATCACACAAACTCTGTAATCACACAGCTTTAATAACTTTAAGCCAGTCCTAACTCTTTTTCCTTGCTCGGCTTACTGTTTGGTCTTGTAAAAATATAACCACGGGAGTGAAACAAAAATCTCAATGATAGAACAACTCACTACTATTGACTATGACATGCAACTATATGAAAGTAAAGCATAATATATCGTTAAACATAACATATATTATATATTCACTTCAAACATCACTTATATAAATCAATTCACTTCATTCATCACTATTTTCACCACCTTTCACTACTTTTCCACATATATCATGATCACTACCGACCAAACCTTCAAATCACCCTGACTAGAAACCATAGGCTTACCTTAGATCAATATACATTTTCATTGACCTTAAGCTCACCTTTAGTAGTATAATCACCAGGCCAAAGATGTTCTATCGTACTTTTAGACTATGGTTTCCCCAGTACACACAACGGGGTTTCGTTAGCTCCAACACTGTATTACATCAATAGTAAGAAGTCTCAATCTCTAACACCACACCTCAATAGGTATTAAGGAGATAATCTCTAACACCGCACCTCAAAAGGCATTGAGGAGATACAATTCTCCAATACAAAATTAAATAAAGAATCCCTAAATTTATGCCTTAATATGAGTCTTTAGGGAAGTCAAATGGAAATCCAATCCCCAAAATTGTGCCTTGATTTAAAATAGTAAAAATCAAATAAAATTAATTACAGATTGTGATTTGATGGGATTCAACCATTAAAGTAGGAAGCCCTAATTTTCATCTATAAAAGGAGGGACAAGGCAAAAAAAGGGGAGGCAACAAGATAAGGAACTTAAAAGAGTTTATCGAAAAGGTAGAGAATGATCATTTGTTCATTTATATCATCTCTACTCATCATAATATGGGGCTAGGACTGGCTAGAGGTACCCTAAATAGAGTAATATCAATAGTTCATTATCCTATAATACCCTAAGAAAAGCCAACCCTCTCATTTTGGGGATCACATGTGTGATCTTTAAAAATGTTGAAGGCTAAAGAGTATAGGATGAGTAATGATTTAGATGCTCTTTTTGATTTTCATTTTTTTTGTCAAAAATTTCTGTGTGTAGGTGTGTGCCTTGGGTCAGATTTTTTTTCTCTTATTGAATCATTCATTGTTTTTTTTCTTTTCTTTCCTTCCCCACCAGGTTTTGAATCTGATTACTCAAAGTATGTTTCTTTTCCTTCATTTTGTGGTGCTGGACATGCATGTCTCTCCCTTCTATATGTATATATTTGTGTGTGTTTTTCATTCCTCTCTCCTTTTGATTTTAATTCCATATTGCCTTCTTAAATTTTATTTCCTTTACTTATTTCTTTATTTTCCTCCCTTGTTTCCTTTTCTTTGTTTTTTTTTCTTTCTCCACCACGTTTGAATATCTGATTTCCCAAGGTATTTTTTTTCTTTTTTCCCTTTCATTTGGTGGTGCTAGACGTGCATGTATATATTTGTGTATGCTTTCCATTCCTCTTTCCTTTTGATTTTAATTTAATATTGCCTTCTTAAATTTTATTTATTTATTTATTTTCCTCTCTTGTTTCCTTTTCTTTGTTTTCTTTTTTTCTTTCGCCTCTTAATCATTTTAACTACCAATATTAGTTTTTTTTTCTTTTTCTATCCCAAGTTTGGCTTTTCATTCATGTAAAAAAAAAAAATACATTGTGTGTGTGATTTTGTTCTAACAAGCATACATACACTTAAGCATGTGTTAGTTGGTTATTTCTTTTGTTATAAGATGGTGATGATTGGAATAATCATTTAAGTTGCAACAAGTGGAAAACCCTAAAGGTATGATCTTTTTTTTTACAAGCTATTCATATTATTATACCCCTTCTCTAACACACATTGCACCATATGATTTGAGACTTTTGTGTGAATTGTATTTAGTTATATCGTGCGAGATTTTTAGAGTCTCCATAGGTAATTAGTCTATTAACGTGCCATGTGTGGCAATGGGCCATTACAGGCACGCTAGTCATGATGCTTAATTGATTTGTTTTAAAAAATATAAATAGGTAGAAAAATAATTTCTGTGTCGTGTGAGATTTCGGAATCTCTGCAGGCATGAAATAAATTAATTTTGGTGTGAGATTTTGTGAATCTTTATTGGAATTTCAATCTATTTTATTTAAAAAAATCCTTTCTCAAATAAGGGAATAAGATCTTTTTTTCTAATTAAAAGATACCAATCCAATTTAAAAACCTTTTTTGAAAAAATGAAAAATTCCTTTTCTAAAAAATACTAACAAACCGACACGGATTTTTACCCGTGAACTACGTGGGCTTTGATCCCTCTAAAGGATACGTAGATCCTAGGGTTTTATCCAGGTCAAGTCCGACTTGTAAATAAATAATTTTTTTATTATAATTTTCTTCTTTTTTCCTTTTTCTATTAATTAAGGGTAATTAAGTTTCATTTAAGGCCATATTAATTTTGTTTAGTCAACTTAGGGTAACTGTTCTCACGAACGAGAGATGTGGGGTGCCTAACACCTTCCCCACACACAATCAACTCACGAACCTTATTCTAGTTATTATAAATCATTTTATTTTTTAAAAGGTTTCCAAAATTGTCCTATTAAAATTTTGGTCGTGACTCCTACATTTATTGATTTTCCTTTTCAAAGGAGATCAAGATATGGGTGCGACAAAGCCTTTAAGGCCTCGGGCCCTGATGGTATTAATGCTGGTTTCATTCACACCTATTGGAATGACCTTAAATCCAGCATTTTCAAACTTGTTAAAAAGGTCTTCCTCAATCCAAACACCATCAGCGAGTTAAATGATACTTTCATTATGCTCATTCCTAAAATTGAAAATCTGACTTGCTTGAAGGACTTCCAACCCATATCTCTTTGCAATGTTAGCTACAAAATTATCACCAAGATCCTCTCCAATCGCTTACGTCAGTATATGAACAATCTTATTGGAGATTCCCGATGCAATTTCATCCATGGTCGGCAAAGTAGTGATAATATCATTATTGCTCAACAAATTATTCACTCCATGAAGAATAAAACCAGGAATAAAGGTTTCATGGCTCTTAAAGTTGATCTTGAAAAAGCCTTTGATAGACTTTTATGGGATTTCATTGATGACACTCTCCATTCCATCAGGTTGAATACTCATCTTAGGAAATTAATTAGAGTCGCCATTTCTACTTCACGTGTGAGAGTTCTTTGGAATGGCGAACCTATAAAAGAATTTACTCCCTCTCGTGGCATTATATAGGGAGATCCTCTTTCTCCTTATTTATTTATCCTTTGCATTGAACGTCTTAGTCACTATATTATCAGTTCCATTGATAAAAATGAGTGAAAGCCAATTAGACTCACTACTAATAGGCCTCCTATTTCTTATTTATTTTTTGCTGATGATTTGTTCCTCTTTACAGAGGCTTCCATTAACCAAGCCATGATTATAAACCAATGCCTCTCTGACTTTTGTGATGCTTGGGCTAAAAAGTTAACATTGAGAAGTCGAAGCTCTATTATTCTAGAAATGTCAATATTAATAGAGCTACTCAGATTAGTTCTGAATTGGACATTCCCCTCATAGGAAACATTGGCAAATACCTTGGTATCCCTCTTATCCATGAAAGGGCATCCAAGCTTACCTTTTCCCTTTTACTTGACAAAGCATGCTCTCGCCTTTCTAATTGGAGAAGTCATTTCCTCAACATTGTTGGCAAGGCCGTCCTTATTAATTCTATTCTTTCGGCCATTCCTAGCTACTCTATGTAGACCATGCTGTTACCTAACAATGTCTTGGCTGAACTTGAGAGAAACTCTAGAAATTTTCTTTGGGACTCTTCTGACGGACACAAAAAAACCCATCTTCTTTCTTGGGATTGTGTTACCACAGAGAAATCTTATAGGGGTCTCGACATCAAAAAGCTTAAATCTCGAAATATTGCTTTTATCATGAAACTTTGTTGGGGTCTCATCACTCAACCTAATTGCCTTTGGGTCAAGATCCTCCACGACAAATATAAATGTCTTAATCCCACTATTCCTATGGTCTATAAACCTAGCTCCTCCTCATTTACTTGGAATAGCATATGTAAAGTTTGGGATCAATTCATGGTGCATGTTGGTTGGAAAGTTGGTAAGGGTGACCAAATTTCATTTTGATATAGTAAGTAGTCCCTTCTTCCAGAACCTCTTATTAAGTATGCTTTTCCTAGTGCTGAGCACATTCTCCATGCAAGAGTTTCTGATCTTCGTAACCCCATAGGAGGATGGAATTTTAACCTTCTAAACCGTCATCTCCATCTTGAGGTGATAAGATAAATTGTGCTAGTTCAACCACCTAATCCTAGTGGTGATGATGATATACTCATTTGGAGACCTTCTTCTGATGGGAATTTCTCTATCAAATCTGCTTACAAAGCCATGGTCTCTCAAAAGGATTAGACTAATGACAACATTTGGTCTAAGATTTGGAAGTGGCCTACTTATGAAAAAATTAAGTACTTCCTCTGGAAAGCTGCTTGGGATAGACTTCTATTCAACTCCAATTATATCAAAGGGAATGCCCATTCTCAACGCATCTGCACCTTTGGTTGTAACTCTTCGGAATCTTCTATTCACATTTTGAGAGATTGCATTAAAGCTTGCAATACTTGGATTAAACTTATGAAACCTTCAAAATTTAATACCTTCTTCTCCCTTTCTGTGCAGGACTATATATCTTGGAATGTAAAAGTCAAGGCAGGCAACCTAAATACAAGAAGGATCCCTTGGCAGAAGCTATTCGCTCAAGTCTGTTGGAATATTTGGAAGACGTGCTACAAAAGGATTTTTTTTGGGATACTATTCAGGACATTGATATTGTCTTCTCTAGTACCTAGCAAGTTGTTAATGACATGAGGCTCCAATCAAAAGTTAACATTTTTAACCATGATGGAAAGAGATTTGAAACACGCTAGAGACCTCCTGACCCAGGTTGGATCCGCCTTGATGTTGATGGAGCTGTCAGTTCTAATGGAGTTGCATCTTATGGCAGAATCATGCGTGATGATAAAGGTAACTGGATCAAGGGGTTCTCTAAATACCTTGGCTATCACTCCAGCACCATGGCTGAACTTTTAGCCATTCTTGAAGGACTTCAGCTTTATTGGAATATGCAAATTTCTAATATCAACATACATTCTGACTTTATGGAAGCCCTCTCACTCATTCAACATAATCTTTCTGATAATCATCCTCTCTCTGGAACTATCAATAAAATCAGAAAATTTGTCATGAGAGATTGGATCATTATTTTCGACCATATGTTTAGGGAAGCGAACAGTTGCGCCAACTTTCTTGCTCACCAGACTCTCAAGATAATTTAGATCTCATCATTTTTAATCATCCGCCATCGGGATGCAAATCCCACTTGGAATCTGATATGATTTGATTTGTACCATCCTCCTGCACGGGTTTCTCGTGGCCTTGTATCAAAAAAAAAGTTTTGAAACATAAATTAATTTTTAAATTAATCTAATATATAAAATATATTGATAATTAATGTGTGCTATGTATATATATAGCACTAAATGAGAACAAATCAACTTGTATTTTTTTTATATTCTTGTTTTCTCCTTATTTTTCCTTATTTCCTTATATGCAATAAGCTACATATTATTCTTTTTGTTTTCTAAAATTTTTCAAGTTTATTTTCTTGTTTTCCATGCCTAAATAATTATATTTCTTTTCATTAATCTATATGCCTACCAAAACTACAATTTTGATGTACTTAAACTAATGTTAACCAATACTATATGTAAATTGAATAATAAATATGCATTTTTTTAAGTAATTACTCAATAATGATAATAATAATAATTTCTTCACATAAATATTAAATTTCACTTTTTTACTAATAAAATTTTAATGAAAAATTCTTGCATAAACTCAATACACCACATCATCTATGCTCTGAACAATAAAATTACATTAATTCAATTAAATAAAATATTATGTGTCACTATCTTTAATAACTTTATTTTTGTAATAGAAAGTCTTTTTAATTTCTTACTTTTTCTCTCTTTCTTATCATTTATGGCAAAATTAATTTATATTTACAAACACCTTATATAAAATATTTTTATTTGGCAAAACATAAATAACGCGGTGTAGTAGGTTCATGCAAAATTTTCTCAAATTTAATATTCATCATGAATCAATAATATACAAACAAGAAATTATAATTAGGGCAAGACTTAAATGCTTAATGTATTTTCATCCAATTAAATCAAAACAAGTAAATTTTAATATATTGATAATATGAATAATAAGAATTTTATTATAGAATATAAATAATATATAAAACAAGCATCTTCAATATTACAAAACCAAGGATGTAAATTTTTCTCTTGTAAATTATATGTATGTAAGTGAGAAGGGTAGAGGTTTTTTGGTAGGGTGACCACCTATCCTAGCCCCCCTAATGATAAGATGTATGTATGAATGTATGTATGTATGTAAAATTTTCCTATGCTAGGGGAGAAAAGGTTACCTATGCTACTATGCTATTTGGATAGGTACATAATGAAGAAAAATTGGGAAAAAATGGTGCTGATTTTTTTTTAGTGTAAAAAAACAGTGCTTCTTTTGAACTGCAATCCCTTTTAATATGAGCATTTTTTTATTCATTAAAAATTATCGTGTCATCTATGAATAACATATGAATCGCATTAATATAACTCAAAAAGGTTACTAGGCTTTTTCTCTCTCTTGGGGGGGTCTGTGCCTAAGAGTAGAGTTGGAAAAATAGGTTGAGTCCATTGACCAGTCCATTCAACCCACAAAATTTGATAGGTTGAACTGAATAAATTGGCTCATTTTTTAAAGCGCCCAACCCGCAAAACTAACGGGCTAACACGGGATAGCCCGCAAGCTATCATATTTTTTTATTTTTTTATTTTTTAATTACATTATATCTTTTTATAAATATACAATAATGATAATATTTCTCAAATATATAATTTATAACTCTAAATATGATCTTTACATTTGAAATATAGTGTAAATTCTTTTTATAATTTGCAAATAAAATTTTTGTTATAGTTTGTAAATCGATGATTTATTAGTTTTTATAGAAATATTTTAAATATATATATTATTTATGAATCTCATAATTTCTATCGATTGAAATCATAAATATAAATTTATTGAAAAAAATGATATGGGTTTATATTCAAATTTTTTTCTCACTGAAAAAGATAATTCATTTAGGCAAGAAAATAATTAATAGTAAAAATCTAACAAAATGAATTTTTTTGGTTGAATTTTATGTTTATTTCATTTATTTACAAGCTTTTTAATTTCTAATTTACTTTAAAATGTGAATTATATATATATATATATATATATATTTATATTTATATTATATAAATTTTAAATTGTTAAAGAAATTTTTGATGAATTTGTACGGGCCAGGCCGCAAATTGGTTAGCCCACTAAAAAATAGATTGAGTTAGATTTTTTAGCTCGTTTTATTCGATGGATTGGCTCAACCCAACCTGCAAAAATTCTAACCTGTGAATTGACTCATAACTCATTCGCTCAGTGCTACCTAAGAGTTTTTTTGATGTGTTTTGATGTTAAGGACCATTGCAAACAACTACCGGACTGGCCGGCGGACACATTACAGCTAGGGAATATCAAGAAAAAGAAGCAGGACCCTTTTGCTACCTCAAACCAGACCCACTTTCGACGACTTCACCAAGGATGATCACATGGGTAGCGAGGGGTAGGATAACTCTATTAATGAGCAAATGACGCAAGATCAACCATTATCTGATAGAGAACAAGAATAAGCCAAACCCAAAATCTCGCACCGAGATTCTTTGTTGGGTTTTAACAGCATCGCAAATGGAGCCACTGTCATGGAGGAAGATGATTTTTTTGAAGAATTAGATCATATACCATGGAGGTTCCTCGAACCTAAAGAAGAGAGAGAGGAACTTACGAAAATTTACCGCACCATACCTATGACAAATAAGGAGTTTTAGGAATGATGTAGGCCATGGAAGTATGCCCTGATAGTAATTGTGCTAGGAAAAAAGATGAATCTTGCGATAATGAAGAGGTGGCCGTCAAAAATCTGGACAATGCTAGAATTTGAGATCATTGACTTGCCAAATAACTACTTCATTCTTCGGTTCATTGATGGAGAAAAATGGAAAGCACAATATGAAAAAGTCCCTTTTGAAGGTCTTTGGATGATTCAACACCATGGTGTTATTGTCCAATGCTGGGACCCTTTCTTTAATGCTCATTACAATGTGCATTAAGGGTATTTAACTTGTATTTATTTTAATTAGTTCGATTTTATCTTAATCATGTCGAGATGAGTTTCATCTTGAATTGAAAATAATTAAAACAAGGGAGAGATTTTGCTAAATGGGACAGGAAAAAGATTTAGGGCAAAACAGGACACAAGATTACTCTCAGATGCCGATTTTTATCTTGAATATTATATTTATATACATTATTTTTATTTTAAAACTATATATTAAATATATTAATATAATTTATACGTATATTAATTATAATTTTAATATATGCAATTCCTATTTAAAACTAAAAAATTTTTATATTGATAAATTTAATGATATAAAGTAAGCAGTATAAGGTAATAACTTTCTTTACAATTAATTATATTAATACAATTTATTATTATATTTATATATTTAATAACTTTTGTTTATAATAATTTTCTTTATAATATATCTCAACTAAAGAAGAAGAACAATGACTTGATATTTGTTCTTGGCTTGTTTGTTATTCTTGCTCTTATAGCCTATAAACCATTTGTAATTACCATCATAATGTGTTATGTCTCATGTATACTTGACTTTAAGTTGTACAATTACAGTTGTAATTGATATAATTTAATAATTGACTTTAGATTATTGTCATTTATGTACTCTTATTGTTTTGATTTTAAATTCAATAAGTTATGTAATTTAAAATTTAAATTAATGAATATTATTATCTAGGCCTTTCTTCTATATTATCTGCTTTATAGGGATGGTAGAATGTCTCATCCCGTCTTAATTCTTAATGGGACGGAACAGGATATGAAATAAAAATTCAATTCTAATCATTTTTGGAGACAAGATGGAAGTGTCACATTCCTGTCTGACGTTTTTAGGACCGGACCAACCCAAATGTTCGGACTAGTACAACCATCGCCACCCGCTTTTAAGAATGGCAGTTGGACCAAATTGAGCTGGATTGAATCTGGCGGGTTTCAGTAAATCGAATTTAAATTGAAACCTGGAGCGGGTTGATAGCGGGTCAAACGGTCTGAAAGGAAAAGGAAAAAAAACTTCCTAACTCTTCAGTCAACCTCTCTGTGACTGGAACTGGGTTCTTCATTCTATCCTTCACTTCTTCAATCATTTGGCTTTCCTTTCATGTTTCTTCACACAATCAAATCTGCTAATGTGGCCGTCTGCCTTCACTCCTGCTGTTGGCGACAGGAATCTTCCCTATTCCCTTTTGCAAGCCTCTATCCATGCGTTGCTACTCGCCAGTTTGTTCGTCAATTATTGAGGCTGAGCTAGTAAATGATTGAGACTTGAGAGAGAAATGTGATAGAAAGGGAGCATGGGAAGATCAATCTGAAGAGGAAATGAAACAAAAGTAAAAAATATATATTAAATGATGGCTTTGAGTTTGTAGGTCGTTTTAAGATACAACAGGGGGCAGCCATCTTCAAATTGATTCAACTTTATTGAGCTTTATGCTTTGTAAACTTTGAAAAAAATAAAGAAAATTATTCAATTTTGTTGTTCTTTTGTTGTTACTCTCACAATACAGCACATATAATTTTTTTTCTCTATTACTTTATATAAAATAAAATGCTCGTAATTTTCCATGCTAGATTAAAATATTTAGGCTTGTTTCTAATTAAAAGAATAAATGAGACTAAATAAATAAAACTACATCATATAAACTATACATTATGTATACATAAGTATTATATACTACTAAAATATATTTATAAAAATATTTTACATTTTTATCTATTTTAATTTTTTTATTAGTTTATATTAATTTTTATATTTTTATTTAATTTAATTATTTTGTGATTAGTTTAACTATCGGTCTAACTTGTTGGACCGTAAGAGCCATGACCCCCTAATGCGCATGGACGGGCGACTATCCGGATTCGAATCTCAAATGTCAATATGCATTGCCACAGCAAGAACTTCATTTAGAGGTTAGGCGATCATTTAGGTAGGACTCTTAAAGTGGACCTAAACACTTCGCAAGAAGTTGGGATGGGAATGAGTAAGATAGAAAAGATTGGGAGAGGGAAATATTCCCGCGTCTACGTTAAGATAGACCTGTGGAAAAAAGTTGTCCCTAAGGTTATATTTGGGAACACGGTGTTTAAAATTCAGTATAAGGGAATTAGAGTTATATGCTTTGGCTATGGACGATACGGGCATTGTCGTGATGATTGCCTATGGAAGCATGAGTGGAGTGATTAGAGTAGCCAAAACCTAAGGGAAGCTTTGTCATCTCCTACTCCGACATCAGTGATGGTGAAGAAACTTCAAGAAAAAGAAGGAATTTTTGGCATCTGAATGATGACACCCAATCCATACAAACCACGTCCTTAGTGGCAAAGAAAGAGAGTAGGAGAGGCAAGTCCTTTCAGTACAAAGAAAGAGACGGAATGTCAAAAAGCAAGGGGAGGTGATTTCGTAGTCCCAATTTTCTGCAATTGCAGAGCTGGATAGGGAGGGTTAAGACTAGGAAAATGTCATAACTGACAATAAAATGGAAACTGGATCTCAATTGGAAAATGACAGAGTGAAGCCTCGAGAAGTGAACCACAAATTGGAGGGAAAAATGCACAACAATCTTGCTACTAATGGTCACGTCACAAGTTCAAAGGAGCCTAAAGTGCTTTTGGAACATCAGAGGAGAAAAGGCAAAGAAAATCATCAGGCTAAAAATGTTGAGAAAAAGAATAATGATGGAAGGCAAACTGGGCTGAATACCCCAAAGAAACGTGGGCCTTGACCTTCTACAATTTCTAAAACACCAAAAAAAGACCAGAGGGCCCATTCAGTTGTCATTGGAAGCATTTCTAATATGCGCCAAAACTTAGAGAAGACAGTTTGAAGCCAAGGGGATGATTGTGGAGAACTTACAGAAGGACATGGAAGGAGGCCTAAAAACAATTATGGAGGGTTCTCTTCCAAAGGAGACAAATTCAATGCCTAAGAAAGGAGAACACCCTAATCCGCTGAAACGCACTTCAACTATAGGGACTCTAAATGCAAAAATGAGAATTCAACAGTTGGGTATTGGTTGTGAGATGCAACGCCTCAGTTCAAGTAATCAATCCAGATGCAATCTCCAGACGCAGTAAGCATACCTCTTCCCTCATCTTCATTTTATGTTTTTTAATGATTGTTTCTTCCTAAAATTGTCGGGGTGCTGGGGGGAAAGCGTTCCCTATTTTAAGCAAAGACATAGTAACAAAATATAAGATCAATATCTTATGCCTTTTGGAGACTAGAGTTAGTGGTCATAAGGCTGATCATGTGATTAGAAAACTGGGTTTCACAAATTGGATTAGAGTGGAAGCTATTGGTTTTGCCAGCGGGATTTGGTTCTTTAGAGAGAGGCTGATTTTTCTGTTGAATATATTAGTTCGAGTCCTCAACTTCTTCACTACAAAATTATTGATAACACTTCTAAGGAGAATATTTTAGCTTCCTTTGTATATGGTGAACCATAAGGGATTCGTCGTAGACATCTTTAGGAGCAATTAGAGAATTCGGTTGGTAGCATTAGTGAACCCTGGATTGCTCTTGGTGATTTTAACACTTCTAAATCACCTAGTGATAAATTGGGTGGCACACCTCCAAATGATTTAAGAATGTTTAAATTCAATTAGTGCTTATCTGCTTGCGGGTTACTTGATGTCCCTGTTATTGGAAGTCAGTTCACTTAGGAAGATTGGGAATCCAGGAAAAATTAGATTGGGCTTTTTGCAACTCCATATGGGGGCTCATATTTCAACATCATAAGGCTTTCAATCTCTTTAAGTTAAAATCTGATCATTGTGTGCTTTTTACTGTGGATTAGATGGGCAATAAAGGAACTTTCACAAGCCATCTTTCACGTATAATGTAGCTTGGTCTTTGGAGGAAAATTTCAAAAATATTGTGAGTACTTCTTGGAGGGACAAAACTTGGGTGGAAGGTACGAGAACTTTCACCAGTGAAGCAACCAAATGGAATAATGACAACCTTGGCAGTACACCACGAAAAAAAAAAAAAGAAATTCTTACACAAATTGAATGTATTGATAAGGCCTGAGGGAGAAAGAATAAGAATGGTCTTAGAAAACTTGAAGGCAAATTGTGGAAAGATTATAATAAACTTCTTGCTCAAAAAGAACTTATTTGGCACCGGAAGTCCAAATGCAAATGGATGAAATGGGGAGGTAAAAACACTATATTCTTTCATGCTTCCACTATCATTAGAAGGAAGAAGGAAAAAAAAAGAAAGAATAGAAGCTATAAAATCTAAACAAGGGATTTGGATATCTAACCAAGGTATCTTGTAGAATATGGCTGCGGAGTTCTTTTGAGATCTTTACACCAAGTTTGACCCTACAACTAATCCCAGCACTGTTCCTGGTTCCTTCCCCTTGTTCTCTATGTTTGAGCTACAAGATATTCAAAGAACCATCATGGATGAGGAAATAAAAGAAGCAGTGTTCTCTATGGGAGCTTTTAAAGCTCCAAGACCGGATGGCCTGAATGCCCACTTCTATTAGACCTATTGGGATGCCATTGGTGGAAAAATTTGTAGTTTTGTTAAAGAGATATTTGCCAAGCCTTACAGGGTTGAAGAGATAAATCAAACTAACATTTGCTTGATACCCAAGGTTGACGACTGGCTTTCCTGCATGAAGGAACTCATACCAATATCCTTATGTAATGTTAGCTTGAAAGTGGTGACCAAAGTTATAACCAACAGATTCAAAAGATATCTGAACTATTTGGTTAAGTCAAATTAGTGCAATTTCATAGTAGGACGCCAAAGTAGTGATAACATAATTATCACCTAGTAAGCTATCCATACCATGAGGAAAAAAAAAAGAGATGTAAGGGTTATATGGCAATCAAGGTAGATTTGAAGAAAGCCTATGATCGTCAAGATTGGGATTTCATTGCACGTACCCTAAGATGCTTAGGCTTAGGAGAACAACTCACCAACATCATCATTGCTTGTATTACCACAGCCTCAATGAAGGTGACTTGGAATGATGAATATTCTATTGAGTTTAGACCCTCGAGGGAGATTAGATAAGGTGATCCGTTAAGTTCATATATCTTTGTGTTGTGCACAGAGCTCCTGGGAATGATGATTCATCATCTTTGTGAGACTAAATGGTGGAAACCCTTGAGTCAATCTATGAAAGGACCTAAAATATCCTATCACTTCTTTGTTGACAATCTCATTTCATTTGTTGAGGCCTCTTTAAATCAAGCTTCTCTGATCAAGCCAGTCATGGAAATTTTTTGTAGAGCCTATGGACACTGCATGAATCTTAGTAAGACAAAATTGTTTTATTCTAAAAGTGTCTACTTTCAATGTGCCTTAGAGCTTAGTCAAAGTTTAGGAGTTGAATTAACTTTAGACCTTTATATTGGAGCCCCTCTTCTCCAAAAGTTAATAAAGGTATGTTCCTCCCACTCATCTAAAAAGTCCACAAGAGATTATCTTGTTGGAAGAGTACCTTTTTGACCATGGCAGGTAGAATGATTTTGATTAAATCTGTCATCTCCTCTCTTCCTTCCTATTTGATGCAAATCATGTTGGTCCCTAAGAATATCCTGATGGAGGTTGATAAACATAGTAGAAAATTCATGTGGCCTAATAGGGATGATCAGAGGAAGCTGCACTTGATCTCTTGGAGCAAGATTAAAGAACAAAAGCATTCAAGTGGTCTGGGAATCAAAGATCTCCACATCCAGAACCAAAGATTTTCTTATGAAGCTTTGTTGGGGCTTTCTTACCAAGCCTGATTGTTTGTGGGTACAATGTTTAAAAGCTAAGTACAGTTGTGGGGCTAGTACCACCCCTTTAGTTATTAAGAAACGAGCACTATCTTCAAGGTCTGGGAGGATTTCATGAAACGTTTTAGTAGGAAAGTGAGAAATGGAGCTACAACTAGCTTTTGGTGGGATCAAGGGTATCACTTGAATAGCCTTTAATTAATTATGTGTCTAGATTTGACCACCCTTTGGACCCACATGCCAGGGTGCGTGATTTTGTTTTTCCCTCGGGTCTTTGGAATTGAGAGCTGTTGCTCAAATTCTTCTCCAATAACGTTGTCAATAGAATATTGGTTGTTCAACCTTATCTAAATCCCCTTAATGATGTGTTCTGGTGGAGAGTTGGTAGTGATAGGTAATTTTTCAGTTAAATCTGCTTACAATTTCTTGTCGAGTAAGTGTCTACTAACAAAAATCTGATTTGGAAACATTTGTGAAAGTGGCCTTTATTGAAAAAATTGAAGTTTTCCTTCTAGCAGGTCTTGCATGAGAGAATTCCTAGTAACCAACCAAGAGCTGCAAGAGTGATTACTAATTATGCAAATTGTCCATTTTAATGTGAAAGTGAGGAGAGCACCATTCATATTCTTAGAGATTGCTTGAGAGTAAAAAAAATACATGAAAGGAAATTATTAATTCTGTTTTTCTCATGCGGAGTGCAGGAATGGGTTAACTGGAACAATAATCATCAAATTAATGGCAGACATTCCCGCATTGACCTTAGATTAAAGTGTTCAGACATGTTTGCTGGTCTTTGTGGATACATAGGGGTAAAGGAATTTTCGAGGGCACCCAGTACAATGCTGGCCACATACTTCATGCGAGTAGAAGGAAACTGGTGGAGGAAAGAGAGTTGGGAGTTATTCATGGTGAATCAAACTAATACAGGACACGATCATAACTATAAATGGAATGCTCCTTGGGCAACGTACCAATTACCATTGCAAAGATTAAAGCTATTAAATATGGCACCCAACTGTGTTTAAGCCTTAATCCTAACCAAGCGAGAATTTACTCTAATTCACTCGATACTATCCAATTAGTCTATCAAGAAGTTCACATTGATCACCCGTGTTTTGAGGACATGGATGAAGTACAGGACCTTATTACCAATCATAAAGATCTCAAGCTTCTTTATGCCCCCAGGGAGGCGATGGCTTGTGTTGACTTTTTGGCTAATATGGCTCATAATTCCATTAATGAAATGCTTGTAATAATTGATCCTTCTGGAGAGTGCGATCATCTTCTTCTGTTTGACTACAGTGGAGGGTTTGCGTTTATCTCACTGATTCATGAGTACTCAGCTTTTGCTTTTGTTCTTCTTCTAGCTTCAGCTAGCCCTTCCCAATGAGGGGAAAGAAAAACATCTGAATCGCATCAAACTAGATTAGTCCATAACGATAAAACTCAATTTGAAAAGTTCTGCAAGCATTTGCAATTCAAATTCAGATTTTTCTTTTTAGCAACAGTTCTGCATTGATGAAATTCTAGAAAGCAATGATAAAACCCAAAAGGGGGGAAAAGTTCTTCTTCAGGTCAATAACCAAATAATTTAAAGAAAAACCACAAGAATTATTTTCTTCATAAGTAAATGAACAAATTAACCCATAAACTATTGATTTAAAAACGTCTAAAACTCTAAATTCATCTTTTGCATGATATTCCCTTTCAACTTTTAAAAATGATCCAATTTAATTACTGCCATTAATAAAAGTTAAATTTGATCATTAGTTGAATAGAAAATGACCAAAAGACATTACAAATTACAATAAATGACCAAAAAATTATAAACAACAACTCAAAAAATTACAAAAAAGATTTATTTGATCCTTTTCTACAATATTTGTGATCATTTTCATTCATTTATGATTAACTAATGGTTAAACTTAACTTTTGTTAACGGTAGACTCATATTGCACCATTTTTAAAAGTTGAAGAGGAATATTACATAACAGATGAGTTTAAAGTTTCATATGCTTCTGGGGTGTCATATGCTTTATAGATCTAATGATTTTCACATTCAAGACAATCTAGGCTCAAAGTGAGAAATTCTTGGATGAACCCTACGTGTCATGTTATTCATGATCCATCCAATAAAAAACATGAAATTTAAACATCATTAAATATAAATTAATTATGACATTAATGATAATAGAGAAAGAAAATACATAAAATTAAATAGACATTCTATTATAAAAATAAAGTCATTAAAAATAATTACACATGAAATTTTATTTAATTGATTGATATAATTTTATTGGATGGACAATAAATGATGCAATGTATCAAATCCATCTATGAATTTCTCAAAGTGATAATCACTACAATGGAATTTAGATTGGAAAGAGAGAGAAAAAGAGGAGAAAAGAGAAAGGAAATGGAGAGAGAGATAGAGAGAAAATTTAAATATGCAATTCTCATCGGAAATCAAAGTTTGAAATTAGAGACTCTATTGCTCTTATTTATAATTTATCCATGTAAGAATATATAAGAGCAATAGAGTCTCTAATTTATCCATGGTTTCATTATTCTCATATGAATATATATTATAATTTATCCAAATCCTACTAATCCACTAATAATATAATTAAATATCAAATCATACCTAAACCCTATTTAAATCATAAATCATATCTAAATCTATTTAAATCCTAATTAATTTTTAATTATTTCTTATTTATTATAATAACATAACAATCACCTACCGTTTGTTCTTATTATCATTAAATCAAAATAAAATGTCAAAACCCCAACAAGTGACGAGTGATATTATTCATAAACAATACAACCCTTTTTCTAACACTCATGCAATGCAAAGTACTCACATCTAATCAACAACAACAACAAGCCTTTATCCCACTAGGTGGGGTCGGCTACATGGATTGCAAGACGCCATTGTGCTCTATCATTTATTAAGCTTTTAGAAATATTATTAATTAAGAGATCACGTTCAACAACTTCCAAGAGTGTTCTCTTAGGCCTTCCTCTACCTCTCTTAATCGGACTCAAAGTTATATGTTCCACTCTTCTCACTGGTGCCTCCCTTGGTCTTCTTTGTACATGCCCAAACCATCTCAACCGATTTTCTACCATTTTTTCCTCAATAGGTGCCACCCTCACTTTTTCACGTATGTGCTCATTTCGAATTTTATCTTTACGTGTATGTCCGCACATCCATCGTAACATTCTCATCTCTGCTACTCCAACTTTATGCTCTTGCTGTCCCGTTAGAGCCCAGCATTCACTACTATATAACATTGCCGGTCTGATAGCAGTACGATAAAACTTTCCTTTAAGTTTATTAGGCACCTTACGGTCACAAATAACTCCTTTAGCTTTTCTCCAATTAAACCACCCAGCTTGAATTCTATGTGAAATATCTCCACTGATTTCGCCATCATTTTGAATAATGGCTCCCAAATATCTAAACTTTTCCACTTGAGGTATAATTTGATCTCCCAATTTCACTTCCAAATTATTTTGAATAGTCCTTTATCAAATTTACAATATAAATATTCCGTCTTACTTCTACTCAGACGAAAACCTTTCGACTCCAATGTCCTCCTCCATAACTCAAGTTTGCAATTAACCTCTTCTCTTGTCTCTGCTATAAGAACTATATCATCCGCGAAGAGCATACATTTCGGGATTTCCTCTTGAATATGTTCCGTCAAAACATTTAAAATCAAGTTGAACAAATAAGGACTCAGAGATGATCCCTGATGTAGTCCAATCTTTATAGGAAAATCCTTTGTTTGACCACTAGGCGTTCTTATACTAGTTTTTACCCCCTCATACATATCTTGTATGGCTTTAATATAAGCAATCCGTACTCCCTTTTTTTCCAACGCTTTCCAAAGCACTTCTCTTGGTATACGGTCATAAGCTTTTTCCAAATCAATAAAAACCATGTGTAGATCTTTATCTTTACAACGATACTTTTCCATTAATCCCCTTAGTAGATAAATCGCCTCTGTAGTTGATCTACCTGGCATAAAACCAAATTGATTCTCAGAAATACTTGTCTCCAATCTCAACCTGTGCTCAATTACTTTCTCCCACAATTTCATTGTGTGGCTCATGAGTTTAATCCCTCTATAGTTAGTACAATTCTGAATATCTCCTTTATTTTTATAAATAGGAATTAATGTACTTCTCCTCCACTCATCAGGCATTTTCTTGGACCGTAAAATCACATTAAATAACTTAGTTAACCATCTCACCCCTTCTTCACCTAAACATTTCCACGCTTCGATAGATATACAATCAGGTCCGTTAGCTCTACCATTTGCCATTTTCTTAAGAGCTTCCTTTACCTCCTTATCACGTATTTTTCGATAGAATGACAAATTTTGTTCTCCTTCACCAGTTACTAAATCCTCCAAGTTACTAGATGAATCCTTCCATCATTGAAAAGTTTAGAAAAATAAGTCTCCCATCTATTTTTAATTTCATTATCTGTAACTAAAATTCTTCCCTCTTCATCCTTAATACACCTTACCTGTTCTAGATCTCTTGATTTTCTTTCCCTACTCTTGGCAATCTTATAAATATTTTGCTCTCCTTCCTTCGTCTCAAGGTTCTTATAAAATTCTTCAAAAGCTTTAGAACGAGCTTCACCCACAGCTCTCTTAGTTTCCTTCTTAGCCATACGGTACCTCTCCCAATTTTCCTCATTGTTACACAAATGTATGGCTTTAAAACAGTTCTTCTTATACTTGATTTTGTCCTGTACACTATTATTCCACCACCAAGACTCCTTATCTCTCGGACCAGAACCTTTCGATTCTCCCAAAACTACTTTTGCAACCTCCCGTATCTTTTTAGCCATATCCTCCCATATGATGTTAGCACTTCCCTGAGAATCCCAAATTCCTTTATCCAAAAGATTTCGCTTGAAAATATCTTGCTTCTCACCTTTTAATTGCCACCACCTAATCCTTGGTGTTACTACTTGTCGACGTTTTTGGATTTTACTCATAATACACACATCAAGGACTAGGACCCTATGTTGTGTCGTTACAGCATCTCCAGGGATCACCTTACAATTTTTACAAAGTTTTCTATCTGTGTTCCTAACCAAAAGAAAATCAATCTGCGACCTTGAGGCTCCACTTTTGTAGGTGATGAGATGCTCATCTCTCTTCTTGAAACAAGTGTTGGCAATCTTAAAATCATACGCCAATGAGAAATCAAGAAGAGTTTGCCCTTCATTGTTTAGCTCTCCAAAACCAAAACCACCATGCACCCTCGCATACTGACCAGCTTCCCTCCCGACATGCCCATTAAAGTCTCCTCCAATAAAAATCTTTTCACTCTGTGGTATGTGTCGAATCAACCCCTCCAGATCCTCCCAAAATAATTCCTTAAGACTGGCTTCTGTCCCGACTTGCGGCGCATAAGCGCTAACAATATTAACAGTCTCACGTCCAATTATCATTTTTAAAGAAATAATTCTGTCTCCAATTCTGCTAACTTCTACAACGTTCTTCTTCCACTCCTTATCTATAATGATGCCTACTCCATTGCGTGCACTTACTTTTCCTGTATACCAAAGTTTGAAACCTTGAATATCCTTAGCTTCTTCTCCACGCCATTTTGTTTCTTGCAAGCAAAGGATATTGATTTTCCTTTAAATCATAACCCCTACAACCTCTACAGATTTACAATTTAATGTCCCAACATTCCAAGTACCAAATCTAATTTTGCTCTTATGGACTAACTTCTTTAGCCGCGTGCGTCCAGAATGACGCGGTAGCCCTTGCTCATTTAACACTACATCCAGGCGCTGATGCAGCGGCTCTAACTCACTTATCACTGTACTCGAGCCATGCAGCGCGTTACTTACGGGCAACGACCTAGCATTAACATTATAACGTCTATTGTCCATGTTCATGATAGATTCAACAAATTTTTACATTGGCTGTTGATGGCCTAACACAACCCTCCTCCTTTACCCGGGCTTGGGACCGGCTATAAACATAGGTGGAGTTTACTCACATCTAATCTAATTATTATTAAATTTACCCATTTATTTGCTAGCCCCATCTGTTTCGTAGGATCGTTTATAAATTCATCCAACAAACTTATTCTATGCTACTTGAATCTAAATTATTCCATAGTACCAGATGTCAGATATGTCTCCATAAACATAATTCCTCATACGTCACCACAAGCATTACTTCAACTGTTGGCATAACCTGTCTTCTGTGTGAAAGCTTTTATGTCAAATGTATCATCACTTGTCTTGGTAATAACACCCTGATTACAGATACAGAACGTAAAGTGGTCAGATCAGAATGAAATGAAACCATGTAAGAATGAAAGGAGAGAAAAGGAAAAAGAAGTAAGAATACCCACAAGAAGATTTGGCAATGTTTGAATCTGATTTGGTAATACCGAATACCAAATAGTTCCATTAAAAAAAATACAAAATTCAGTCATGGTATGCATGTAAAATGATTACTAAAGACCTATAACTTGTAGTTTTGACCACTCAATGATAGTGGTAATGCTATTTATGTTATCATTTTTATAAGTATAATCTAATCTTTCTAACATTATAGTGATATGTTTATACAGAAGCAATAACAAATTCCAAATGTCTTTGGAACATTGTGGTTATAACTTCAGAGAATATAAATAACAACTACATAAAGCACCGGCTATAACTAATTCCAATGGTCTTTGAAAAGAATTCATATTCTTAAGGTCCTTGACCGTCAACATCATAGGTTGAGTCCGCAAGTGTTACTTTTCCATAGGGTATCTTTAATATTTCAGGCCTTGAATTAATCTTGCATGTGAATTAATCTCTCAAAGTTTACAACTTGCTGTAATTTAATCCGTCTATCAAACCAGCTTATATACTTATGCATTGTGAGCGATGACTTAATATACATGTTACAAATTCTAGATTGTGTAGAAGAATAAATCTAAAGAATAAAAGAGATGGAGGTATATATTCCATGGACAACTTTCTAAATTCACATAAAATTGCAAAAACATAAAGAGAGGAGAGGGTGAATGGGACCTTATCTGTGATGATACCAGAAATCAGACTAGCTGGAGTGACATCGAAAGCAGGATTCCACACAGAAATTCCTGGAGCAGCAACTACCTCTCCAAGCCCTCCACATGCATTTAACAGTTCCTTGGGCGATCTCTCCTCGATGACAATTTCTTGTCCAGAAGAAAGTAACAGATCAATGGAAGTCAAAGGAGCAGCCACATAAAAGGGTACATTATGGAACTTGGCACACAAGGCAACACTATAGGTTCCAATTTTGTTGGCTGTGTCACCTGCAATAAGAGTTGAAAGACAAAGATGTAATGATCGATCAGATGATAATTTAAACTCGTCAAACAAGAAAATAAGTAGTTCCATTAGATTTTTGAAGTACCATTTGATGCAACACGGTCTGCCCCAACAACAACAGCATCTACTCGTCCAGCTTTCATCAGTGCAGCTGCTGCAGAGTCTGCTATAAGAGTGGCAGGTATGCGTTCATGCACCAACTCATAGGCTGTAAGCCTAGAACCCTGCAATTAAAAAATACATCAAGCTAGCATAAAATTGAAGTCATCTAATTAACTGGTACAATTCATAAGATATAATTTCCAATCATTAACGAACGAAAAAGCTAAATACTAAAAAATTACTAAACATTAGAAATGTGTTCTCAAAACTATTTTGTTTAACCAATTCCACCATTGCCTTCAATCCCTGAAAAACACAATCAAAACATCTAAACTCTTTGTTCTTATAATAACAGCCATCATTAATATCAGAACAAGAGCTACATCTGCATGCTTATAACAACATTCTCTATTAGTGAACATTCGATATTCGGGGTTTACAAAATACCGTTTTCCTGTCCTTTTCATTTTCAAACAAAAAGCAAGGAAGCCATCCTAAACAACTAGAACTGAAGTACAGAAATGATGAACTCAACTGTAACAAGAATGCAAATTATCAGTAACGCAGGTGCTCTTTCTCCAAAATTCATGTTAAAAAATTAAACTTTTGAAACGGACCATCTACTAAAAGGATAGTTAACTATGTTGGTTTTGCTCTGTTTCAAATCCATGTCATTAATTCTGATCAAAGGGGAAAAAACACATACACTTCAGCATAATATCAGTGACTTAGTGGATACACCTTTTCTTACCAGAATTCAATGTCTAAATAAATTTTGAAAGGGAAAATAAAATAGTAACCTGATTGAAAGGGCGTGTTTCTGTGCAATAGGCCCTTTCTAAGACCCCTTCACTATGAAGTGCACGAACTACACCCAGAGCAGTACCATATCCAGCAGTGGCAAGACTGAGGAATAAAAACAAAACACAGTTGCAAGCTAGTTAAAACCCCTCACCTTGTGGAGCAATTCAATAAAAGTAGAGCTCATTGATTTGACCATAGTAACAACTACTAAGGGGAAGGCATTGCAGTAAGCACCTTCCAGTGTTGCAATGGGTCAAGACAGAAAGCTTTCTTTTCCCCATTTGTTGCTGAATAATACTAGCTCCAAAAGAACCAATTGCTCTATTCGAGGCAACATCTTCCTCAAGCATAATCTCAGCAGCTTCTATATATGCCTACAAAGTAATCCAGCAAATTAAGGATTCAGTGGCTATTGCCAAAACCCAAAATAAGTGTTAAAAGGCACAAAATATGACCTCCTTTACTTGACAGACTTTCTTTATTACCATGAGAACAAAATACCTGAAAAACACTCTTGGCCTCCGTAGTAGAAGCAACAGCCTTAGATATAACTTCTTTGAGTTTGGTTACAGCATCTGAAAGGTTCACTGCAGTTGGCCGACTAAAGAATGAAATAACAAATCAGCTAGGACTCATCTGCTTGAAATAAATTTCACGTTGACATCTACAACTGCTCAAGGAGAGTGTTAGCATTAAAATGCCAAATGCTAGTTAGTTATCTAATCAGGCAATAAAATTAAAATTTCAAAATCTAACTTTAGAAACAAGCATTTTACTGTCTCAATCCAATGTAGAGGATTGTAAATACCTCGAGACAAGATAATCTAATTTCTCTCCAAGGAAGGAAGCCGCGTCACCAGGCGACCCATTAAATGCCTCTAGATTGAAAACTTCAACAGCCAAAGAAAGTGCTGCTGCAATAGCAATAGCGGGTGCTCCACGGACCACCATATCCTTTATGGCATTCCTGATAAGGTTTTGAACATTCAGATGTTTGGACTTTGGAACCACTGACTTAGACAATAAAGACATAATCCAAAGGCCACTTTTTAAATATATAACCGAGAAGAAAAATAATTTCAACTAAAGGAACCGTTACTATGCCTACTCTGACAATTGATTGTAAAGAATAAGCAACATAAAAGGATACTGTTGTAAGCAGGGAACTAGGGAACCGAGTCAGGTTGGCTAAAATATACTCAAAGAGAATATATGGGTAATAATAATTTGTTACTTCTTATTGTACTATACCGACAAGTATCACATAGAAAATTCAAGATTTCAAGCAAAACTAAGCACGGGACATGGTATATAAAAATTTCTTCAGTTTGAACAGAACTACAGTATTTACCAGCCATCTGTTGAATTCTGGATGTCCAAGTAAATTGATTCTAGAGGGAGCTTTCTCTGCGTCACAATTATCAGCAATAAGGAAAATAAACCAAATGTAAGAACAAGTAAATGCTGTAACAAAAAGAATGCTAGAGGAAAAAAAATCTAACAAAACACAACCTTTTCATGACAAAATACTAGAACATGGCTCTAAAAAATTACAATTAATTACCCCTTAACATTCTGTAAAGTTTATGGAGACAATGTGTGCCAATTTGTGCTGTGATTCTGTGTGTATGATTTCAACCTTCAAAGAGCTCATCCCGGGTTTCATAAAATTTAAAATATAGGCACTAATCAGTCACACTCAATAACCCAAAGCTCGCTAGAGGGTCTCCAGCCAACTCAATTCTCTCACATGCACCACAGCGTTTAGCCATTCACTGGCAGCAAATTAATTTCAATGGAACACAATAACGTTTCTTAACCTTTCCCCAATAACTCAAATAATTTAAAGCTCAATAGCTTCAACAAACATACGAAATTCTCTAGTTTCCCATTTCCAAGGAGCAGCATAACATGGTGAAATCAAGATATATATATATATATATATTTAAAAAAGGCATGAAATTAGATAGATAACTAGGCAGAGATTAAAATGAGCAGAAAGGGGAAGAGACCTGATCAAGAAGCTGAAGCGAACCACGCTTGTAGCATATAGACTTGAGGGTGTTATCAGATGCAGGACCATTCGAAGCAGATGCCATAGGTTTAGCGTGCAAGAGAAACGACGAAAAACCAAGAACAGCAAGGTAACAGTTCGACCGTATTGGAGTGTAGAAGCTCGGCAGCCACAAGACAGATTTGAAGGGCTTCTTACAGCATATCAACTATTTCAGTGTCTGTGATGAGCCACAGTCGTTAAGCTTTCCGAATTCTGATGCCAAGGAGGACCGCGTGCAATGAACCTGGCCAAACATGATTCGCATGGGAATCATGATTTAAAAAATAATAATAATTAAAAGTTATAAAGGCATATGGGGTGTTCGTTACACAGTCTTCACAAGGTTTGATTTGATTTTAGATAAAAATTAGATAAGACCAAATCAATTAGTTTGAGCATTAGTGGAATTAGATCAGTTTCAATTGAAATTGGTTTGATTCTGTAACATCTTAAATTTTAATTCAAAAAACTAATTACTAATCAAGGGTAAATTAGTAATTAGTGAATTGATCATAGTTGGGATGTTAAGTTGATTTTTGGTATTAATTGATTGTTATGTTAATAAGATTGAAGGGTAGAACGGTAATTTGAGATGAAACGCGTAAGCATAAGTAAGACTGAATTTATTGTGCCACACATTGCTGCAAAAGCTGGATGTGCCACAGCGCATTATACAGAAATTGCTTAAAGTTGATGTGATCAGCTCATGAAATTAGAATAGAAAGTGAAGGAAAATGCAAAGAGGATAAGAAGTTCTTATTTGCTAGGGCTTGCATTATCTGGTGATTGGGAGTTTGTTTCAACTAGTGACTTGTCGAGTAAGTATTGTACAACCTTAAGCTTCATTTCTACCCTATTTTTATTGAACTTGATTAGTCGAGAAATTGAATCAGGAAGTTTTAAGGTGTTGAGATTTAAAAGAAATGTTTAAAACAGGCTTTCGAATGCGAAACTAAAGTTCTGTGACTAGTCTGGAGTTAAATGGTTGACCCTTGAGGATTTAGGCTCAATTAGCCTAAAGAGTTAGGTTAAAAATGGTGAAGTTAGGTGAATAAATGAGTTATGAGGTTGTTATGGTCATTTAAATAGCTTATAGGGCTAATAACTGTAGATAGTGAACTTATGAATTCGGAAGGTGTTAATTAAACCGTTTTGTGTGTTAGGGAATTCGATTTAGCCGAATCAATACCGATGTTGAGTATTAAGAACTGATTAAGGGACATTGCATTGTGTAGATTGAGCATCTATGACATTGCTTGTGGGAATCTACACTCTCGGGAATTCAATACGATTAGTAACCCACTAGTAAGGGTAAAAAGTAACTGAAGTAATTCTTTTACTCGTTCTTTTGTGAAATTGTTTACAAGTATTTTGTGTAACTATATGCATTATGATTTATGAACTGATAGAGTAGCAATATTGTGAAAGGAATATGCATGCGAGTGTGTGAGTAATGTATGAGATCAATGTAAACAGACATGTGCATAGACATGTGCATTACATTTGCGAGTATACCCTAGACTAGGGTAGGGGTCATAGCCTTACTCTGTGCAAGTCTAGGTAGTTCTAAAGGTCTTGAGCATAAAGCTGACTCCTCCAGGAAGCACTTAGGAGATCTTGAAGGTTTCAAGCATAGAGTTTGACTCTGCCATAATGGACCTAGGATAATGATCCACAAATGTTCCCTAAAGTAGGATAAGGGGTCATAGTCCTACTCTGTGTAAGGCTAGAAAGTCCCAAAGGTCTTGAGTGCAGAGTTTGACTCCACTAGGAAGGACCTAGGAGACTACTCATATGCGAAGAGGATACCTGGTTTGAACAAAGATATGGTAAGCCTTGTTTCGTGTAAGACTGGAAGTCTTAATCCGAGTGTAGAGCTAGCTCCACTAGGTGGAACTGGGGGTGCATGAGCATGAGCATGATGGATGATGTGTATGAATCCTTGTATATGCATATGATATTATTTTTACTGAAGCACATGCTACTTTATCTCTTGTTTATAATTTTGCTTACTAACTAGTATTTGGATTATATCTAAGTTACTCGGATGTATCTCTCGCTCTGTTACCTTTGTATACAGGTGAAGAGAGCACGAGAAAGCCGAGAAAGAAAGTAAGGAAAGAGTAGCTTCACTTGGTAGTGGTATGACTACCGCTGTAAATAATGAATGTATAATGTTTTGATATAATTCAAGTTGCCAACTAAGATGCATAAGTATATATGAAATGAATATGTGAATGTGTATATGAATTGTATTATAAAAACTTGCTTGTGCGTATGATTTTGCATCTCACCGAGGGTACTATAGTAGTGGGTACGTGGGTAGGCCTAGATGCCAAACAAGCAAGTATATATTATTATATAACTTGTTTCACTTGTATATATATGAGTTGTTACATGACATTATGAATATATGTGAGAACTTGACACAAATGGTGAGGTTGAGCCTTATTTGGAAGAGTCGAGTATATTTGTGATTCCCAACCATATAGTGAGGCATATGAGAGTTGGATAGTTAAAAGTAAAATAAGTCTATGTGTATATGTAATTGTTATGTATTCCTCATATAAGCCCATAATTGTGTAATGTAATATCTTCAATTTTAAATCGGATTAATTAAGCCTGAATTAGATTAATTAAGTGTATTAGCAAGGTATGGCTAGAGAGGCCTAACGGGTGTGTTTGGTTTTAATTCTAGCCCTAGAAGCAGGTTCAAAAGAGAATCAAGTCACCCGAGAATGAGAAGAGGAAGAAATCTGAAGGACAAGGTTCTGTGCCATGTGCCACAGCTTGTGGATCTAGCCACTGCGGTGTGTGTGTCCTGAAACACCTAAAGGGATGCTCTCTGTGCCATGCGCTACAGCGCATTGTGCGTCTGCCGCAGTGCATGGACACTTTTCTACAGAAATAAGTCTATTCTGCAGCTTGTGAAAATAAGAAGAATGGAAGAGATTCGAGAGAGCATCTAAAGGGCTATGATAGGGCTTGAGAAAATTGACTATTGGGAGTATTTTAGAGCTCATAAACATCAAAAGTAAGCTTTCTACACTCAAGTCTCCTTAGCTTCTTCCATTTTCTTAGTAGTGGAAGTTAGAGTTTGGTTGATAATGATAATTTTTGATCCATTAAGGCTATGTGTTTGAACCCATTGACTTAAGCAGAGTTAATGGGAGTAGATTGAGATAATAAAACTTGGTATTTATGGGTTTATCTTGATTAGTGGTTGAGAAGTAATAAATATGTGAAATTCCCATAAATAGGTTAGTTGGGGACAATGTGGTCCCATTAATGCCATTTAAGAGCTCAATGATGTTAATGAGGGTTAAAGGAAGCCAAAAAATTTTGTGGATATTTTTATACAAGTAGAAAATGAATCTTGAGTATGAAAAAGTGTTGAGTTCTTAGTGAAAAATTAGCTAAAAGTGGATATTAATGAACTTCATTGTGATTGCTTATAGAGTGACTACCTTTGGCACCATTCAAGTTTCTTAGAAGCTTCATGAGTGAGTATTTGAGGGGTAAAACCTTTGACCTTTCAAAGGTTTGAGGTAACTAGGAGAATTCTACCTTATGCTTTTGTATGTTAATTATTTTATTGATTGATAATTAATCATTGAAATGTGTAAAATAAAATGAAATGCAAGTGTGGCATGAATTGTTTGAGAATCCACTAGGTTGATTTTTGAGAGTTTGATGACTTGTTATATGAAATTCTTTGAAACATTATTAGTGGATTTTTGTATTGTGATTTATTGAGAATTCAATGATTGATTGTTATGAGAGTTCAATGATTTTGTGTTTGGTTGAGTATGATGATTACTTGTTAATAAAGTTCTATGAGTATATCTGTTTATGAGGAGTTCAACATTGTGTAAAATAATGGAGTTCAATGGTATGGTTACATAGAATTCAATGATCTATTTGCTTGTATTATTGTGATCATTATGAATATGGTTGGGTACAACAATGAGGTGATGTATGATTGATCATTGAGTAATTTCATGCTTAAAATTGTACATATCTATGCATCACATGATCTTGAGAGGTGGGAGTTCGCCTAGGCAGAGGAGTAGAGATTTAAATCCACTTGGCAGGGCTTCCATCCGAGTTGATGGCTTGCTTGGATTGTTTATATATATATATATATATATATTATCCCACTTGTTCAACAAGGGACTGTCCCACTAGTTTAACAAGGGATTTAAACCTAACTAGCTATCCACTGGTTCAATGAGGAAGCTAGTCTAGGGAGAATGACACCCCATAATATGAGAAAATGGGAGAAACTGTGTTCCACAAGTGAGATGGAAAAACCTTGGTCGGGTAACCTCTCATATGTGTTTAGGCTAGAGAAGTTTTAGATTATAGACTATTCTAATGTCTTATAGTCCATGGTTTCATGTCAGAGGAATAATGAGGATATAAGGAAGGTGTGATCATGCATATATGAGATAGGGCACATGGTTGCTACATTGTCACCCTAGTGAAATAATATATATGAAAGCTTTGTTCTTTATGAAGTAGCACTTGTTTGATTATTACCTTATGAGTTGTATCATTGTGAAATGAAAATGAGGTTGTAAACTCTTGAAACACGTTTTATGACTTGTTCTTAATCACTATGTCATGTGTGTGTATTGATGAGAACTATATAGTTGAGTTATGCTTTTAGACATATTCATGTTTTGGAATTGATTAATAACTTACCACGTGCATTTAAATTAATTGACATATATTAGTATGAGATAGTTGGACCTTGGTTACTGAGTGGTTGTACTCACCTCTTTATCTTCAATACTACAAGAAATAGCTCAAGAGGATCAGATAGAGGAGAACAAATAGAGGTGTAGGACTGTAATCGTATTTACTAGGCCTCTCTTTTTGAGTATTTATGTGTATACAATGATTGAAATTGCCAACTAGGAATAGTCCATTTCTACTTCTTACTTGCATTATGTATTTTGTGAGTTATAAGTGTATTTTGGACCCTAAGATGTGTGTTTGTGATTTATGTCATTGATAGCAAGGCTAAAATACTAGTGCAAGTGAGAGTTGGGTATAACTTGAGTGGTTCATAGATCATTTGATAAAATAGGAAATTTTAGCTCCCCTTCTTGTTTTTGAAATTTAGGGGTTAAGCGTAAAAAATATGATTTATATGTATTAAATGCAAGATGATGCATTGCATAATTCCGCCTTAATCTATGGGATGTAGTTGAAATGGTATTTATGGCTTTTGGCTTGTGGAATGAGTTTTGGGTACCTTATTTTGTGAAAAATGTTGTGAAAATGTAAGTTTTGAAAAGAGTGTTCAAATTTTAAATGAGTAATAATTTAGTTATGAAACCTAAGCTATTAATTAGAGCTCAGAAAGAGCTTCTAGTAGACACCTTGTTTACATCAATCGGACATCAGACGGAGGTTTGGGGCGAGTTAGAAGTTGCCCCGGAAGCTATCAAATTGACAACAGAAATCTGCCGTCATGGAATGTGCAATACGTAGTGGCGCATGGTGCCACAAGCCACGGTGCATGGCACAGAGGCGATCATGTTGGAAATTGTGCCCTAAGGCCAATCATTTTACTATGCACATTGTTATTTAATGAATTTCTCTTTCGTTATCATAACAATTGCATGTTCAATACTATAATTGTATCCCTAAACAAACTATAGTGATTGTCCTAAATGTCCATGGTCGGTTATCTTTGAAGGACCATAGATGAAACAAGACTAGTATGACTTTGATTAATTATAGAGATACAAATTAAAGTCATAGGCACTTGAAAGAGTACAAGGTGTTGGATTGACCCGCTATGAGAAAGCTGCATGGTACAAGGCATAAGCTTATCTCATATGTAACTATATCACTAAGCCCTTTGACTTGAGATCATTATGGATTCCTACATGATGACCATTGAACTTTGACCTAATCAAAAGTCACCTTTGACCGGGTGATCATAAAGGCTATGATTGAGTTTAGTGATATTCATGTAGAGGAATATGAGTGGTTAAGATGGAATTTGTCCTTCACATTAAGTGAGAGATATTACTGGGCCCCTCGATGAGTAAGACCGAGAAAATATATGGCCATACTACAATGCAAAAGGTTTTTCCATTACTACTGTCAGTCTACTCAGAGATCGAGAAAGTAATAGTTAGGTAAAGGAGAATGACAATTTCATGTCTCATACTTGACCGAAATATCATGTGACAAAAAGGATATGATATGGTTGGATGATAGGTTATATCGGATCATCGATCCTTATGTGAATTGAGTAGTTGTAATGTCTTGTTAGAGGCCACTTATGACTTGCGAGCTAATAGTGTAATTAGCTTACTGCTAATTTCATATGGGCCTACAGGATCACACACAAGAATAGCCCAACTCAAGCCATAATGTCCAAGTTTATTGAATATAAAATCTGTCTAGATTCAATGAATGTAATATAGGGTGAATGAATTATATATATATATATATATATATTTGAATATTTATTTGATAAATATTTATATATATACATAAAATTATATTTTGAATTTTATATTTCATATAAATATATATAAATATTTATCAAATAAATATTCAAATATATATATATATATATGATATATGTATATGATATATAAAATTGAATATAGATAATATAATATATATATATATATATTTGAAATATATATGTATATATATATTTGTATATATATAATATAATATAATATGTTATGTTATATTATATTATGTTATGTTATGTTATGTTATGTTAGTTTTATATTTAATTTTATATGATATATTAAATTTAATAACTAACATGATATGAGAGAATATCATGTCAGTTTTATAATTTAAATTTATAAGATAAATTCGAATTAGATATGATATTATGGATTAAATTTATGAGATAAATTTAATTAAATTTTCGTAGGCTTTTAAGTGGAAGACGAAAACCCTTATCTATATACTATATATAGATAGGGACATCCTTTATTAAGTATGAGAGAGTTAAAAAAGTTTTGACAACAAAAACACTTTGAGAGCCACGAAACACCCAATAAAAAGGAAAATTAACGTTCAAAGAAGAACGGACGCTGAGAGCACTAGCACACTGTTTGAGTTAGAGAGCTGTTCATGTGGATATTGGTAGAGGGAGCAGATCTACGTTGTCAGCTCCTGAGATCCAAACTCTTGAAGAGAGCGTGCGCTAACTTCAAAAAATTAAAAGGTAACTCTTCGATCCACCTTGACTTAAACGAGTTCATTCGGTCCATATCAGGAGAGGGACTTTAAAATTTTAATCTTCCGCTGCACCTCCCTATCCAATAGATCGAGCCCGGTGTTTGTTCAATGAGCCGTGGCACTTGTTCAGTGAGCCGTGGCGCACGCCCATGAAAATCACATAATTGCATTGTTTTATGATTTTTAAAGAAATGCACTAATTCTTGAAATGGTCCCATGCTTCTGTATAGTTGTAAACTATGATTTATCTATTTCAAAAGTCTTTGGAAATGGTTTTAGTTTTGAAAATTTGAGATCCTAACTTTTTCACCTATTTGCAAACTTGGTATTATGTGATTTACCTTAAACTAATCTCTTTAATTATGGAGATTTAGAGTTAATCATGGACTAGAGAAGGAGGATATTACATATAATATGGTATTGAGAGGTCAAAATGGGTAATTGATGTGATACATGTGATTAAAGTGTCAATCAGGTGTATAAAGTCCTATTAGACTTGGTTCAAGGCCCGAAGTGGACTAATAGGACAATAAATGAGAATTGAACACTTGGGGTGCAAGTTTTAAAAAAAAAAGTAGATTTTTGCATTTAGGTATCCAATTTTAGATCGAACAATTGGATCAAGTCCAAACTTATCTCATTAGTTAGAATATGTTATAAGCTTCGTGTGGATGCTTAAATCACTCCAATTGGATGTTGAATGTAGAAATGGTGCGTAGCGAAAATTCACGCTACGAACTATCTTATTACAGCAGAATTTACTATCATATGTGCTGCGGTACATGGCACAGAGAAAAACAGAGCTCGTGGCCCTGTACCACAAGCCGCGGCACATGGTGGTGTGATCTGCGGTGCATGACACATTTCTTAGAAAATAATTATGCCTTGTTGATTCTTGAATTGTGGTTACACTTTTGTTAGCCTTCTTATTTGAACATATGTTTAATGAAGTCAGGATCTCGCATTTTAAAAACAATTTGAGGGCTATTACTCTAATATTATGTGATTGTTGTTTGATGATTGTGTATTTGAGAATAGTAAAGTCCAAATTAAAGTAAGGACTTTACATGTTCAATTTTTATTTCGGTTCGGTTTGGTTTGGTTAAGATTTGGATCAAGTTTCGATAAAATTATTTGATTTTTTTCCTTTTCCCCATCTTCGTAATAGTTGGATTTCTTTTATTTTAAATTGATTTATGCATTGTTAGCTCTTTTATTGTATGGAAGGTGATGAGAGCGTGCATGTGTGTGTGTGTGTGTGTGTGTGTTACATCAGAAGGTCTTTACTTACCTCATGCTTTATTTCAATCACAATCATAACATATTTATGGAAATTGGAAAGTCTTTAAACCATGATTAATCACATATCATATGCATACATGTTCATCTTTTTTTTTTAATTTATTTTTTGCTTGGTCTCAAATGAATCAAAGATAAAAAAATATGTTCATATTATATTAATCTTATTCTTCTCTTAATTTCATTGGCTTTAAGTGTATTATATTTTCATGATCTCATCAATTTCCTTGTGTTATCTAATATATATATATATATATATATATATAATGCAAATTAATTTTATAATTGCAAATAATGATGGTGATAAACTAATTCATCACCTAATAGTAAGTAGTAAACATACAAATATCTCAAGACTAAATATCCAAAATTTCAAATATCATGCTATTTAATATTAATACTTACATCTATAGTTCCATACATATATATTCAAAACATAATATCCAAAGTCCGTCTCTCAATGTCATAATATCCACTTAAATTATATCAAATGCCTATTATCCAAAAAAGAATTGATATATTTAATTAGATACATATTGTATAAATAAATACTATTTTTTATCAAGCTTGGTTCAAGTTCGATTCGATTTCCATATCTCAAAACCAAAACCAAATCGAACCAATCAGTTTGTGTGTCATAAAAACCGAATCAGACTTGGTCAACGATCATATTTGATCAGTTCATTTCGGTTCGAATAAGTTTGGTTTGCACATTTTGGTTTGGATCAATTTTGAACATCCTTAGTTTGTTATTTTGGAAAATATCAACAAAGGACTATCAGAGAAAATTTATATAATCAATAATCAGTAAATTTTAAATTTTCATCATAATCTATTAGTTTTCAAATGAAATTAATTTTGAAAAAATTACATTTAGGATCCATAGAAGATAATTTATTACTAAGAGGTTTCATAAAATTTATAAAATACTCTCAAATCTCAAATCCTATACATTTACAACTTAGCAAAGGGCATTTATAATTGATCAACGGGTATTTACAACTTGTTACTACAAATTGTCATTATCTTTTGTAAGTGGTAAATGTCCATTATCCAATTGTAAATGCCCTTTGCACAATTGTAAATAAGCAGGATTTAGAACTTATGAGTATTTTATGAATTTTATGAGATTTCTTGGTAATAAATTTTCTTTTGTGGGACCTAGGTGTAATTTTTTCATTAATTTTTTTATGTAAAATGACCAAATTGCTCTTAAAGTTTAAAATAAAAAAGCCACCCCATTATCACCAACACTAGCCACTGGACTGCCACTAGAGACCCTGGTAGCGGCAAGGTCATTAGAGGCCCTACCATCGATAGGATTGTCAACAATCGATCACCAAAGCTCTAGCATCGATGACACTTTTATTCAAAAATAATTGGTAAAGGTGGCTAAGGAAAGATTTGATCCTATGACTAGGCCACCGAGCCAATTGAATTATATATGGCAATATATATAACGATGTGTTGTTAATTTTTGAATATCATTGTTTGTCTACTAGTGTTACTTGTTATTCTAATATGGACACTTACAAATTGGGAGCTTTAAAATTTCATGCATTTTACTTGTTAAAAATTCAAATGTATTGTTATTAATTACGAATAAGTTATTGTTAAAATCTGAATGGATACTTATTGATGAAGAACTAACAGGTACAATTAAGCCCATCTTATCAGTTTTTCTAACTTGTTAAAACTAAAATGAATTGTTGTTAATTTTGAATGAGTTGTTGTGAAAACTTAAATGGATATTTGTTGATGAAGGATTAACACTCGTACAATGAAGCCCATCCTATCCTCTTTACTAATTTGTTAATACTCAAATGAATTGTTGTTAATTTCGAATGTGTTGTTGTCAAAATCCAAATGAATACTTGGTGATGAAGAACTAATGCTTACAATTATGCCCATCCTGTCTTGTTCTCTAACTTGTTGAAGAGCAAATCTACTGTTGTTAATTTTGAATATTCATTGTTAAAAATCAAATGGATACTTGTTGATGAAACTTTAACACATATGATTATGCTAATCATATCATTTTCCTAGCTTAGTAAAGCCAATTGGATTCATGTTAATTTCAAATGCATTGTTGTCAAAACCTCAATAGATACTTGATGTTGATAATTAAAGCACAAGTCCAATGAAACAAGTGTATAAACACTAAGTTATACGAGTTTTGACAATAACGCATACGAATTAACAACAATCCATTTAGATTTTAACAAGTTAGAGAAATCAATAGGATGGGTTTAATTGTACAAATGTTAGTTTTTCATCAACAAGTATCTATTTAGGTTTTGACAACAACTCATTTAAAATTAAAAATAATCCATTTAAGTTTTAAAAAGTTAGAAAAACTGATAAGATATGGACTTAATTGTACGTGTTAGTCATTTATCCATAAATATCCATTTGGATTTTGATAATAACCTATTTGTAGTTAATAACAATAAATTTGAACTTTTAATAAGTAAAATGCATGAAATTTTAAAACTTTCAATTTGTGATTATTCTTATCAAATTAACAAGTAAGATTAGTAAAATAATAAGTGTCATTTAGGAATTAACAATATACCATTATGTTATAACATGGAAGTGGTTTAGAAGTTGGGTTACTACTTTTTTTTTTCCTTTGCCATGTATAATTAAATGGGTTTAGTGGCCTGATAGCCATTAAGGTTTTTAGGTGGCCAAGATGTCATGAGATCAAACCTTCCTTTGGCCACATTTACTAATTATTCTTGAATAAAAGTACCATTAGTAGTGGAGCTGGCAATCTTCCTTGATTGTGTTAGAGGTAGGGGCTTTGGCAACCTTGACACCAGCAGGATCTTAGCAGTAGTTCAGTGGCCGGTATTGATGACAATGAAGGTGGCTTTTTTATTTTAAACTCTATGGGCAATTCAATCATTTCACATAAAAAATTAATTTCATTTAAGGACCAAGGGACTATAGTGAAAATTCAAAATCTATTGATTCTTGTTTGGTTCAAGGGAAGGGGAGGGGAGTGTTTTTAGGTTACCTTGTTTGGTTTTGTTGGAGGGGAGGGGAGGGGCTTTTAATAATCTTTTGTTCAGTTCAAGAAGGGAGGTAATAATTAAGTTTTCATTATACCCTTATACAAAAAGATTTTAATTTTTTTTTACTTTGTCATACAAATCAATTTTACATCTTAACTCAAATTGTATAATTTTTTTTAAAAGCACCTTAATCTTGTAATTTTTTTACTTCTTTTCCCCAAATAACTGACATTTTCATTAATAATTATATAAAAAAATTGATGTCTTGGGTAAAAGTTTCATAAGAAAGAATTACTCCCTTCATTCAAAAATGTAAGGCATTTTTAATCTTTTGAAGTGTAATCATTGCTTTTTCAAAAGTGCCCCTATTAATAATGACTTTATATTTATTATAGGGTGTTTAATAGGGGTAAATATGAAAAGATAGGGTTAGTTGGAAAGTAGGTAACTACTTTATTAGGAGGTGAGATTCAGTTAAAAATGCCTTATATTTTTGAACAGAGGGAGTATATGTGTTGGCCATTAACAATAAATTACTTTTCCTCTATCAAAGAATAACACAAAAAATTTAATTTGTCAATACAAAAAAAATCATCCTAATATAAAAAACTAATTGTAGAGATAGATGGTGCCAGAAAAATAATGAGAAAGCAAATAATACCAAGACATATATATGCCTGCCAAGGAAATTAAAATACCAATATTAGTATTAGTTTTTTTTACATGATACTAAGATCAATAGCTATTATCATTCTATGCTCAAGAGCTACATATTGAGCATCTAACAAAATATTCAAAAGTCATTAATAATGTTTAAGAACCATATTTTGAGCATCTAGTTAACAAAATATACAAAAGTTATCAATAACACCCAAGAGTCATATTTTGCCCAAAAGTCATCATAAGTTGTTAAAAGACCATCTAATTAGAACCATAAAACATCGTCATTATCATTTCCTTCTGTACTGAAGCTGGACATTAAATTGCTGTTGTAAGCCTATCATTATCAATTATAAGAAACTAAAATATGTTAGGTAATCTTGCAGCATCACACCCACATTCTTTAAGCATTTTTCAAAGTTTTTCACTTGACAATTGTGGCACCTTCTTGAAACTTTGTCCTATGATCACATTTCCTTATTGAATTGCCTCAGCCATAGCTAACACTACTCTTATTAGCTCATTCACATTAGTATCCTTCTCTTTAGTCACCCTCTTTGTCCTCTTGCTGTAAGAACTGTTAATAGTGGGTGAGTGCTCATGGTCAAGTGAGTTTTCTTGTCTTGATGGGTTATTTTTTGTCCATCAAGCTCAACAAAAGTACTAATAGAATTAATTGTAACTCTATTTTGTGAGACAATGTTGTCAATATCATTAACAGTTTCAATGACTTCTTCTAAAGAATGATGTCTTTTTGTCCACTCATGTGTTGTCTCCCTCTCATCTCCACCTACTCTATCTACTCCATATAATATCATCATTTTTTCATAGTTTGGAAAAAGGAGTAGTTCTCCATATTGCTACTTTAGGTTTAGCCTAGAAAACAAGTGAAATAGCATATTTACAATAACGACAGCAGCATATTTACAATAACAACATATTTTAAACAGCATATGTAGAGATGAATATTAATTAATTAATTAACATGTCATATGTGTGTATAGGAAGAAGCTTCAAGAAGTATTGATTACATTGAGACATATTTGCATATTTGTTCAACTACCAAACCGACACAAAATGGATTACAAGTCCAAAGTTAGATATTTTAGATATATATATATATATATATATATAGCTATATCTAGTTTGTACATTCAAATTGAATCAATGCATAGCTATACCAAATATAAATTTTTGTCCCATGGGCTTTAATTCATTAGATTATGTATACACAACAGTAGGAAATTTTATGCAACTATAGGATCTACCAATTTTTAAGGCTGAAAAGTATTAAATTATAAGAAATATGTAAGAAATTTTTAAGCAACAACACACTCAATAGCACACACTTTAACGATAATATAATCAATGCATATGTAGGAAATTTACCTCAATTAATGCATCTCAAACTTCAACCTCAACATCCCATAATTGAGTTGTTAGGTTCAAAGTAAACCCACTCAAACTTTTGAAAAATACATCTGAAAAGTTTATCTTTAGAGTCTTCCATTGATTATTCATCTTTTTCTTGTTAATTTGTTTACTAAATAAGGCACTCAGATATTTACATATGTTATCATAAGCTATAGTTGTAAAAATGCCATTAACTTTGCCACCCTCATTATACTCAATCACGAAAGCATCAACAAAGGTGTCATCCATTACCCTTGTCTAGTTCAATGTCTTCTTATTATTGTTTGGTGTCATCCTATCACATAACAACATTATCACATAATATTGATCTTAATGTAAAAAACTAAATAGGTTTTAATGTCTGACTAAACAAATAGTACATAGCAAATAAAACTCAATGTAACAACAAATTTTAATGTCTAACCAAACCTTAATAAAACTCAATATAATTCAATGTAATAATACAATAGATTTTAATGTCTATAGTAATACAATAGATTTCAACATGGTAATACATAGCAAATAACAAAGTCCATAATTTATGGAAAAAATGAAATTTCAATCATCAAGCTCATCCTCAAGAGCATCTAGATTTTCTTAATAATCTGCCCACATCTGGCTTGCTATATTTTCTCTAATAAGTTCACCTGAAGCACCCTCATTATCATCACCTCTTTGAGTATGATTATTATCATTTGAATGGTTTTCTCTTGAAAGGGCAGCATCAACTTCTTGTAAAAGATCTTCAATAGGGTCCATACTTACAAGAAAGTTATGAAAAATGCAACATGCATATATTATCATTTTCTGAACTTTGATTCCATATGTAGGTCCAGTTGCATTGGATAAAATGGCAATTTTTTTTTCAAGACACCAAAAGCACGTTTAATGGCATTGCCTAATTTTGCATGTCAAAAGTTAAATGACTCTCTATAATTTTGGGGTGGATTCCTTTTGAATATTCTTTTAAATGATAGTGGACTCCCCGATAAGGTGTTATAAGTCCTCATGTTAACATGAATCCAGCATTAACAAGGTAATAGTTACCTATCATAAAGAAAAATGATTGCCATTACAATCACATCTAAATGTAAACTTTGTCAAAACTGGTAAAATATTTACCTTTAGGAATAATAAGCCTATCTTCTTGTGTTAATGCATTTTTAATGATTCTTAAGTCAGATGCAGTACCTTCCCATTCGAGGAGCACATAAGTGAACTTTAGATTAAATGTACATGCTACTAGCACATTATGTCTTAGGAATTCCTTCCTACCATGATATCTAGGAGCATCTTTTTCTTTTTCAATTTCAGGAGAGATGGTTGAGCTATTAGGTTGAACAAAAATTTTTCTTTTAACTCAATGATGGCTATCAAAACTTGATGAAAAAAAGATTAATTATCTCACCAAAATTTCCTAAACCAAAAATTCACTTCATGATTTTTTACATTGTGTATTAATATATATAGAGCTTTCACAACCATTTCTTCCATACTTGATCATCTCTTTCTATACCACACAATTCTTAGAAAGTTCTAGGAGTCATTCTAATGATGTTTTGACTAGATGGACAGTCACTAATTCAACTTGTTATTTCATCACGCATCATTTCTCTCTTGCCACTCAAACTGTAACTTTTTTTTGGAACAAATCTCACTTGCATAGGCTTTTGCAAGGGTACAAGCAATAAAGTTAGTGCTCTTCGATGCAATTCAAAGCAATGTTGCACTAGTAAAAGATATTCAGATTCCTTGCCCAGCTAACAAAGTAATCAAAAGTCATAATGCAAATCAATAAATAAGCCACAATTATCACAAATAAAGAATAAAAGATTCAATTCCATGAGTAAATAACAAGCATAGTCAAAAAAGAACTAGAAACAATAATCAATAAATTTTTTATATACTACACGCTTGGCCAACATTTATGAATAAAGTATGAAAGTCACAAAATAATCAGATAAGTTATATCTATGATAAACAT
The DNA here is from genome assembly GCF_029017545.1 of Prosopis cineraria. Lineage (NCBI taxonomy): Eukaryota > Viridiplantae > Streptophyta > Magnoliopsida > Fabales > Fabaceae > Prosopis > Prosopis cineraria. The sequence continues at coordinate 14,040,781 of NW_026555340.1, read as the reverse complement.
AATAATTATCAGATAGGAGAAAAATTAAAGGAGATAAAGCATAAATTATATCAAATGGGAGAAAAATCAAAGGGGCAAAACCATCAAATAGCAAAAAGTCACATGTAAGGTGCACATAAAGAAAAGTCAAACAAGAGAAAAATCAAAGGAGAAAAAGCATAAATTGGAGTCTAATGTTCAGGTTGAATTAGAAAGCAAAAAAGCAAGCAAAAGTACATCAAGTATAGAGGACGACGATCATGAACCTCAGAATAGGGCCTAAAGGGATCGAAAAGAATATGTTTGTGACCGAATATAGCAGAGAGATTATGGAGAGGCCAAAACGAAAGGTAGGTTGAAAAGCAACAAATCTGATAAAAAATCAAATAAAATGAACAAAGAAATACCATATCCATATCAAAGCACAAATCAGAAGAGAGCGAGAGGAGCAGGAAACACTCACAGTGTTTGACGAGACGATGCATGATGAGAGCTCCAAAGAATCCAAACAAGACGTAAGGCGAGAGCTCCAAAGACAAGATGCACGAGCAAGAATGGGAGAGATGCAAGGCCAGCCACTTGTTAGATTTCATTTTCTTGTAGGGGAAAGATTGGAATATAACAACAATCATGAGGATAAATTAGTCAACAAAATTAGCTCCCCTCCAAAAAACTCCAATTTGGAGGGAGCCGAAATAAGAGGAGGGGAGGAAAATTTTTTGACTCCTCTCCCTTCTAAAATTTCTTAACCAAATGAGGATAGAGGAGCCATTTTCCTTCCCTCCAAAAACTCCCAACTAAACACACCCTTAGGGTCTGTTTGATTTGAGAGGAGGGGAGAAAAATAAATATATATAGATAGCTTTACATTTATATTAGTAACATTATTTTTTCTAATAAAGTAAGTTACAAAAATTTTAATATATAATTATAAGTATATAATTATTCATAGTTCATATATATATTGCCAATAATATATTCAATAACAATTTATTCAAAATTTATAAACTAAAGGTATGAGTAAGTTGTAAGTTTATTAACATAACATAGAAGAATAACAAAACATGACCAAAAAAAAAAGAAGAATAGCAAAAATAAAATAAAAGGAGGGGAACAAAATGATGTCACAAGTTAGGAGGAGGAACACAACTTGAATAGAGGGGCACATGGCAGTAAAGAGAGGGGGACATTTTTAGATTATCATATTATAATAGGGATATATTAGTCAAGTATAATACAATTATACCCCTCCCCTCCTTATCCCCCATTTTGGAGGGGAGGGTTTGGAGGGGGAGGGAGGGAAGATTTTAAGAAAATTTTTCTCCCCTCCCCTCCATTTTTACAAACCAAACAAAGGAAGGGGAGAAAAATTCTTCCCTTCCCTTCCCCTCCCCCCAAACGAAACATACCTTATATAAATTTTCCTCCAATGGTCTTTGGTTGATATTTTTTCTTGTTATTTTCACTACTCCTTCTTTTTTTCCTCGAACATTGCTATTATCTAACTTGTCCTTTTTATGGTTTTAATGTACATATTTGATCTTTTATTAAAAAAAAGCATATAGAGGCACAGGGCACATTTGTTTGAGATTAAAAAAGTAAGTGATTTAAGATGAAAAAATGACCAAAAAATTTCCTTGAAATATACAAATAACAATAAGATCTTGTGAAATTTCATAATTCTTCTCAAGTTTCTAAGCCCTTTAATAATTTTTTCTAAAAAATTAAAATACCTTCAGTTTGAACAAAAATAGTAATTGCTTGTTCCATTTTAGTCCTTCCATCCCTGTATATAAGGTGTTTTTGTAACATCTCAAAATTTATTTAAGTGTTAAATTAATTAATTAGAGAGTTTAATTATTTAATTGGGTTAACTAGGGGTAAATAATTAGGTTAGAATGGCCATTTAGGCCTATTAGGCACCTAATAAAGTTTAATATAGGGTTTTAGTAGCTAATGGGCTGGATTGGGCCCATATTCTTAAGATTAGTGAAACTACCTACTTTGGGCTATTCGTTATGGTGAGCACACTAGAATTTAAAATCATCAAGGTGCGATTAATTTTCATTTCTAAGAGAAATTTGAGAGTTTGGTACAGAGAGGAATGAAGAGCTCTGCTAGGGTTCAACTTTGGTGAATTTATGGAGGTGTTTTAGGGATGCTATACCTTGGGTAAGCCTTCAACCTCATGCTTCTTGCTTCTTCTTGATTCCTTAAGCTAGTTTTTGGAGTTTTGAGAGGCTATCTAAAAGAGGCAGCATTTATGGGACATTAGATAGCTTAAATAAAGCCTAAGAATAGTCATAAATGTCTTTAATGTATGGGTCTTGGTTGTTGTTAGCTTTAAATGTTATTAATAAGGGCTAAAGTGTTAACCCTATTTCAAAATAATTAGAACAAAATTAATGAGAGTAGTTAACAATGACTATTAGACTTAATGAAGGCTAAATAAAGATTGGTCATTAATGTTGTTTTATGGCTTTGTGTGTACAGCATAGTGTTCCAGAGTTTATGTTGGTAAGAAGCTGTAACATCCTCGATTTTAAACTAGATTAAATAAGCCCAATCAAATTAATTAAGTATATTAGCAAGGTGTGTGGCTAAAGAGGCCTAACAGGCATGTTTAGTTTTAATGTTAGCCTTAAATGTGAGTTTGAAAGAGAATCGGGACACCCAAGAATGAAACAGGAAGGATTTCTAAAAGGAGAGATTCTGTGCCATGCACCGCGGCTTGTAGATAAGTCACCGTGGCCCATGTGTGGTAACACACCAGGGAGGTGCTCTCTATACTATGTGCCGTGACATATTGTGTGTCTACCACGGCATATGGTCACATTTCTACTGTCATAAGTTCGCGAAATGAAGCAGAAAATGGAGGAAGAACAAAGGAATACGATAGAGTAGTGAGAGAGCAGTGCTAGGGCTCAGAGAATCTGAGTATTTTGCATACTTTGGTGAACATTAAAGGTAAGCTTTCTACACTTAAATCTTTCTATCTTCTTCCATTTTTTTGATGTTAGAAGTTAGGGTTTGTTAATAATGGTGATTTTCGATCCATAGAGGCTATGGGTCTAAACCCATTGACTTAAATAGAGTTAATGAGAGTAAATTAAACTAAGTAAACTTGGTATTTATGATTATATGGTGATTGGTGGTTGAAGAGCATTAAATGTCCGAAAATTCTCATAAATGTGTTGGTTGGAAAAAATATTCTCTCATTAATGACCATTAGGGAGCTCAATAATACTAATAAGGGTTAAAGGAAGCTAAGAAACTTTATGAGTATTTTTATATGAGGCAAAAATAAATTTTGAGCATTAAGAAGTGTTGAATTATTAGTGAGAATTAGCCTAATTGTAGATATTGATGATTTGCATTGTAAATGCTTGTAGAGTGACTATCTTTAGCACCACTCTAGTTTCTTGGAAGCTTTAGGAGTGAGTATTTGAGGGGTGAAACCTTTGATATCTCAAAGGTTTAGAGGTAACTGAGGGAATTATATCTTGTACTTTTAAATGTTAATTAGTTTATCGACTAATATTTGATAATTAAATAATGTGAGATTTTTTTAAAATGCAAATGTAGCTTGTTTTGTTTGAAAAGGCCACTATTAAAGTGGTGATTTAATATAGCCTAATGATTTGAGTTGTTAGGAGTTCAATGATTTTAAAATGTTTGGAGTTCAATGATTGTGAATATATGAGGTACAATGATTTTGAAATTTAGAGTTAAATGACTTGTTTGATTTAGAGTTCAATGAAAATGTGTTTAAAGAGTTCAATAAATTTGGTTATGTGGAGTTCTATGAATTATGTTAAATATGAATTATTGCATGAATATGCATTAATGATTTTAAGAGGCAGGAGTTCACCTAGGAAGAGGAGTAGAGAATTAAATCCATGTGATAGGTCTCCCATTCGAGTGTTAGCTTGCTCAGATTAATTATATTCAAATTGTCCCACTTGTTCAACAAGAGACTGTCTCACTGGTTCAACGCGAAACTCAACAAGAAAATGGGGAAAATCGTGTTTCACAAATGAGTTGGGTGAGCCTTAGCCAGGTAATCCCCTCACAAATGTTTAGGCTAGGGGAATCACGAATTATAGACTATCCCATTGTGATATAGCTCACGGTTTATTGTTAGAGGAATAAGGAGGATATAAGGGAGGTGTGATCATGCATATAGTGAGTAAGGGCACATGGTTGTCTATTAAGAATACTCATGAATTGAGTCTTAATTGCTTTCGAGCATATGTCATTTGATTGTCTGACAAAATCTCTTGAACATTTTATATGGTTTGGAAAATTGAATTTATTTGCCACTTGCATTTAAACTAATTAACTTGCATTAGTATGAGATAGTAGGACCTTGATTACTGAGTGGTTGTACTTATCTCACTATCTTTAATATTATAGGAAATAGCTCAAGAGGATCGGATAGAGGAAAGCACCTAGAGGCTTAAGACTGCAATCCTATTTAGTAGGCCTCTTTATTTTTTAATTATTATGTGTATTTGACAATTTAAATTGCCAACTAGGATTTATCCATTTTTTACTCTTACTTGCATTAAGTGTTTGTGAATTTTAAGTGTATTTTGGGTCTTAGGAAATGAGTTTGTGAAGTATGATATTTGTGATTGGGCCAAATACTAATGTAAGTGAGAGTTGGGCATATTATATATTGACTATGAAATATTTATTGAAAAGTGAGTTGAACTCCCCCTTGTATGTTTTTAAGTTTGAGGGGTTGAGTAGTGAAATTATGACCTATAAGTGTTTAACGTGATATGGTACATTGCACGGGTTAGTTTTGATATTTTCATGTGATCTAATTGGTGTTAATGGCTATAGTCTTTTGGTGATTAATTTGGACACTTAGTTTTTGAAAAAAATGTTGAAAAACTATAAGTTTTGAAAAGAATGTCCTAAATTTTTATTGTGTAATAATTTGATTATGAAACTAAACCCATTAGTTAGAGCTCGGAAAGAGTTTTCATAGACACCTAGTTTGCATCAATCAGACGTCGGACAAAGGATTGGGGCCGGTCGAAAGTTGCCCCAAAAGCTATTAAATTGACAGCAGAATTTACTATCAAAGATTGTGCAAATGCACCGTGACATATGGTGCCACGAGCCGCGATGCATGGCACAGAGGTGAACATGCCACGGTGCATGTTCAACGAGCTGTGGCGCACACCTCAAAATTTTATAAAATTATTTTGTTTTTAAATGTTCTTGCACATGCACTTATGTTTGGAATGATCCCATACTTCTGCATATTTGTGAACTTTGATATGTCTATTTTAAAGACTTTGAAAATGATTTTAGTTTTGAACACTTGGGATCCCCACTTTCCTGCCTATTTACTACTTAGTATTATATTCATTATCTTTATCCAATCTCATTTTTAATTGAGATTTGGAGATAATCATGTATTTAGAAGGAGCTATTACAAAAGCTTTATTTGAAATCCAAATTTATGCTCTTGAGGTGATAAATCCAAGAGTTGAGGTAACCGAGAACCTCATAGTTGTATCCAATTATGTCTGTGATTTTAATTAGTTAAACATGTAATTGATAGTGTGGGATATTGGAATGGATTTGCTATGATGTTGTGATCTTGAAAATTTTATTTGATTAATGGTATGCTTGATTGTGATACTGGATGAATAGTTGTCTCGATATTGAACATGTTGATATTGAACTATAAGTACTAGGCCTTGATTTGCTATAAATGGTTATTGATGTTGTAGTACTGGAAACATTTTCAAATTGTATATGTTTTTATTATGTAGTAGAAAAACCCGATTGATTTACAACAGTGTGAATTGTGGTTATGTAAGTTCTATCATTGGAAGTATGTTGATTTGTGGAATATGTATGGGTAGTTTGCATATGTATGTTGAATTGGCATGAGCATGGTAGTTGAAAGTTCACCCTAGTTTAGTCGAAGGCTAGTTTTAGTAAAAATATTGTAGTATGGCCCTCATTGAGTTTGCACACAGTATTTGGCATCTTTAATTACTAATGTGCTTAGTATTTCCTAGAACATATGAATATGGTATGGGTTGGGCACGATGCCTAGTATCACTAATCTTGAACTAAACATTGTGGGTCAGGTAATTTATGGCATTTTGAAATTTGAGTAAGGGGAAGCAATCAGTTGAAGAATGAGTGTGGGAATCTTTGGTCGGGTAACCCCTCACGATTAGAGAGTGAGTCTAGTCTTCGTTACATGAACTAGGCCTATATGGTTAATAGTTCATAGGTTTAGTTAGATGATATAATGAGGGATGCAAGGTGGTTGCATTAATCATAAGCATTTACCTATGAGCATTTTGTAATTCATGTGATGAAGAGGTTTTAGATGCTATTGTTTATCCTTATGTGTGATTGCCACACTTTGATATGCTCTCATTAAGTTTCTTGTTTATTGAGATTGTTTAATTTCACTCTCGTTACTTGACGTTTTTCTAGGGGACGAGAAGGCATAGGGAAAGAGAGAGGCATCAACACCCAAGCACTAGAGATCTAATTGTAAAGTCTCTATTTTGACTCTTGTGTAATTAAATGCTAATTTGCCAATTATAGGACCAAAGAATATTTTATACTTATAGGAATTATAGTTCATTTGCATATGAGCCCAAAATGTCATCTTAGGCAATTTTGTTAGTTGACCTTATATTTTTGAGTGGGAGGTCAACCGTGCAAGTGTGTGAATAGTATTATTAACTTATGGTACTTGCTTGGGTGCAATATAATATTGAATAGAAAGTTTATACATGAATAACTTGTAAGTTTGAATGTTTTGTGTTGGGGGGACACTTGTATTATGCAAGAAGTCTAAAGACTCAAGTTAGCACATAATGTTCTAGGATCCTTGTATGGCACTAGATTGCGATGGACATGGTGTCAATAGCTAGATTTCTTAACTACATACATGTGGACACCGGATCATTCTAATTGGAGATCTAAGAGATTAATTTTTTATGTTAGAAGTTAGATGTTCATTGTTGTCATGGATAGGCTATCAATGCAGAGCTTGGTGCGGTGAGTTACAATTGTCATTATGGCGAGTATGTGAATTGGTATTGGTCATGGCAAAAGGGCTTCTGTGTTTCAAGTTGTGGTATGAGTGTCAATAACTGCGACGAGGGGATTTTTAGTATAGTCGGCCTTGATAAATGCAATATCAAATTATAGTGAGTGAGCAAATGCAAGTTAGCTGTCGTGAGGATGTCTTGTGCTGCAACAAGTGAGTTAATATGTAGTTGGCTGCGGAGAAGGCACTCTTAGTCGCGACAAGCTTGTGCAGTTTATCCAATTACTATTTTGTTCTTTGTTCAATGCAAGGTTGGTTTTCCATGTGTCTGCATGACTTTAATTACTCTGACTTTAAGAAATATTCTTTTTAATCTTCATTGATTTTGGAATCCCAATTCTTACTTGTCTTGTAATAAATGTTTTTACTAAGAATGCCACAGTTGATCTTTACATTCAAGGCTAATCCTTTTACTAAGAGCGTTGGTTAGTTGAGTAGTTGGGAGTTAATGATGGAGATCATTACATTTTTAATTGAATTTTGCATACCAACAAAATTTTGTTATTAAGTTGAAATTATATAAAATCATAATGATTTTCTAGTTTTGCCCCTAATAATGTCACAATCAATATTATGGTGGTGGAGGCTAAAGTATACAATTAATATCTCTTCCATTTTTCAAGACAACAGAAAAATTGTCTAATTACTTAAAAATATCATTGGCACCCCTTATATTTATAGACAAAATAAGTTTTTAAAAAATACCTTATATATAAAAACGAAGAAAGTAATTATTATTAGAAGAAAAGTAGTCATTACTTAAATTAAAATAGTAAGTAGTCATGAATATTTACAATACTTGGACTTCAATCAATCAAAAATTTGCACAGGATATGTTGTAATAGTTGTTCCATTTGAGTCATTATCAGAAGAAAAGTAATTATTACTTAAATTAAAATAGTCATGAATATTTACAACATTTAAACTTTAGTGAATAAAAAATTTCCAGAGGAAAAATTGCTTTTTCTGTTATAGTTATTGCTAGAAAAAGTAGTCATTGTTTAAATTAAAATAGTCGTGGATATTTACAATATTTGAACTTTAGTGAAATAAAAATTTGTTTAGGGAAAGTTATAATTGCTCATTTTGTTTTAGTTATTACTAGAAGAAAAATAGATGTTGCATAAACTAAAGTAGTAACCAATATTTACTTTTTTTAGGGCCAAAGCTATTACTTTATTTATTTTAAGTTTGGGTTATTTTACTCATTTCACAAAAAATATTAATGTTAGAAAAGTCTTTAGGACTTGAGAAGAATCATGACATTTCACTAAACTTCATTATCATTTGTACATTTTAGGAGAATTTTTCTATCATTTTTCCTTTTAAGATAATTTAGAGATTTTATAAAAAAACTTTATTTTGTACATATTTTATTAAAAACATATATGTTTAGTTACAATAGTAAAAAAGTGATTATTATGATGTTTCTCTTGATTTCTATTTTATAAAATTAATTTATTATTTAATTATGATATGATCAATCGAACGATAGCTCATAATAATTTAAAATCTCATGATATGTTATCTCACAGAGAACAAAACTAATCAAAATAACCTCACAATTGAAAGAAAATTCAATTCATAAATTCAAATCAAGTCTTTTTTAATACAAATGGCTTAATTGTTTAAATAGACTTCTAAAAATCTAGATGACACAATTCTAGTTAATTTAAAATTCCAAATGGATAGATCATATCTTAATAGATATATTTTTATCCTTATTTGAATTAAAAAAATAAATTGATTTTCCTAAATTTAAATTTAAATTTAAAATGAGATAAGCTAATTTTTTAATTTTAAAAGAATATTAACTCAACTAATTGGACTCATGGGCTTGAGTATCTTGGGTTAGGCTCAATATGCTGAAAGTCTTTATTGACTTTTCTAAAACTCCATTTGCTTTCATAATTCCTTTATCATTTAGAACATTTTTAATTAATGAATTCAGGGCTTCTTTCTTCCTCTTGGCTCTGGATCTAGTCATTGGTCCTTCAATACCTTACAATAGATCAAAGGTATTAAATGTTGGATTCTTTTTCATCCCTTAATTCCCATTATTCCCTCCCTCCTAAAAGGATTTGTCCTCGAATCACATGTATCAAATAAAGAAAGGTCTATAAGATTATGCCTTAATTTGCCTCTTGTAAAGGGTGTCCTAAATTAGGACTTAATCATTAGACTAACTATAGTAAATTAAGGACTATAAGAGATTAATCTAAAGAAATTTTTAACATGTATTTTCACAAACGATTCAACACAAAGGGATCCTAAGTCTTTAAAATATTTTAAGAACTCATATCATTCAATTAAACATATGCGGAAGCATGATAAAGGAAACACATCAACATGGGAGAAAAGCTTTCCCCTTTATTTTCTCTCTATGCCTTACTCCATAACACATATATACATATTTACAACATAACACTTGGCCACTCAAACCCTTTCATAACTGGCAGCGGGGGGCCAAGGTCTCAATCACATTTATCATAATGACTATTACCTAATCATCATACTCTATATATCATCTATTCATCAATAGCCCATCATATGTATGAATTTTTCTTTTCATTCACATATAATTAATATTAACTGCTCACCCTTGGAACATCAAAAACACAAGGGGAGATCATAACAACATTCAAGTTCTCAATCTAAGCAGACATTAACTATTTCTATTTGCACAAATATGTTGGCCCATTAATATAACACAAGTGGATCAAGAATATATTATCCTAGTTGGCAATATCATAAACTAAATATACATATCAAAATAAAAAGAGAAAGGCCTACAGAAGTGATTACTATCACTTAGCCTAATGCTCATTTCCTCTGTTCTTCTGAGATGAGCTAGCTCCTGTAATATGTTAAAAGAAAGGGGTGAGTACAATCACTCAGTAACTAAGGTACATCTAAGTTATACAAATGTATGGTAATTAATCATGAATACAAGTGGCTAATAAGTTTATCAAGGTGACCATGTAAACAATTACATTAATAACATGTTAATCACATTAACATCTAACTCATGTGAATAATCTCAAGAATAAAGTCAAGTATAAAGTTTGCACAAATAGCCACATATACATTATTCGCATGATTACTACATGTTCTCATTTCCACAATTATAATCATATTCTAAACATAGCCATCAATCATTCAAATGGCATGATAATAATAATATGCATGATCAATATCTCCCTTATATCCCCCCTTATTTTCTCTGACATGAAATCCGTGAGCCAACAACTGGAAGGGGTCGTCCATGTGGTGAGACTACCCAAGGCTTTAATCATATCATGAGGGGCTACTGGGCCAGGGTTACCTTACTCACTTATGAACACAATTTCCCTCAAATCATACACTATGGGGTGTTATACCCAAAACTAGCTCTATTAAAAACTCCAAGTAGGTCAGTAGGGTCAAGTCCCTTAATAAGAACAATGCTACAGTACCTTACAAGGTAAGTAATGGCTATAACCCCTAGGATTATTAATTAATAGTCAAGTACCATATGGATTTTGCATAACTGGTAACTCCTTCACTAAGGCAAACTCCCGCTATATGATCATGCTTATGAGAAAATGCATTTCAAAAGCTCATATATATATATATATATATATATAATTCACAATTATCCCACATGCTCATCAACTTTCTTGCTCAAGAAGTATCAAGAATCATCATTTTTTTCAATCATGCCTCTTGCATCAATTTTATATTACCACATAACCCACATTAGCATTATATAAAACTCAACATGCTTATATATAATTCATCACTATGCAAAATCCACAATTTAGAATTAAGAGTGTACACATCATCATCAACCATCAATCTCATTACTCACAACAAGTCACAATTAACTTGGTCACAAATCATAGAGTCTCAACAAAGCCACATGCATTACAAACAACCATTTCAAAATTTAGACATATATATATATATATATATATATTCTTTTGTTTTACCAACATAATTAATTAATTAACATACAAATACATAAAATAGATTTCCCCTAGTTACCTCAACCTTTGAGAGGTCAAAGGTTACCCCTCAAGTTATAACACTTCCAAAGCATTCCAAAACTTGAATGGTATCAAAAGAAAATTAATCTATAATTGATCATATCCCAATATGTCAATAATATTATTAACACAATTTTTACTCATACTCTAACACCTAAGTATTTATTTTATTTTATTTTATTTTTTTAAGACCTTAGTCTTAGCCTCTTGAGTTCTAAAATTTAATTTCATGTATTTGAACCTATCTACTTAGTTCAATAGTCTCCTTCACAATAATTTCATTGAAATTTGGCTACAAAACATCATTCAAATAATTTTCTAATATCAAAATTTCCCTTTTTATTCCAAAAATTCGCACATAAAAATACCCAAAATTGTAAACTTGATTTCAAGCCTAGAATCATTATTCTATAGCCATAATAATTTATTTTTCATCTCAAATAATCATCTAAATATCAACAAATTAATTTATATTTTCAGATTTAATCAAAAATCTACTCATAGAGATCTAGGGATAAACTCAAATGTCTCAAATTCCAATTCTATTAAAAAAATAATACTCTAGAATATTTATTACACTACCAACAACCTCAACAATCATATTTACTCATCAAAAATTCATCCCTCTTTCAAACCCTAGGTTTTTTAAAATCTCAAAATCTCCAGCTCAAAGGGAAAAATGACTAAGAAAAAATGTTTAGAACACTTATTTAGTCTTAAGATACTTAAAATCTCATATGAAGTATCTTATTATGAAGTTTCACCTTCTAAATCAGCTCTCATCGGTGACGCTCTCTCTCTTGCTCGCTCTCTATACGCGGACGCAGAACAAAAAGGAAGAAGAAGGAAAGGAAAAGCCAAAAAGGCTTTGTTGGCTTTTTAAAAAATAGTGTGGGTCCTATGGCTTTTGCTTCTCACATTTTCTTTTGTCTTTTGTTAATACATTGCACATGCATACGGTAAGTTGTTCCCGCCCCCACCTTTTCTTGATTTTTTTTAAAAATTCACTTTCCTTCTTTCTTTCTTTTATTCTATATATGTACACATTAAACACACACACCCCAATGTCTTTCCTAACTATTCCTCTTCTTCTTTTTTTATTTCATATCCCTTTTCTCTTTTAATAATAATAATAATAATAATAATTCTATTTTCTAAAAAAATCATAACTTAAAATTTGGATTTATACTAAATTAAATTATTTATACTAAATAATATACTAAAATTATTTATATTTAAATATTCCTCTGAAATTATTCATTTGCCCTTGATTAACTTAATTAATCTTGGATTAAATTTGGGATGTTACACCTCCTCCAAATGTATACTTATGCATTGGGCTTTTAAAGTGTTGATTTGTCCTCAAATCACATGTATCAAATAAATAAGTTGCAAATCAAGTTTGAGAAATAGAGAGAAGGAGAGAGAACATGCGAGGTAGTAAGGAGATCTATTAAGGTTTGCTTTTGGAAGGATTTTGGAGCATTTTGGAGCTATTAATCACTAAAGGTAAGTTCCAAAGTTCTTCTTCTCTATCTCTCTTTTACTTTCAAAAGTTTTGAGAGTTAGAATTTGTGATAGAAGTGATTTTCAATCCATATAAATTATGAATCCAAACTCATTCACTTAAACAGAGTTGATAAGAGTTACTTAAGGCATCTAAATTGAGGATAATGGGTTTATACATTTTGGTAGTTATAGATGCATTAATGGCCAAAAATGCCATTTATTATGGTTGGTAGAGTTGGTTGGGAAGCCATTAATGATGATATAAGAGTTTAATGAAGCTCTTAAGAGATAGACACAATTACTGAACCTAATGGTTAAGTTTAAAATACTAGATATAAGGATTTTGGATTATTTCAAATATTGAAATCAAAGTGAAAATGGAGTATATGTGGTAATGTTGATGAGTTTGGGTTTGATTAATTTAGATTAATTGCCCTTGTACCAAAATTGGCTTGGTAAGCAATTTTGGAAGAAAGTTATCGAGAGTAAACCTTTGACCTCTCAAAATTTTGAGGTAATTGAGAAAAACCTATTTTAGATAGTTTTTTGTTAATTGAGTTATAATGCAAAAATGGATTTATTTGCATGTATAATTGAAAGTGTGAATGTGAAAGCATGCTATAAATCATATGATAATGTATTTACCTTGATTTGACCTAAAATGTGTAGTTGAATTTGAAATAATTTTCAAACTACAAATATATATTGGAATGAGAAATGACAATTGATGTGATCATTATGATTGATTGGAACATAATGATTGAGTATAGTGGAGAAAATGTAAATGTGATTGAGATTGAAAGTAGAAAGTATGTGTGATAAATGAAAATGATTATCTTGCTTTCATGCTTATATTAATCATATGATTCATAATAATAAATTTGTTATTATGAATTACAAGCCTGTGTAAATGTGTGTGTGTAAGCATGAGATATTGCATGATCGTTTGGCGAGAGTTCACTTGGAGAGAGGAGTAGATAATATCTATATGATATTTATGGCTGCCTTTTGGTACATGAAGGCTAGCCTTGTCTCATTATTTGTCGAGGAACTATAATATAGCTATCATTACCTATTTGTTTAAGAGAATAGCTTAAGATATAAGACACCTTAAAGATTCAAGAACGAGAGAAGTTGTGGTCCGATGGTGAGTGTAGTGATCTTTGGCTAGATTACTCCTCACAATTAGTGAGCTTAGGTAATCAAATACATGGACAGAGCCCTAATAGATATTATAGCCTATGGTTTTAGTTGGAGGGTATAAGAAGGAATTGATCATGCATGTGTTTATTTGATGTATCACATGGTTGTTAAGTTTGTGGCAGGTCATGATAGTTAATTGTACCATTGTCACATTGTTTTTTGTATTGTGGTAATGTGCATTATTATTGTTGATCGAACCATTGTTACATGGTTGTCTATATTGTGGTAACGTGTCTTGTGATGTGATCATGTGGAAATTTTAATAATAAGTTAATGGTGAAATTGATAATAAGTTAATGGTGAAATTATGATATACATATGTTATGTATGATTTTATGAAATTGGTTATTCAACTTCCTCTCATATGTTTTTGGTTAATTGATATGCAACTGCATATGATAGATATACCTTGGTTATTAAATGGTTGTATTCACCCATCTCTTTTAATATTTTACAAGCTCTAGCTCCGATGCGGATAAGAAAAAGGCAATAGAGGTTTAGGAATTCATAGATTCCTGCTGTAAAGCCTCATAACCCTATTTATTTTGTATAATAAATAGCATATTATCAATTATGATGCATTTTACATATACTTGCACTGTATTATTGGGATATATTTTGGGCCTTGAAATGTTGTATGTAGGTTGGTTAAGTACTGATAGGGCCAAAATACTAGTGCAAGAAATATTGTTATATTGTTGAATTTGAAATCTAATGATTTATGCAATGCTAAAACCTTCATTTCTATTTTTGGTATTTAAACGGTTGAGGAGTGAAAATTTAATATTATTGAGATTATGTGTGTGAGCACCATATTTTCTCTGTACATTTAACAAAAAAAAATAAATATTTGTTTTTTAATAGCCTTTACTTTTAAATATATTTTGTTTTTTATACAAAAAAATTAAAATATAGAAATGAAATTTAATTCTTTTTTAAGAATTGATTTTCAAAAAAAAAGAAGAAACATAAAAAATGAAATATTAATTATTTTTAATAATTATATTTCACAAAAAATCTAATAAATATAAAAAAAATATTAATTCTTTTTAAGAATTATATTTCAATAAAAATCTAATAAATATAAAAAACAAAATTTAATCCTTTTTAAGGATTATTTTTCAAAAAAATAAAATAAAGATAAATAAATTTAATCTCTCTACAGAATCCATTTTTAAAAAAAATAAGGAGAAGATATTGCTTAAATCTGTAAAAAAATCTCTCTCAAATCATCTAAAAAATTTAAAGATAATGGGAATCAAATTTTGACAATTAAATCTTTTTAAATTTCCTTAAATCTTATTATTTCCCCTTAACTACTAAAAAAATAGGATGTTTTATCTCAATTTAAAAATATATTTTTTAAGTAAAAAATTAAAAAAATAATAATAAAATAGGATGATTGAAATACTGATCATCCCTAAAACACCCCCACCCCAGATCATTATGGACGAAAAAAATAGCGAAGCACACAGAGTCACGCACACGCGAAAGAGAGGAGTCACACACAGTAGAGACAAGCATGTAGAAGAGAGGAGTAGGGGTAGCAAGCAGTAGAAAATTGATAAAGGATCAAGTAAGTAGAGAAGCAAAGCAGTCCTCAGCAGCCAAAAGTTCATAAGGCAAGATGGAAAAGCAAGTCTAAAATAGGTGCTACAACAAAAGCAAAAGACAGAGGTGTATGGATTAGAGAAGCAAAGGTCGATGAGTAATCATGATTTTTAAAAACTACCCCCTCTTCTTCCCATATAAGAGTGATGAAGCATTAAGAGGAGGGAGGGAGATCGTTGGTTTTTGGAGAAATTGAGAGAGATTTGTGATCGATGAGAGGGGCCA
Organism: Prosopis cineraria; assembly: GCF_029017545.1. Classification (NCBI taxonomy): domain Eukaryota; kingdom Viridiplantae; phylum Streptophyta; class Magnoliopsida; order Fabales; family Fabaceae; genus Prosopis; species Prosopis cineraria. The sequence goes on along the minus strand of NW_026555340.1, from coordinate 14,025,124 downwards.
TCGGGAGAACTTCAGCTTGAAAGAGTTGAAGGAAAGAGGACATTTGAGAGCTAGGGGAGAGAAGCAGAGCATAACACAACAGAGGGAAAGACTGAGGGAAAGATCAAACTCTTAAAGGGGAAGAAGGATTGATTGGAGATACCCATCTCTGTTAAAAGTTTTGAAGCCAATCTTAGGTTTGATTTATAAAGATTTGGATTTTAGATTACTTCTACCTTCTATTTCATAAAGTTCATATGGGTTTTAGAATGCACAAAATCAAGCTATAGAGATGCTACCAAACTAAAAAATAATCCTTTTGTTGTTTAAGAGATTTTTTTTTCCTGATCATGAAATTGATAGTTAGAAATTGGGTTCTCATACGTGTACTTGTTTAATTATGTTTGAATGGAGATATGGATTAAAGGGTTGAAACCACTTTCTTTTATATTTATCAAAATTGCTTGTTGTAGGTTGATGATTGTTTAATAAGGACATTGGGCTCATACTCTGTTAACCTATTGCTTTGGGTTTTGATGAATTATGTGTGCCCAGGGTGTGTTTAAGATACCAATTAGAAAAAGTGATACAAGATATTAAGCACCATCTAGAATTCTTGGATATTAGTTGGTGAAATCTGATCCTATATTGTGGACTTAGATGTCTAAAGTTACTAATATGCTTCTTTCATGGTTTGGTTGTTTTGGGGATTTTTCAAAAAGTTTTGATCACGTGGCTTTACGATTTTGTATTTTTAACAATTGGAATGTTACATGAAAAAACCCTGGATAATAAAAGCTTGATGTAGGAAAAAAAAGAGAGAGAAAAAGAAAACTTGGTGAAGTCTTTGATTTTAACTACTATGTGCTTGGATTTAAGTGGCAAGATGTGGTGAGTTTATTCTCCTTAAAGGTCAAAGCATGTGCGTGCCTTTACAACACTTTTGGCTCTATGAAATTTGGGTATTAGTCTTTTGTGATTAATCTTAAGAAAATAAATTTGTTAAAAGTTTCACTTTATACTATTTGTAAATGTTTGCCTCAATTAATGGTGATTAAGTTGTTTGTTAACTTTAAGGTGGACACATTTTCTGTTTATGAAGTTACAATTGTTTATTGTTTAAGTCATGATTATAAGGATTGCCTTGGTGCTTTGCTAATTGAACTATCAGCAAGATCTAAATTTGCATGCATATAGCCATGTTTTTTTTTTAATTTTGTGTTTTAGTTCTTAATAAGCATGGCTTCAATTGTCCCAAATAAAGTTAGTTATGTAAGATTTTAAGAGTCTCTACAACTATTTAGAATGATCTCATATCATGTAAATCAATGAGATTTTGCAAGTGTGAGAATTAAATTTATACATATTAAATATAGGTTCCAATGGCCCTTTATTCAAATTAATTCATTTTTTTATATTTTGAAATCAATAAAATATTTGACAGTATCATGTGAGATTTAAAGAATTTTTATAGGTACTCGAATTAATTGCCTCATCTTGTGGGATAATAAATCCTCGCAAATGTTGTAATTATCAATTTATATATAGCAAATAAATAAATATTTTTGTAAATAATAATATAATAAACATTTTTTTAAAAAATAATTAATTAAATTAATGTATTTAAATTATAATCACATTTGTTAATTAAATCTTTTAATCACGTGAGGTTTTTAAATCTCCATAGATCTTTACAATAATTGTATTATTGTGTGAGTCAATAAGGCTCCATATGTGTAATGATTATGATTTTTTATAAATATATATATATATATATATATAAGTATATACTTGCATGATAAAATTAAATTAAAAAGATATATATTTAAATAAATATTATCTAATTTTTTTATCGTGTGAGATTTTTGAATCTTCACAGACAATTAGGATAATCATATTATTATGTGAGTCAGTAAGATTCTATAGGTATAATGATTAAATTTTAAAAAATGCTAAAAATTGTTTTCCTTTTCAAAATTTCAAATTGCTGGCATGTGCACATGTAGTATCGCTTCTTTCAACCACCAAAATGCGTTTTCAAAATCAGATTAAGATGCAACAAATATCCATTCTTGATCAATTTTTTCTCGAGCTATATCCTTCACATGGCGAATTGTGAGCAAATTCAATAGGGTTAATGAGTAAATAGGACTCTAAACTTTTACTCAAAATCACCTTGGACCCTAAATTCTTAAAATATGCAAAACAAATCCTAAACTTTTAAATTCATAGCAAAATAAATTCTGACCGCTAATTTTTTTAACACCATTACTGTTCACGCGGGTACTTGATGCACACAAAAACAAATGGACACTACAAGTATATAGGTCGCAATTGTAGGTAATGGCAAATCAAGGTCGATCCCAAAGAAAATTAAGTAAATTGGCAAATAGGCATTAAACTTCCAATTTCATTCACGTTAAGCAAGCAAATTAAAGTGATGAATCATTCAAATTAAAAACAAAATAAAATGTAAAGTAGGCAACTAATATTTTAAAGCATTCTAAAGTTAAGAAGCAATTAAGAAAGCACCCTAGAGTTCTAATCCCTCATTTGCTCCATTGCACTCAACTTACCGATTAAATTGATTTTAATTTCAATTTTAAGAGTTAGGACACTATAATTAATCTTGAATATCTTCTGATTACCCAAAATCCTACTTAATTCTAACTCAACAATTTCTTGCCAAAATTAGATTAAGAGCATAAAATTTAAATCCGTTCTAACTACTTAGGTCTTTAGATACATTCTTGTCCTAGAGGAAAATTAATTATAGTTAATCATAAGCATTCAATTTCAATAGTCCAAACAAAAATTCCTTTTCCAAGTTCACTCTATTCCTCTAAATTATCACTTAATGGTGGCCAATCATTAAGCAACATAAATAAAAACTAGAATTAAAACATAAAACATCCATTAATCACAAAGTAATCAGTAAATCAAGACACAACTAGAGCAAATGAGTTCATAGGACTCTAGAGTATTAAGGTTTAGCCACATATAGCTAAATATAATCTCAAAACAGCAGAACAATGGGACCAAATCAGATACATAGGAGAAAGAAGGAGAAAAGCAAAGAAAAAGTCAATGGAAATGTGAATGGTGATGAGTTATCTTGCTCCCAAGCTCTCCAAAATTGCCTTTGGACCTTCAGAGAATGTAAAAAACGAAACCTCCTTCAAAAAATTCTAATTTTCCTCTTTTATCAAACAGAAAAACTGATGTTATGTGTTTCTAGTACGAAACCCGCTATAGTAGGCTCTGTTTTGGTTTAGAATTTGCCTTATAATACTGACCCACTATGGGGACTGTTATAGCAGGTGATCATATCAATTCAATTTTCTCATTAAATTCATTATATTTTTCTTTTTCACCTCTTCTAAGCTCTTGTAGAGTTTCCTAAAATTCAAAATGATTCAAATTAATAAAAGAAAATACTCTAAAACAAAATCAAAACACAATCTTTACAAGACAAGCTAATTAATACCAAAATAAACACTAAACACAAGACAAATAAATAAAAATAACTAGATGACTCTCTAATTAACCAATAAAACTCTTCAAAATATATGAAAATATAGAGAGTCATCAGTACTGTAACAGTTAGGGTTAAAATCATAGGAAAATAAACTCTGAATAGTACCTGCATGGATAGTAATGATGTTAAAAAGTTAATGGTCAAGGTTTATTTTGCTATAAATTTAAAAATTTAGGATTTATTTTTCATATTTTAAAAGTTCAGGGTTCAGGGTGATTTTTGAGTAAGAGTTTAGAGTCCTATTTGCTCATTAACCCAATTCAATATACCAATCTTAAAGTTGAAACATGTATGTTGAAGTGATAAAAAAATAGAGAAAATAATAGAAATTAAATCAACTTTTTTTTATAATTTAAAACATGCACATCCAAATTTTAAAAAGTTGTTTTATTTTCAAAATAGTAAGGTATTTTTCAATTAATTTCTCTTCCAAAAAAATATAATACAAACAAAATTATACCCCAAACTACATGAGCTTTGATCTCTCTAACATGGTATGTAGGTCCTAGGCTCTCATCCTAAGTCAAGTCCGCCTTGTAAATAAATAATATTTTTTCTCTTTCACATTTAAATTTAATTTTTGATTCTCTTTTTTAGGTTTATTTTATTTGGCAAATAATAAAATAGTTAAAATAATTTTAAAAGGCCATCCTAATTGCATAATTAACTAAGGTAACCATTCTATAAAATGGGTGTTGTGGGGTGCGTAAAACCTTCCCCACTCACAATTGACTTCCGAACCTATCTCTAGTCACAAAAACTATCCTTATCACCTTCAATTGGTTTCTCAAGATTTTTCCTCAAAATCTCAGTGGCGACTCATTTCTCCAGGAGCGGCTCTCACTTGAAGGTTGGCTCCTTCCCTCTTTTCCCTCACAATGAACGGGCGATGCGTCATGTGGCAAGCACGACAATGTGCATGTGGTGTGCTGTATAAGTAGTCCTAAGTCCATTGTATGTGTTTTGGGTGTTAGTTGTAACTTTTGGTACATGTGTAAGGTTTTGGACACCCTTGTGTTGTGAAAAGTGGGTAAAATTGTGAAAATATTTTTGGGTGTCCATCTTCCTTGTGTGATAAAATTTGAAAGTAAAACCCATGACATTAGCTAGTTTGTAAAAAAAAAATAAACCCTCTTGTAGAGACTTAGATCACCTCATTCAAACGTCACACAGAGAAATGGGGTGCGTTAGAAATCACTCCGAGTTGTTATTATTTGACAGCAAAACATTGTTTAATATGTGCAACATGCCACAGTGCATGGCACCTGCATTGTGGCATGTGGCATAGAGAATGATAGCCACGGTGCATGTGCACATACCACGGCACGTCACCCTGTTTTCCATTCCCTGATGTTTTTAATTGAATTTGAGTCTTTTCACTCCCATAATATATCTTGTGCTTCTAATATAATATTTTACTTTGGCTTGAAGTTTGCTAAATTATGTTTAAATAATTAGAATTATGAAAAACTTGAAATCCCATTTTTATAAATTACAAACTTGATAATCTAATTGGATTAGTCTAATGATTACTTCATATTTCGGAGTTAATTGTGGTTAAGTAAAAGTGAGTACCACAATAGATCATGTCAAGAATCTTGTGTTCATTCCCTTAAGACATGATGGGCTCATGACCTATTAAGGTTTGAAAAATATTATCTGATGATTAATTGACAGCATGTATTATGGCATAGACTATGAACAATCAGGTATAACGTATGGATTAGCAAATGCATGATGTTTTATCTACTCATAGCATATTGAGTGTCGATATTACTAAATGATCATGTGCTTTCTGCCAACTTTAATACTCTGATTTCATTAATTTAATTTAGTTTACATTTGAATGTGTTGAGACTTGGAATCCTGTTACGTCTTGGCAAATCTTTTTTGGAATTGAGATACCTTTTAATTGATTTTCTATTTTTGGAAGAGTCTGTGGTGAGGGGTAATTATTAATTAATAAGTTGGAGCTTACAATCCCACAACTCTTGGATGCTAACTGTGTTGCCACACATGATCACATTAAATTATTTTATGATATTTTTGTGCACCCATCTTTAAAACATTCTTTATCATGTACTAAATAGAAATTCTTCAAAGTAACAAATGATTTTTTTCATTTAAAAAAAAAAGAAATAAACGGCCCCATAATCCTCTGTTGTTGCAAGTTTCCAATATTTTTGTACATTATTACGTAGTTAAATTTATGAAAAGAATGTCATTAAGATTTTAATTTTTTCCTATTAATTATAAATATGTTAAGGATAAATTTATTTTGGCCAGATATTTTAAAAATCTATTATAATATAAAACCACCTTTCATAATTTATGAAATCGCTAATGAAAAAAAGGAACGAAAATGTAAATTATTCTATACTTTTATATAACACTTTATTAGATAATAATAATGGTCAAAGGGTGTACATATATAAAGACACAATATTATTGTCACAAGGTAATACTCGTTTTGGTATTCTTAACAGGGCAACTGGTTGGTGGTTTTTGTAAGGTATCATGTGAGAGATTTATTACCTTTTTCTCATATTATGCTTATTAAATATTTATTTATTTTTAAAATTTATATCATGCGTGTTTAACTAAGGATAAAATTAATTTTTTTAACAAAGTAAATAAGTTTTAAATTTCTTATTGAATTAAGTAATGACGTAAAATTCTTATAATTTAACACCTTAAAGAATACTATAAACAATTTTTAGTATTGTAGAAAATATTGATATTTTAAAAAGAAACAGATAATTCACAATTCACTATTACTTAAATAAACAGTGAACTAGCAGGGATGAATGATTTAATTTTGAGTTAATATATAATTTGAACCCTGAACTATGCTCATCCGATTCTCTTTATAAGTCATTTCTACCAACATCATCAATATTAATGCAAAAAAAAAAGTACAAGAAATAAAAGTGTGTAGAATTCTAAATATGCCCCTATATAATAAATTTAAAAAGTAATGTTATGTTACAATTTTTCTCTTATGAAAGGTAATTTGAAAATTTTTTTTAAATATTACCTAAAAACCGCACTGTAATTTATAAATGGAATCAAATGAATCTTTTATAATGTGACTTATAAATAGAATAGGAGGGAGTAGGTTCAGGGATAATTTCTATCTTAAACTTTTTAAAAATGCATTATAAACTCTAAACAATTAAAGTTAGGGCAACTTTGCCCTTACCATTAAATTTCAGCAAACGTTCGTTAAATTGGGGTCTAGTGTGCGATTTTTATCAAATTCTACTTTTTCCTTCTTTTTTACCCTCATTTGGTGAAAATTACATATTAAGTTTTAATTTGACAGTCGTTTGTCTAAATTTAACGGTAAAAGCGAAATTGCCCCAACTTTAATTGTTTAAAGTTTAGAATATACTTTTTAAAAGTTTAGGATTTAAATCGCCCTTGAATTTATTGTTCAAGGTTCACATTGCATATTAACCCTTTAATTTTATATGATTTCATATCAATAAATATAAAATAATAAAAAATACATAATTACATGTCATTTTTATTTCACATATAATATTATTATTTTTAACTCAATAAAATAAACATAATTTTTCTTTCAATTTAATTCATTTTAATTAAGTTTTGTAATTTGGAGGAACAAAAAAAATCACATTTTGGACAAAAATGAGGGCTCTTGAAACTCATCATCCCATCAATAATAACTTCTAAACAATGGATTATTCCATGCCAATCACTTTATTCTTTGTTAGCCAAAAGATCACTTTATTCTTTATCATTAAGTCAAATACACTTTTATTTCTTTTTTTTTTGGGTAAAGAATACACTTTTATATCAAGTTGTAAGAGTTTTATTAAAATAAAATAAATTACAGAGATATAATTTAAAAATTAAGTAAAACTATAAGAACATGTAGATTAATTTTTTTCAAAAAATAATACACTTTAACTGAAAATAATCCTGGGCTTAAACATGAGATACAAAAATTAAATTGGGAAGCCCAATAAGTTTCATTTTCGGCCCGAGAAGTCAGAATATTATAGAGCCCAAAAAGTAAAGACACTAAAAACAAGTTGACCCAAAAACAAAACAAACAAAACAAAACGAACGGCCGAGTTCTAGATCGAAGATTTAGGAATCGGCTAGCTTTGCAGTTATTATGGTTGTTCTACAGATCAAAATTACAACCCCACGAAGCGGAGATTTTGAAGTTAGGCCTTGATCCTTCCAGTTTGGTGCTGAACAAGCTCCTCCGTCTTCCAAGTTCCAAGATCCTATCAACAATGACGACGACGACGACGACCACATCGGCGACACAAGCATACGGTGAAACCTGGTACTGGGACAATCGCTATTCCAATGAACCCGGTCCCTTCGATTGGTACCAAAAGTATCAAACCTTAGCTCCCATCATGAATCTCTATGTCCCTCGCAACCACCGGATCCTCGTCGTCGGTTGCGGCAATTCCGGTATGTATGCTTGTCTCAGATCTGGAAATAAGCTACGTAATGTCTCTGTTGTGATGTGAAACGTTTACATTTTGTTTACTTGGATTTACAATCTAGAAGAGATATCTTAAAAATGTTGAACATAGAAGGAAGGTTTTCGAAATTATGTTGTTCATCGCCTTAGGAAGAATGCACGGCACGTCCATCTCTGCAAACAATTTCTTCCTTCCTTCCTTCCTTTCATTTTCAAAACCAAAAGTAATGAGAAAGAAAGAAAGCAGAAGTGACCTTGTCAAAATGGCTAATTTGATTCTATTTCATGTGGATCGAGCTGCTTCCCAGCCCAACACAAAAAATCTAATTTTGTTTGAATTGTTCATTTACAGCATTTAGCGAAGGCATGGTTGACGATGGTTACGAAGATGTTGTCAACATTGATATATCCTCGGTGGTGATTGAAGCTATGCAGAACAAATACCGTGATCGTTCCCAGTTGAAATGTATCCTTATTTCATACTGATTTGATTTTGGTATTATGACTGGGCTTATGCCTGTGCTTACATAATAGAGTCACATGGGAATTTTGGTGTGTTCTTTATTCGTTCTCTGAGGGAGTAGCTGGTATGAGTTAGTTATTTGTAAAAACCGTGTGTTGGTTTCTTAAAACACCTCTCTTTTTAATAATTTAAATTAGAGTATTATCAACATAGCTTATACATCATATAAGAATCTAACTTTAGTATTTACCCCAAAAAAAAAAAAGAATCTAACTTTAGTGTGGTTGTAGAAAAAATAATAAAATGGGAGACAAAGGAGATTGGGGTCTTACATTTAGGACAAAAAGCAAACTCCCTAACTAGCGCCTACATTTAGGACCGAAGGAAGTAAGTGTATAAATTAACATACAATCACATTGTATATTGGTATTGGCTACAGGTCATGATTGTCAAAAATGATTATTTGCTTTGTGGTGTTCCTTATTCCTGTTATGAATCCACAAATATAACTAGTGTATGGGTTTAAATTTCCATCACTGACCTGTTATGTTCAGTTTGAACTTTCTTTATCAACTAGTTAGATATGCAAATGGATGTCCGAAATATGAGTGAATTTGAATCAGATTCCTTTGGCACTGTAATTGACAAAGGTATGCTACTGTTCTTTTTTTTTCTCTCTCTTTTGGTTAAAGGAATTTGGGAATCTCAGGGAAGTGCTAACATCATATGGGAGGATATGGCTAAAAAAGATACGGGAGGTTGCAAAAGTAGTTTTGGGAGAATCAAAAGGTTCTGGTCCGAGAGATAAGGAGTCTTGGTGGTAGAATAATAGTGTACAGGACAAAATCAAGTATAAGAAGAATTGTTTTAAAGCCATACATTTGTGTAACAATGAAGAAAATTGGGAGAGGTACCGTATGACTAAGAAGGAAACTAAGAGAGCTGTGGGTGAAGCTCGTTCTAAAGCTTTTGAAGAATTTTATAAGAGCCTTGAGACGAAGGAAGGAGAGCGAAATATTTATAAGATTGCCAAGAGTAGGGAAAGAAAATCAAGAGATCTAGAACAAGTAAGGTGTATTAAGGATGAAGAGGGAAGAATTTTAGTTACAGATGATGCAATTAAAAATAGATGGGAGACTTACTTTTCTAAACTTTTCAATAATGGAGAGGATTCATCTAGTAACTTGGAGGATTTAGTAACTGGTGAAGGAGAACAAAATTTGTCATTCTATCGAATAATACGTGATAAGGAGGTAAAGGAAGCTCTTAAGAAAATGGCAAATGGTAGAGCCAACGGACCTGATTGTATATCTATCGAAGCGTGGAAATGTTTAGGTGAAGAAGGGGTGAGATGGTTAACTAAGTTATTTAATGTGATTTTACGGTCCAAGAAAATGCCTGATGAGTGGAGGAGAAGTACATTAATTCCTATTTATAAAAATAAAGGAGATATTCAGAATTGTACTAACTATAAGGGATTAAACTCATGAGCCACACAATGAAATTGTGGGAGAAAGTAATTGAGCACAGGTTGAGATTGGAGACAAGTATTTCTGAGAATCAATTTAGTTTTATGCCAAGTAGATCAACTACAGAGGTGATTTATCTACTAAGGGGATTAATGGAAAAGTATCGTTGTAAAGATAAAGATCTACACATGGTTTTTATTGATTTGGAAAAAGCTTATGACCGTATACCAAGAGAAGTGCTTTGGAAAGTGTTGAAAAAAAAGGGAGTACGGATTGCTTATATTAAAGCCATACAAGATATGTATAAGGGGGTAAAAACTAGTATAAGAACGCCTAGTGGTCAAACAAAAGATTTTTCTATAAAGATTGGACTATATCAGGGATCATCTCTGAGTCTTTATTTGTTCAACTTGATCTTAAATGTTTTGACGGAATATATTCAAGAGGAAATTCCGAAATGTATGCTCTTCGCGGATGATATAGTTCTTATAGCAGAGACAAGAGAAGAGGTTAATTGCAAACTTGAATTATGGAGGAGGACATTGGAGTCGAAAGGTTTTCGTTTGAGTAGAAGTAAGACGGAATATTTATATTGTAAATTTGGTAAAGGACTATTCGACAATAATTTGGAAATGAAATTGGGAGATCAAATTATACCTCAAGTGGAAAAGTTTAGATATTTGGAGCCATTATTCAAAATGATGGCGAAATCAGTGGAGATATTTCACATAGAATTCAAGCTGGGTGGTTTAATTGGAGAAAAGCTAAAGGAGTTATTTGCGACCGTAAGGTGCCTAATAAACTTAAAGGAAAGTTTTTATCGCACTGCTATCAGACCGGCAATGTTATATAGTAGTGAATGTTGGGCTCTAACGGGACAGCAAGAGCATAAAGTTGGAGTAGCAGAGATGAGAATGTTACGATGGATGTGCGGACATACACGTAAAGATAAAATTTGAAATGAGTACGTATGCGAAAAAGTGAGGGTGGCACCTATTGAGGAAAAAATGGTAGAAAATCGGTTGAGATGGTTTGGGGCATGTACAAAGAAGACCAAGAGAGGCACCAGTGAGAAGAGTGGAACATATAACTTTAAGTCCGATTAAGAGAGGTAGAGGAAGGCCTAAGAGAACACTTGGAAGTGTTGAACGCGATCTCTTAATTAATAATATTCCTAAAAGCTTGATAAATGATAGAGTACAATGGCGTCTTGCAATCCATGTAGCCGACCCCACCTAGTGGGATAAAGGCTTCTTGTTGTTCTTTTGTTGTTGTTGTGTTTTTTTTTTTTTTTTTTTGGGCTTTTCATATTGGACAGTAAGCAACAAGCTGATATTGTTTAGCATTTTTTTTCAGGAACTCTTGATTCTCTCTTGGTGAGTATTGCTTGTTGTACAACTTAAATTTTGAGGAAAATTATTGCTCACGGCATACTTTTGCAGTGTGGAAATAATTCGAGACAAAATCCCACTATGATGCTTGAAGAGGTTTGGAGGTATAATAAAACCATGAACAAATAAGTAGAACTCTTCAGAGATGTTTAATTTTACATTTTTCTATTCTTGATCTTTCACCATTATTGAAGCAGTTGATGACACCTATAGGGTTCTCAAGGATAAAGGAGTTTATATCCTGGTAATTATACATATTGTTTTAATGTGTGTTTAATTCTCCATGATTAACTTGACTTACTTCAAAACTGAAGATGAAATGTTGTTCTGCATTCTTCTTGATCAGCCTTGACTGCTTGTACATGCTGCAGGTAACCTATGGAGCTCCATTATATTCGCCTACGTTTGCTTAGAGATTCATGCTTATGGAATATAAAGCTTCATGTGATAGGTCGATTGAAATCTGGTCCTGTTATTTGCTAATCTGAGTTTTATTTGCCTGTTATTTGTATGCGTGAGACATGCTATTCCTAGGCTTTTAGTTGATAATGATTTCACTTCCATTGTTTATACCTGCCTCTTAAATTATTTGGAGATTCAGAAGTAGGGCAAACATAAATTGCATATAAGTATTTAAACGACAAGGTAGATTCTTGTTATTGAGGGTTGGGGCTATATATTGAACAATTTTTTGGTGATTATATACTGAAATGATTCCAAAGGCTTGGCTGCTGATAGTACATAATTGCGTCATGCAATCCTTGTAGCCGACTCTACTTAGTGGGATAAGGCTGGTTGTTGCATGTTGAAATGATTGTCACTTGGCTGTTGGGTTTTGTGTTCCTGCTCCTCTCGTCAATATAAAATATAAAAGCTATGGAAAGGGACTCTCTTTTTAAATCTCATGAATAATGCAGTTCATTTTGGGCTTCGTGCAACGCCCAAGGCCCATTATAGTTCTATTCAAATTCATATATTTCTTCACAAGTTACTACCCTTGAAAATAGCATGTATCTCCAATCTTGTAGCTGCTGAGTCTACTTAATGGGATAATGCTTGTTGTTGTTGTTGTTGTATCTCTATCTCTAATCTTGCCTTTCAAAGTTCAAAAAATTATTAAACCTGGAAACCCACCCCCACTTTCATTCTATGTGCAGAAAAACTTGCATCAGAAGAAAAACGCTAATGGTACATTTTGGGAGCTGACCACTCCTGTCCCACTCAATGATGATGGAAGCTCAGTGGAGCAAGAACTTGGAAAGAATCCGGATGTCCATTATATTTATATTTGTGTTAAGGTAATTGATTCATTGCTGCCTTATGTTTAGGGGCTGATTAAACTTGCTCTCATGTTCTGGAAAGAAACTCCACGCCCACTCCACTCCACTCCACGTGACTGAGTTGACTAATGTTTCTTAATGCCAGTTTGTTTAAATTAAAGGGAAAAATGATTTTAGTTAAGTTTAACATTTGGATTGTTGGGGGGAGAATATTTAAAATCATGAAGGTTTTGCTGGGGCTGGGGGAAAAATCCATTTTTAGGTTTTTGGATAAGCTATTTCAAATAGCTTATTTTAATAAGCTTTTTCTAACACATTCCTTATGTGTTGTAGCTTAAATTCTCTCATACTACAACAACTTTCTCGTGTTTAGCCTAACTAAAATCATTTTTATTTTTTAGTCTTAAACAAAGTGGCCCTTTAGTTAAATGTTTGTAGTGACCAGTTAGCCTTTAGTAATTCAATCTTTTAGAAACCTCTTTACGCTCATAAACTAGTCTGCTTCTGAATCCCAGTCTATTATTATCCACGCTTGTCCTCAAGATAGAACTAGACAGACACATCCTCGAACAGGCCAACTATCTACCTCTTATCTGATCTGAATGGTAATACTCCTTAATCCCACATACCTAGGAAGCCAAATTCTCTTGCCTTATTCTCACTTCAATGTGTTTGATAATTGTAAGTTGAATAGGGGGTGAAACCCATGTAGGATAATTTGTATGCATATCTGGACTCATATTCTGAAAATCAATCTTACCTGTTGAGTCATCTGACCTCCTGTTTGGTTGAAGGGGAATGAAGGGGAGATTTTAATGAGTAAGATTTAAAAAAAATGGATAAGTGGGGGTTTTAAAATTTTAATGAAAAGTAAGTGAAAGATAAAAGAGTAAGAAAATTAATTAAACGCTTTTAACCTTAATTCTCCAATTTTTTGAATCAAACTTGTGAAAATCTTCCCTTCCTCTCTCCTCGATTTTCTTTCCAACCACAAACTTGTGAACTTACACTTGAGGAGGAGATTATTAAGTTGTACAAGTGTGAGTGGGCTTGAACTGATATGGGAAGCTTACATTAGATAAAGTTGAGCTAGTAAGCAATATATGATAAAGTTCATGGATTTATAAACTTGAATATTAAGGTTTTGAGTTAAGATGTTGTGTTGTTCATTTATTCTCTCTCCCCATTGGAAGCTTATATTGTGCACCGTCTAGCCTAAAATGGGACTGGCCTTGTAAGGACTTAATATTTGAAGCGTCTTTGATATGCGGAGTTGTGTAAACTTATACTTGAGGGGGAGATTGTTAGGTTTGTGTGAGTAGACTTGATTGATGTTTGACTTTTAATATTTTCATAAATCTCCTAATCATCAATTGTCATTGACTTCCAAATCCTCCATCTCTTGAACACCATGTACAAATCCTCCATCTCTTGAACACCATGTACCTCCTTTTTCCTTCTCATTTCTCAACCTTCCTCTAGTTTATCAGCCGTTAGTCAGATATAGTAAATGCTCCGTTAGCAAAATAGAGCTTCTGTTGTAAATTAGCCAACTGATATGAAGCATGTATGGTAGAAAAAAGGGGTTACATGTCATTTTAGTTTGACTGTGATTCACCTTTGATTTGTATTACGTTTCAAACACATTTATGAATAAGTGCATGGTGGGATAACCTCTATAATCAATTTTAGAGGTCAAAACCATAGTTTTATAAAAATACATTCAAAAATGTTATATGTTAAAAATCAATTATGAATAAAAATTATGTTTTCTTAAAAATATCTAAACACTTTTTATAATGAATAGTTGAATATATTTCACCAAACCATGGTTTATCTAATTTTCATTCTTTTTTTTTTCAATTATACTTTCAATTTTTTTTAAATTAATCTTATTAATTAATTTTTTAATAAATTATAACACATAAACATAATCAATTATATTAAAATAATCATATTAATCTTCATTTATTATCGCTCATTCTGCTTTGCAAAGACTTGCCTACTAATATTTATATTTATATTTATATTTTATTCTTTTTTCCCCATTCTGAAATTTGGACCTTAAGGTAATTATTGGTCGTCTTCCAGGATGAATCTTTGAAGTCAAGCTCCAAAGCATGGAAGAGACAGATCAGATCAGTGAGGGAAGACATGCGTTTTAGTTCTTCAAATTCGTGTTATAATAAGTACTTTTTTTTCTTCTGTTCAACTTCGAATTTGTGAAGTAAGAATCTGAAGTCTAGAAGTTTCCAATTATGTATGATGATTATCCCCAACTTTGTGAAGTTGTAATACGACTTTTCACATGGTGTCTGTAAATTGAACCGTTTAAATATAACTGGTAAATTTATTATTTTTTTCTTTGCTGATATCTTAAGGATTTAATATCTGTGGACTCAGCCGTTGTCTAATGTGATTGGACTCGCTTTTTCTATTGAGATTTTAAAGATCTCAAAGCTGTTATGTGAATAATATAATTTGTTATGAAATAATGATGAAAATATTTTCATATGATACGTAAGTGATCCGAAATTTCATTCATGGCCAGAGTTAAGAATTTAAACTAGTGTGAGATTGCAATCCCAAAGGCGCCATGTTTTTTTTTTTTTTTTCCGTCATGGTTTGATTTCTTAGGCAGTTCTTGGCTTAGAGAGAAAAGAGAAAATGGACGGATACAATTTTGGTTCTTGTCATACTTGGTTTTATTATTTGTAAAATATATTTTTATATAATAAAATTTAATATTTTAACGTATTATTTATTTGATTTCCATTATATATACCAATGGAATAAAAATATAATTGAAAATTCTTTTATCCTATTTTAAAATTTCAATTCTAAAATTATCAAATATCCAATAATCTAAAATTTTTAAAACTACAAGTAAATATGAGAAAAGGAAGGGTGGGTGGGAATCAAATACATTTGTTGGTAATTTGGAAATGGAACTTTCCCTCTAAAATCTCTTCATTTTATGCATCATAGAGAATTTTTTTGATGGATCAGGTGCACTATATCATTCATATTCCATCTAATATAAAAATAATATTCAAATATCATTAAATATAAATTATTTTGATATTAGTAATAAAGAGAGAAAATAATAAATTAAATAAGCATTTTATTATAAAATAAAATCATTAAAAATAATGACACATAAAATTTTATTGATTGAATTAGTATATTTTATTGGATGGATCGTTGAGACGTAATGCACTCATTTGTCTAAAAAAATTTCATGCATCAAAATCTTTATATAACTAATGCTTGAAATATTTATTTTTTACCTTGAAATCCATTATCATCAGTTATATGCAGAAAAAACTTGCATTGGAAGAGAATTCTGTCTAATTTGATTTTTTTTTTGTTGGGGGGGTCAAGCTGTCCAATTTGACCATTTAATTCTACTGTTCCACTCATATAAACATAAATATATGTAAAGTAAACTTAATGCTTTTATCCCTTGTTTATATATATATATTATATATATTGATAAAATTATATTATATTTGTGGAAAATTGAACTCAAACTCATGTTATGTGACTTTGCTCTAGTTAAAACATTTGAAGGGTATAATACCAATACTTTATGAAGTACTAAAATATGCAACTGCAATAAAAATTTTCAAAACATCTTTGAGGGCCACATAAGATCGCCATTAACAAAAACATTACATACAACACGATTGGATTAGTTTGATTGATTGAATAAAAAAAAAGTATTAATACCTTTCCCCACAAACGAGTGTGAAGCCAAATTCAGTCTTACTAATACTAAGGGAAAATTAATTCACTAGTCCTTATAATTTCATCAAATTTTAAAATGTCCTTTCTTTACTTTTTTTTTCTTTTTATTGGGCCCTTGCAATTTACTCTGTTAGAGACAAAAGTCCTTCCAAAATCTCAAAGATTTTAAACCCCCTTCTACTACTCAGCAAGACCTATTTTGTTGGAGAAACATCATCAGATGGCAGATTTTCTGGCAAGAGTGCCTATAACTTTATTACCAATCCTAGCAACACAAATGTGAACCCAGCATGGAGTAAAATTCGGCATTGGCAAATCCCTGAGAAAGTTTAATTCTTATGTGGCAAATTGTCCATGAGAGATTAATAATCAACTCTTTCTGATCCAAGTGAGGCTTCTCAACCACTAATGAGTGCCCCTTTGGGTGTAAGAGTGAGGAAAGTGTGATACACCTCCTTTGCGATTGTGAGTGAGCTAAATATGTATGGAAGGCTTTATTAATCCTATCCTTTTATCTTCTTTTTTCTCATGTGATTTGCCACAAAGGTAACAAGCATGTCTTTAAAGGCAAAGTTCACGACCAAAGGAGATCATTCATAGCTGTTTACACAAGCTTAAGGAAGATGTCTACACTGACAAGCTTAAACATTGTATTTTTGTAACTAACTCTCCCACATCAACTCTATGGACTCCCCTTCTACCCGGTACAGTGAGAATTGTTATAGATGGTTCTGTTTGAAGCAACATGCAAGTAGCTTGTGGTGGTGTCATTAGAAATGATAAAGGAGAATAGGTTCTTGGTTTCAAAAGAAGTTTGGGAACTAATCCTTTTACTATTGCTCAAATCCTTGCTATTAAGACAAGACTTGAAGTATGTAAAATACTTAAGCTCACTAAGATCCAATTATTCTCAGATTCTCTGGAAGCAATAAATATCCTATCACGAGATAGTGGTCTCGATCATCCTCTTTGATATGAAATTGAAGACATTAGAATGTTGCTTTACGATGAGTGGGATATTGAACTTCACCATAACAACAGAGAAGCACTTTAATGTGCTAACCTACTTGCTAATGAAGCTTGTGGATCTTGTTTTGATACTTTTTTACTCCCATCAGCACCTGATAGCTACTTAGCTTTAGTTAAGGAAGATTGGCATCTCTTTATGTCAAATATGGCTAATAGGGCCTAGATTGTTCTTTACTCTTATTTTTCTTTCGAGCTTCTGCTCGCCTTTCTATAAAAAAAACAAAGAGACAACAGTCCTTCTATTAATTTCCACTCTAAATGCCATTAGAAAAATGACAATTAAGTCCCAAAGAGACTAATTAAATCCAGTCAAGTCTCAAGTAATTTTAAAAAGCTAATAAAGTCCTAGAGACCTTAAGTGGCATTTTGATATAACAGGAAAAGACTGAAAACACCCTTCTTTAATTTATGACTTTGGCTTGTGGAATTGGCTTGCTTATTCTCTTCTCTGCCCTAGCGATGAATGTTTTTGATTGATCGAAGGAAAGCTCTGTCTCTTCTCTGCCCTAACCATTGCTAGCGCCACTCACCACTTCTCATCTCTATCTCTTCTTATCTTTGTACACCACTCTCTGTCTCTTCTCTGTGTACTCTCTGCTGTAATTACTTTGTAACTTTGGCCAGACATTGCTTCTCATCTTTGTTGTTTATCGGCCATCAGCTAGAGGTAATCCACCCTAATCATGTTTATTTTTTGTGTGTGTTACTTCTTGGCTACTTGTAGTAGAAAATTTATGAGTTTCAGCTTTTATGAGAACCCATCTCTACCATTAGTTCATTAGGAACAGAGAGAGAGAGAGAGAGAGAGAGAGAGAGCTCTCTAGGATAATCATCATCTTCTATACTAAACTAGTAGTATGTCTTCGATTATGGCTGTTGTTGAGAATGTTGGGGCCATAATCAGCTCCTTTGGTGACAATTTAGAAAACTGTGTAATGTCCTTTGAGTAAACTGTACCTAATAAACTGGAGAAATTGAAGCTTAAAATTTCCTCTGCACTTGTTCAACATTTAGATGATTACTTATATTATCAATGAGATGCATGAATATTGAGTAACAATTGTTTACAATGTTGCTCAAGAGATATTGATTAATTATGCATCACCAAAGTTTGATTAATCATTATAAGGCATATAAAGTTAGAGATATTGTAGATTCCCTTATTAGTGGGTCTAGAGTTTTGAGCTTTCGGTTGGTTCGAGTCTGTTCAGCAAAGCCAAGCCTTATACCTACTTTATAAATAATTGGCTTTTGCTCAATTAATCAATATTAGAGGATTGGTATGAAGATGAGGCTACATAGTTTATGTCACAACTTTTGTCTTTGCTTCTATTGGTTTTTTTTTTTGTTGAGATTCATTTAAGATTTGTTATAGATTGAATTTTAAATCTTATAGCGAGGGAAGAGAATACTTTTAACTTTATTTGTTAGAACCTGTCAACCTGCCATGGTGTCTTGTATTTAGAAGCCATTAATTTGAATCACTATATTCCTATTGTATATTTAAAATGAAAATGTTGAAACAGTGTTGTAGTTCAGGATTTCTAGTTATTTTTTTAAAAAAGAAAAGTGACTTGACAACATATTATCTAATTTGGTGTTCCCTAGCCAATTTCATTACTTGAAACCAAAGTGTCAATTTACATATTGAGGTAGTTTATAAACTGACTTTTAATTAATTTTATTTGAGTAAAACCCTTGATAAAGTCTTTTCATATTGTCTAGAGCAATAACTTATTTATAGTTTTATTTTGTTTTCATGTGAAAAGGAAATTAAAAGTACACTTGATAAATTCAGGCTTGAAGGTATGAAAGAGAGACACATTTTATGAATTTTCTTGTTTCTGAAATTGCATTAATACAATACAAATTGCACAAACTGCACTTATAAATTAATTAGCAATTCTCTAATGGATGTTATTAGTAATGTAACTATGAAAAAAAATCACTTAAGATTTTGAAACTAATGAGTAGGGTACAAAAACTTCTTCATGAACTGATTTGTATAGTCTGTTGAAAGATAAAACAAGGGAAAATAGTGTGGCTCAAATATATACTATAGACACACATATTTTTAGACGTCGAAATGAAAAGTCATTTTGATGGATATTACTTTATGGGTGAAATATTAGCCTCTCAAATGTGGGAGAGTATTTATCCATTTATTTTGGATCTTGCGCAATGTTATATGGCACCCCTCCTTGTTATTTGTGTTAGTGAAGGCATGTGGATTATATTGAAGATATTTTGATTGATTTTTGTGATAATATATATACATATATATATATATATATATATTTTTTTGTTTTGAATCCGCTTCAATACTAGTAGGGGGACTTGACTTAGATAGTTTTGCATATTGATTTTTTTTTAGCAAAAATAATTTTTTTTTAAAGATTTTAACTCTGTTACTGTGAATGCATTATTTCAAGCTAGATCTCAAGAAATAATTTATCAGCATGCATTGATTGTTCACCTTGAGAAGAAGTCATTTTGCTTTCAAATTGGTTGTGTGATATATACTATTTATGTTTGGAGTAAAGATTACTATACTTTGGGTTTTGTTTTAATCAAAAGTTGCTCTTCTTGTTGTAATTACTTAAGCTTGTGTTTTAGATTGAAGAAGTCAACATTTGGCTTAAATTTGCCGTATGAAAAAAATTGTCTAATTGTTTAAAATTTGCAAGTTTTGCTTTGGCCAAGTTATAGTCATTTCATCTGATTTTTTGCTTAAAGGAATTGGTTGCCATGTTATTTCAAGTATATAAATGCTGCATGTTGCTAGAAAGAATGTTTATTGATTTCAACCTTCAAATTCTCTTGTTCCTACAAACATATTAATTTTATTTCAAACTAAATATGATGATTTTTTTTCCATTATAATTTGGCTTTTAATGTTTTGAGTACATGAATCTTATTATGAGCTTAAATGATTATGTATATGAATTTTTTTGAGCATGAAACTAGTTATGGCCTTGATAGTTGTGAGAGTAAAAATAATTTAAAAGTATCTTTTATATAAACTATTTTTTTACTAGAAAGAATTATCTTAAGCACTATTTGTGTCATGGTTATATCACAAAGTCATGAAAGTAGCTTATGTACCTGATTCTTTACATCTAAAGCTTAAAATGGGTGGCTTTATTACTACTGTGATTTCAAAAATTTCAAGTGTTTATTCCTTACATCTAAAGTTTGGGAATAGTTACTTCACATGTGAATTGGATTTCAAGTCCTTAAAAAGGATTATGTGAGTATGAACTTTCATGAACACAATGGTTTGAATCAAGTTTGGATGTTGATTATTTGATTATGTTCTTCATGAGGAAGACCTATAGTACTATGCACATGTAAGATTGATTCTAACTTTGATATGTCTAGTGGACTATAATTTTGTGTGTAGGTTATAATTCATGTTCTAAATATGTTAATTCTAATTGATCTAAGGATTAGATCCTCTTTAATTAGTTTTACATGAGATATCACTTTGATACTTTATGTTTTTTGAGTCTAACGAAGTTGGTATTTTGCTTGATCTTTTGAGTTAAAAGAGAGCAGTGTTCTCGCAGCCATAGGTTCATGGATTTTATTTCATGTTATTGAGTATATTACATGACTATGAATGAAGATTCATCATTATAATTGTATTGTGATGTTTTAAACTCAAGAACGGCCTTTGTGATCATGTTGTCTTTCTCCTTTAAAAGAACTAAGTTTATTTGGGTTCAATCTGTCTTTAAATATTCATACTAACTTTTAGGCTTGAATTCTTAAATGAGAGTGCAGTTTTCTTAAGCATGTTGCACCTTACTCAACTCTATACTTGAATAAAAAAATTCAAAAATTGAAATGCTTAAGGGAAGTTACTAGAGTTGTAGAAGGAAAGAGTAAAAGCAAAATGTGATAGCTTGAGGGTGTTTTTATATTTTACTTAATAAGTTACACTTACTTAATAAGTTACACTTAATTCCTTTTCTTGGCATATGAAAATGAGATTTAGAGAAAAAGTTATTAAAGAAAAATTAAATTTTTAATTAGTACTACTACCTATTCAACTCTTCAAATTCTACTCATGAATTGTTGAACAAATTTTAAAATGATTTATTTGATTTAGAAGAAATATAAAATTTAAGTAAATGGGTATTATGCCAAAGTGATGAATGCTTATATTATTTGTCAAAGAATTGAGATAATTAAGTCTTAATTTATCACATTGGTGTCATTATATAATTTGCAATTTGAATAGTTGTCATAGTTGTGAGTGATATGAAAGCATATCATCTGCACATATAAGCAAATGCATTTTTTTATGAAAACATAATGGCTCAGCATACTTGCTTTAGTAGTTTTAGTTTTCTTTCCTTTTCTTTTATAATTCTGTATCTTATGATACAAATGTCCAATTACCCTGTTTTAAGACTTAGCTATAAATCTTAGGATGCCTTTTATGTAGAGTAAAAAAGTAAAGGACGTAATCAATGATTAGATATAGTCTCTTATCCAAATATGATATTGTTACAACATGCTTTTGTTTCCAAGATACCACTTACTAGTCTTTTTCAAAAATGTGCCATCACAACTAGTTTAAGTACATAATTCATAAAAATAGGCACCAAACACATTATAACTTGACTCCTTGCCCTTTTCTTCTCTTCAAAACTTCCTTTGCCTCTCTTTTTTATAACGCAAGAAAAGAAATTATTAAAAAAAGTTTAGTTGCAGTGGAACTGTAAAAATGATGACATCTAATATAATTTATAACTTTGTTAGTTGAAATTATGGACAATAAGAAAGCTGCAATAAAAAAGAAGTATGGATATGACAAGTTCAAGAAAGAATTTTTTTAAAGGAAAATACAGTGGTCTTATAAAAGCTAATGATTCAATGAGAGAAAGTTGGAGAGAAAATTGTTAAATGTTGAACAAGAAAGATATAGAAACATGGTTTCACTAAATGGAGGAGGAAAAGAATCAACATCTTGTTCAATAGTATCACTCACTTGTATTTATTTTGAATTAATGAGTCTTTTTTAAATATGATTGTTATGCATTGTATGGTGTTATATTATTCATCTTGATATGTAGGTTCCATTTAATATGCGTTGCTCTCCTAGCTAGTTCAAGGAAGTTGTGGAGTACATATGCAAACACAAGAGTTTATGTGTCAAGATCAAGAAAATGGGATTCCAATCTCTCTAAGATTATAAATTCAGTAAACTATCGAGGGAGTTATATGAACAAGTAATTATTGCTTTTGACACACCAACTTCAACATTTGAAATTAAAAGGAAGAAATTAAGTATTGATGAGAAGGATGCACACACTATTTTAGATGTGCCTTATGGTAGGAAAGCTGTTTCTTTAGACGGTGATAACGAAGCATTTGAAGTATTGAAGAAGAATTATCTTGGCAAGCCTTTCATTGAATTGAAGAATATGATAATATCCAATAAGGCAGAAAATTTTTTTGAGATTGTATTTTTATTATTCACTTATAAAACATTTCAATGTCCCACAACAAGTACAACAATTAGTATGAGGAGCATTAAAACTTTGAGTGGCAAGAACAATGTTTAAGAATATGACTGGTCATCTTTTGTGTTGTCTAAGCTTATTAGATAAATTTTGTCTTATAAGACAGCATTAAGGAGTAGACGGAGGAAGAAGAATATAGGAGGATGCTTGTTTCCTTACTAGTATAGACTATTTCTAATACTTCTATATTTTATTTCAATTTATTTTCTATTAATTTGATTATAATTACCTTTCTTGTGTAGGTTTTTTATATGTACCATTTTTCATTAGGTCCAACACCATCAGTAGATGGTGAAAGGCTTGTGATGCATTTGTGGAACTAAGACATGGTGTGAATACGGGTCAAGCTGGAGAAAGAAAGCATCCATGGCATTCTTTATGGTAGTCAAACTAATGAAGCATATAAAGTTTTACCGCCACTTGTAGCGATAACTCACCCGGTATATATATGTCCATAGTTTATTTTGTATGTATTGGTTTTTATATTCTTATAAACTTAGTATTGAAACTTGGTTAGGGTGTGAGGAAAATATATGAAGATTTTTTACAATATCCCAACACCTTTGCAAGTAAAGTGTTAAAGTTGCAACAAAATCTTGACCAGCTTCAAATATCTGATAATAAAGCTATTGTGAGGGTTGATGAACTAAATGTAGAAGAAGTAGAGGAAGATAAATGTGGAGATGGAAGATGAAGTTGAAGATGATGACGAAGATGGAGATAGAGGTGGAGATGAAGCTAAAGATGTATATGGCAGTAGAGATGGGGCTAAAGGTGAAGATGACAATGGACATGGAGATGGAGCTAAAGTTGGATTTGAAGAAGATGAAGATGAAGCCTTTGATAGTAAGGAAGAAACCGTAGAACTTATACCTGAACAAGAAAGTGAAGAAAGACAAGATGACAAGAAAAGGAGAAGAATAGATGAAAGCCCGATGATTTGAAGGTTTGAAAGGAAAAAGATTGAGGTAAATTGGTCACCTTTTTTGAAAGAACCAATACAAGAGAGACTTACTAAGGAATAATAAATATATGAATATTACACCAGGTAGACCAATGAAGCAGAGGGTATGAGTAAGTAATGTGATATTACTTTTTGGCAATTATGGTGTGTTATCTTTAACATAATAATACTTTTTTTGTAGGTATGTGGTTGAGATATATGAATATTCCTAACTAGGGAAAAATGCCAAAGTCTTAGTCTTAAAAAATGGATAAGTACAGCGGTATGTCCATAAGTTTTAATTAATTAGTTATTTAATTAGATAGTACATTGAGTATTGGATGTGGTCTTTGTAGGTCATGAGTGTGGTTGCAAAAGTGATGGTTGGTGAGAAACTTCATGAAGGGTTAGTGCAAAGATACATGTTTGATTCAGAATTTATGGCCACCCTAAAGGATAAAAAGTTAACATGGTCTGTTTTTGAGGATACAAAGATGCTAATGTCTGATAAACTTGGACACAACATTGCAAACTGTGATTTCCTCTTCTTGCCCATACTTGTGTTCAATCATTGGTTTTTTTATTGTGTTGATTTAAAGAACGAAAAATTTTTCATCCTTGATTCATTAGTTGGGAAGTTATATAAAGAGAAGAAGATGATGGTTAGATTTATGGTATGATTTGTTAGTTCTTTTGCATAACCACTGTAAGTTACCTAAATTTTTAGATGGGAATGATTATCTAACATTGGGAATTGCTTGTAGAGAAATAGCATAATAGAATTGTTACAAGCATATGACCCTTAAACATATGGAGATGATTTTCAGATGGAGATGATATTTGAAGAACTGCCCAAACAAAGTAACATGTAAGTAACTATGAAAACAACTACCTTTTTATGTATTCAATTCAAATACTTCAAATAGACATTTCGCCTTACCTTAACTAATATTTGTAGAGATGACAGTGGGATATATGCATAAAGTACTATGCAAAATGGGATGGTAGAAAAAGAAAAGGAGCACTCACAATGGAGAACTTTTCAAATGTATGTATATGTGATTTATAATTTTTCTAATTTTTTCTTCCAATTATCAATGTCAAACTTAAAATTTTCTCATGTGTTTTTAAGAATAACTAAGACAATTTAGGATGAATGTGGTATGGTGGCTAGTAAATCACATGAGAAATGAAGTGAAAAACAAAGTTTTTGCCTCTATTTTAGTAGCTAATTGGTCAAAGAGGGCAGGAAAGAAGTCTAAATGAATTTTAATGATGTGTGTATGATGTAATTAAAATGTCTAATGACTTGGACAACCATCCTTCCCAAATGTAACTGTGAACTCTATTGTTGATTTCTAATACTAAAACGTATTTGTAATGTTCAAACTTAAATTCCTAACTTCCCAACTTCCTTCTAAAAACTTTGTAACTTCTTTTCACAATTTTAAGAGAAAAATCAATTAAGTTGCCAAGCAATCAGGTTATACATTATATCCAATCAATCAAGTTATCAAGCAACTTAGATACCCAATTTTGCAATTATCTTGAGACAAATTTACAACTGCTTTTCAAAATTTTGAAGGGAAAAACTATTGAATTCTTGAGAAAGTTATTATTTTATTACATAGCTCTTGTAATTTGCAACCGACATACCTAACTTTGTAACTACATTACGAATAATTTGCAACTCATTCTTAAAATTTTGGATGGAAAAACTATTGAATTCTTAAAAAAGTAATTATTCTAGGATATGGCTTCAGTAATTTGCAACTAGGATACCAAATTTTACAACTGCCTTATGAATAATTTGCAACTGCTTGTTGAAATTTTAGGTGGAAAAACTATTGAATTTTTGACCTTGCAAAGCTACCAAGTTATTATTTTAGGACATCGCTCTAGTAATTTGCAATTGATATACCTAATTTTGCAATTTTCTTATGAATATTTTGCAACTCATTCTCAAAATTGTGAGTAGGAAAACTATTAAATTGTTGAAAATTTTGTTATTATAGTTATTCTAGAACATGGCTCTAGTAATTTGCAACTGAGATACCAAATTTTTCAACTGTCTTATGAATAATTTGCAACTCTTTCATGAAATTTTGGATAGAAAAACTATTAAGTTCATGAACTTGCAAATCTACTAAGTTATTATTTTAGGACATTGCTCCAGTAATTTACAGCTGATATACCCAATTTTATAATCCTTATGAATATTTTGCAACTCATTCTTGAAATTTTGAGTGGTAAAACTATTGAATTGTTGAAAAAGTTATTTTAGAATAATGCTCCAGTAATTTGCAATTGAGATACCAAATTTCACAACTGCCTTACGAGTAATTTGCAACTCCTTCTTGAAATTAAGGTGGAAAAACTATTAAATTCTTGAACTTGTAAAGCTACTAAATTATTTTAGGACATCATTCCAGTAATTTACAACAGACATACCTAAATTTATAGTTGCCTTACAAATAATTTGCAACCTTTATTCGAAATTTTAAGATGAAACACTTTTTGTGATCACAAAAGATATAAATTGTACATATAAGCTACATGTATTAATTCATTCAATGCATTTACACATATCAGTTGTCCACATACACAAAAGCATGAACTTGAATTTATAAAAGAGGGGTTGCTATGCACCAAAAAATCCCCTAATACTACCAATATATATATATATATATATATATGTCTATATATGTCAACTAAATTCAAGTTGATCTGATCTCATATTATAGAAACATCAACTTGGATTTACAAAAAAGAGGGGTTGCTGTATGCTAAAAAAAATGCCTAAACCTACCCCAATATATATGTCACCTAAATCTAAGTTCATGTGATAACCAACTTACAGTAATATCAAATTGGATTTGGATTTCTACACCTCTTCCACATATGACCTGCTTTATGGCAACGAGAACAGTGATAAACTTTTTTCTACTGATATTGAGACTTGATCCTCACATGATGAGGTTTGCCAATTGGTCATGATGTTCTAGGAGGCAGTAAAAAAGTTTTGTTCATAAGCTTAGATACTGTCAATACATTTGGCTTTGGCATGTCATGGGTCTTTACAAGATGTATAGTGGCATTATATATTTTCTCTTGTGAGCTGGGAAGATAGCATTCTTCGACATAGTTATACACATTATCATGTACTTTTTTAATGGTTGCACAAGTATGTGGGTAAGGAATGCTAGACATTTGCCAAACTTCGCATGTACATTAGATTCACACATACATCTCTACATAGTGTCCGAACTAATAAAATATGAGTCATGCAACTGAACAATTATAACTTCTGCCCTCAAAATATTTTCCTTCAACTTTGCTTCAACATTTGGATCAACTATGCTTTTTCACTTACTCATTGCTGTCTTACTTGCAAAAAATTTCTTGCTTAACTTGTCTCTATGCTTGTTTATAAGAACACATATATTATGCCTCCTCTCCTCAAGTATCCATGCATTGAATGATTTAGCCAAGTTGGTTGTTATCTTATCTCATCTTTAAAATGGGAATAATAATAATGCCCATTGATCAACATTACCTTGATTTTTAACCCATTTTATTAATTATGGAGAGAATATCCTCAAATTTTCCATGGCTCTATGAAATACATGCTCATGCCTTGCATAGGCAATATGATCAAGTAACTTTAGTACCTTTTCCTTGCTATTCCTTCCTATTCCCCTATAGAATTTGTTAAACTCAAAGCTAAAATTCTCTTTTACATGCCGATAGCATAATACATGTCTATTGCCACCAAATATAGCTCTAATAGCACTAACAATAGCATTATTTCTATGAGAAACAATAGTTACCTATAGTGAACCAATGATATCTTTAATATTGTGCAAAAATTAAGTCCAATCATCATGAGTTTCACTACCAACTATTGCAAAGGCCAATGGAAATAACTCATCATCGGCATCATATGTTGAAGTTGCTAGTAAGGTGACCTGATAAGGACTATTGAGGAAACATCCATCCACATATAAAATAGGTCTAGCCCCAAGCAAGAATCCTTTAATGGAACAACCATATGCAATAAATATTCATTCAAATCTATTGTTCTCAGAAGCCTCCCATTTTCCTATGATATCATCATCAGTCTCTATTGGTCTATTACACAACCAAGGAACAAGCATATATGATTGGTCAGGAAGCCCATTTATTTCCACCAATGCCTTTTCTTTTGCTCTTAAGGCTTGATGATAAGTTAGACTTATGCCATAGTCTCTATATATGTCAGCTTTGATTTCATTGGATCTTTTTTCCACATTAGACCTGACTACATCATCAATTATAGATGATGTCAATGTGCACCTTGTACTGTAAGAAACTTTAAGGTCTTCTTAGGCAGAGTGTAAGTGCTCATTCTTGAAAGTTGTTACACGAAGCAAGGGCATTGACTTCCTTAATGAACATGTTGTTATCTTCCATAGACTTTCTTTTACCTTGTATTCTGCAATTATTTATTTTTATTATTTTTCACAAATTTATATTCAAACCTATATACAATACTATACTTGTAGATTACTTGTCTACAATCATCAATACTCACAAAAATCTGCTCAGGTCCTACTAACAAATCCTTCCATTTTGTTGCATTTAGTGCAGGCATTGCTGTTGGGATACTTTGTATTGCACATGGTAGAACTTCAAGATCCTGTGTAGCATGTAAATTCTCAGATGAACATCCTGCTTTGCATTTCCATTCAAATCATGTTTATATTAGCACTCATATTCATATTTGCTTGAGAGAAAAATGTTGGAGCTGATATAATGAGTGTTAATGTTATATTTAATCATAGGAGTATTTTAGTCTTTCCACTATAACTCAGATTTGTGAAAAACAAGCATGGGACTTCATTGATCTCTTAGAATTTTTTAGGACTTGACTAGATTTAGTTAGTCCCTTTGGGACTAAATTGTCATTTTCCCAATGCCATTTATGTACACTGACAAAGAATGATGTAGAATTGAAGAACATTCCACCAAATATTTTTCCAATCTCGCCTCTCCCACTCTTTTTAAATGCAAAAGTGCCAAGGTCACTCCTTATAGAGCTCACTATTTTAACAATGATGATGATGTTGAGAGGGAGAAGAATGACTCCTTCAGTTGGTTCTACTTCTTCACCAACATCGATGCTCTCATCACCACTACTTCTGTGTTGGGTAGCTCGAGATGGGAGATGATCCTCTCCTTTTCCTTCCCATCCTCTTCTCCTCCTCTTCTTAATTTTTAATCATTTGATCTTGATTTGGATAATTCAAATTTAATGTCCTATAAAATATTTCATTTCATTTTATTTTTACTACATTTTTTGGTTATTTGTATTAAATTTTACTAGTTTGATTTTTATTATTTATATTTTTTAATAATTTAACATTTTAATATTAATTTTATAGGAGATAGAATTTGAACCATTTAAATCTTGATTAATGACTTGTAAGGGGAAAAAATGGAAGAGAATGGGAAGGGAAAAGGAGAGGATCTTCTCCCACTGGGGATTAGGTTGGGGTCTGGCATTCTAACAGTGGCAATGGCCATTGCGTTGGCAACTCTAGCCTCCTTCCAAATCCCTTAGGCTTCTCTCTACATTATCCCCACTGCCTTTGAACTTATTGGTAATAGATGAGGCCACACTTAGCTTCAGCTAACGCTCATTGGCCTATTCATCTCCATCTTCTTTATTCTCTTTGTAGGGGTTTTTGAGCTCCTTAGCCTCAAATTTGTGCAGAATCATAAATTATTACGAGATGAAAGAGAAGCATGGTGAGAGAGAGAGAGACGAACAAAGAAAAGAATGAGAGAAAAGCACGTGGGAGGAGGAGAGTAGAGCCACGAGTTGCATATATATATATATATATATATTAGGTTTCTTTGCTGTGAGAAGTAGAGGGACCTAGTTCTTGGCCAATTTATTTTAAGCTTTTTTTCTTTTCATAAAAAACATTTATTTTTTAAAATTATTTTATAAAAATTTATAATGTTTATTTAAATTTTTAAAAATAATCAGAATCTAAAACAATAAATATTTGATTGTTTTAAAAAATTATTTTAAATAATTTATGAAAATAATCAAATACAACATATGAAAGAGAATGTTATACAAATACAAATATATAAGATAATATAAAATTTTAAAATAACTCAATAATAAATCATAATTTATGAATATTGATTCAAAAAATATCATAAAATTTTAAAATAACTAAATAGATATTGATTTATATTATTTTAACCAAACATAAACTAGTTTTAAATTTTTATAAAATCTTTATAAAATAAAAATCTTTTTATAAAACTTTCAAACTATTTAAGAGTGATTTCTTTTTTAATTTTAAACAAACAAGTCTATAGGCTATAAACATCATAATCTACCTTATTTGTTGTGCGAATTACGGGTTTACATTCTAGTTTCTTAATTCATATTTTGGTCATTATCACGCATCTTATTAATTAAGTTTGTGCAAATATTTGGCTTATATATATATATATATATATATAAGAGTTCTTTGGAACAAATGAGAACTAAATTTAGTAAAAGAGGCTAGTTTTTCTCAATATGATAAATTAATATTTGAATCCACACTTTAAAAGCTCTTAATATTTAATATTTAATAATGTCTCAAATAAAATTGTCTTTGAGAAAATATTTGTATACAATAAAAAAAAAAAATCTTTGGATTGCCTCCCTTTCTATCATAAATGGACATCAACTCATCCTTGATCTGTCCTTTTTGATGGAACTGTATTTTGTTGGGCCCAAGTTTGCTTGATGGCCTTTTCTTTTACCTTTTACCCTAAAGTTAATATTATGATTGGTCCACATATTATTACTACGTAATACGTATATATAGAGAGACAGGGCAAGATGATGTCAATGAAAATGAATCTACATTTTGTCAAAAAAGAAAAAGAAAATGAATCTACATAAAATATCCTTAAAAAATAAATAATAAAATGAAACGAATATCTTTAAATAATGATAATAATACAATAGATATTATATAAATTAAATAAATTCATTTTTTTCATTACCTCCCATTTCATACCAAACACATCCTACAACAGCAAAATTCAGATGTCCTTGATGTTGTTCTAAACCCTAATGATTATGTATTTGACATACGAACTTTACACTTTTCTATTTAGGCCTAATTGCAAAGAATTTATACATGACTTTGATGAATTTGATATCTTAGTGTGTGTGTGTGTCTACATATATATATAAATGAGGTAGATTTTTAAAAAATGATTTGTGTTGAAAACTTTACCTTATAGATAAAATGTCCACAAATTTTTTCCTTACTTTTGAAATAAGTAATATTTATACTATGCTTTTTTTTTAAAAATAAATAGAAGATTATTATTCTGCAATGACATTACAAACACACGTTTGTGACATTTGATGTGAATGTCATGATTTTTGTTGGGACCAAGATGTGAATGTCATGATTAGAAGATAGAGTAAGTTGAAAGAAAGTGGCCAAACTTTTTTGACAAAAACTACAATTTGTTAGGCAAATTGCAACTATACATTCCTTTTACTCCACACTTCCTCACCAGCAATATCCCACTAATAGTCCATTTCTCTTCAGTATCTTAATCATAACCAAGAGAGACTTCCACTATAATTATATGTTTTATAAAACAAATTTAAATAATGGTCAAAGTTAAATTAAAAGAATCACATGTAAAGTAGAGTAAAATAATTTCAAAATAGTTTAAAAATGTATGATTTTATTATATTTTAATTTAGTTATCAGAAAATAATAATCTGTAATAAAAAAATTTTGGTTAATAATTTTTGCAAAATTAATCATTTAACTCTTGTATTTTTAACACCATTACAACTCAATTCTCTGAATGGCTAGTTGATTTTTCTTTAAAAAAAATGTATAAGGACAAATAATGATTAAAGGGTTGAAGCTTGAAGTACTAAGTTGAACAAGTTAAATTTTAGAGACTAAATTATAATTAAATAATTGATTTTTCATTTTTTTAATTATGTAGTTTCTTTTTTCTTTTTAATATAAATTGGGTTTTGAACTTTGATTTCTACCTACATAACATTCCACTCTTACCACTTGACTTAGTCTAGTGACTAATTATATTCTTTAGTTTTTATTATTAAAATTTTGTCAAATTTCTATTAAACTTATGAATTTATAAGATTTATTGTTCAACTTTGTTGATATAAATACTTCTGAGGTACCTTCCAAACAAATAACCAAAGTTTCTACCTTTCCCATCACAAACAGCAACAAAATCTTCAAAAAACCAAAATCTGAAAACAAGAAAGCACCAAAAAAACACAGAATGTCCCAAACCAGATTCTTCTTCTTCATCTCATTCTTCCTTTATCTGTTACTTGTTCTCCCAATCTGCCATGGCTTGCCTCTTATGGACCTCAATTCTCTAAAGCAAAGTGAAGTATCTGACATAATAACCAAAAGTAGGGTATGCACAGGAAGCATTGGAGAGTGCTTGAGCTTTGGAGACAGAGAGACAAAGATGATGGATTCTGAGAGCAATAGGAGAATTCTGGCAATGCAGAAGAAGTATATCAGTTATGGGACTCTCAGAAGAGACATGGTTCCTTGTGACAGACCTGGAGCTTCATACTATAATTGCCATGCCAAACCAGCAAATCCATATCACAGAGGCTGTGAGGTAATCACAACATGTGCTAGAGGTAATTAACTAGCTAATTCAGAATCCAAATCACAGCTTCTTCATTCCCTTTATCTCTTCTCTCTTTCTTTTTCCCTTTTTATATTTGAAATTGCCCCTTCAAATTTGACTTTCAAACCAGAAAAATATATATAAAGTCCCATAAGCTATTGGCCTAAAATTTTGACCAATCTGTTGAGTTAGTGTCACCTGAGATTAGCAAAATTTGCTCCAGAAATCTCTAGCTGCGCAGAAAAGTTCTTCAATCCAATTTTTTTGTGTTCATTTGTGATCAA
Organism: Prosopis cineraria; assembly: GCF_029017545.1. NCBI lineage: Eukaryota > Viridiplantae > Streptophyta > Magnoliopsida > Fabales > Fabaceae > Prosopis > Prosopis cineraria. The sequence goes on along the minus strand of NW_026555340.1, from coordinate 13,992,287 downwards.
ACTTTGAGGCATGGAACTTGAGTTGCATAGAATTTTACAGTACCTGTTTTTCAACTTTGAGCGGTTTACTGACACTTTTTGGAGCCTCTGAAACTAGAAAAGTGCTCTCATAAGCTATTTACTCTTTCGGATTTTGAGCAATATGATCATGTGTGTCTGCAATCAAATCACATCCCCCAAATTTTGGACCAAGAATCTCTCTCTATCTACAGAGGAAAGGCCTTCAATAAACGTTTTATGTTAATTTGAGGGGCAAACTTGAGGCATCTAACTTGAGGATGGACAATTAGAAGGGTTTGAAGATTGACATCATTTGATGAGAAGGTGAAACTAGTTGCAGATCATTGTATTGGATATATTCCAAATCAAATAATAATAATCATCTTTGAATTTGGATCCTCCTTAAATAGATCTAGATTCTAGCTCAAGAGAAAAAACGAGAGATGAGTTTAGTGTGCCCAACATATCAAGTGAGGCCTGCCGAAATACATTTCTCTCCATTTATATTCTTACAGCTGGAAAGGATTCATTCCTACCACTATTCTCTCATATATATATATATATATATATATTTCCATACAAAAAAGCTGATTTGCAATGGAGCCGAATACTAAAATGCAATAATTCATTGATATTTTTTTCTAGGAATAATATAATTTTTAGTCCCTTAAATTTGCCTCGGTTATTGATTTGGTCTCTTAAGTTTAACTTTTATCGATTTGATCCCTTATATTTTCTTAAATTATCATGTGAGTCCTTTAAGTTTTAAAATACAAGTTGACTTTTAAAATAATTTAATATGTAACATATGTTGATGACTTGACATGTATATGTAACTAAATGAGAACAAATTAATTTAATTTTTATCAATATAATCTCTTAGATGATGTTTTATTCTCTTGTTTTTTAAATTTCAAAGTCTACTTTTTTCCTAAGTGATTATATATATTTTTTCATTAATTTACATGGCTTCCATCCATATTCTATTATCCGTCTCAGCAAATTCTAATAGTGTAATCTCATTTTTAAAGATTAAGGACCAACTTGATAAACAAAATAAATTTAAGGGACTAGATTGATAAAAATTAAATTTGAAGGATCAAATTAATATCTAAGACAAATTTAAGAGACTAAAAGTTGTATTATTTCTTTTTTTCTATTTCAACAATTGAGGATATGTTTGCAAGTGACTCAAATTAAGTTGAAGAGCTCATTAATTTGCAATATTTCATCTACAAATTAAACTCATACGCAGATTTTCAATCATAAGTTCAGATTTAAGTAAAGGAAGGAAATTAACTGATCAAACTTGAAGAAAATATAAATAAACTGAAGATAAAACCTTACTTTAATAATGATTAAATGTTTCAAAATAAGCTTAAATTGACATAAACTACACGCCCTAGTAGACCCAAACTCCTTATTTTTGAACCCTTTGCGATTGAAATGTTCTATTGTCTCATAGATTCGGCGTGTCATCTAATTTCTCATGGAAATATCACATTTTTCTTAATAAATTTTATAAAATTATAATTTATTTCATAGACTTTCAAAAATGACAAATTAAGACTTTATGGAAAACTTGAAATGTCTATTTTTAAATGCAGAAAGTCTCACAAAAATAATGTCGTTTGATCCTTCAAATAACCCATCAAGCAATAATAATTTAATTTAAGTAGATGGGTGGATCGTTATATTTTTTTTCCCTTCTAATTTCTTAAGCTTTCACTTTAGGAGAGTTCTTATATATTAATCTTCCATATAAACTTTAAATAATTAATTTAAGATTTTGGAATGGTACATATATTGCAGCACATTTTTTTTTTTGTTGCCCCGTTTTATTCCATATAATATATCGCGTGACTTCGAAATTCAAAATCCAACCATCCACAATGCTAATGATTATGCATTTGATAAAACAAGGATTAAAAAATTCAGCCAATTAAGTTCCATTTCAAGTTTCAAAACTACGAATATGGGTTCATATTGATATAGGTAATTGAAATATTTTTTCCCTGGCAGAAAAGTTAGTATAATTTTCCCAAAAGATGAATAGAAATTTTTAATTGATTTGAGTGAATAATGACAATTGATTTGCATTGAAAATATGGTAACACATAGCTAAAAAGTTCACAATTTATAATGAAAAAAATGATAATTAAGTCTCAAAAATTTAAATTAATAATAATTAAATTCCAATAAAAGTTTTTAAAATGAATTGCAAGTATGGATTCAAATAATTTACAAAGATAAATTTCAATTGTAATTTAAGAGTTAAAATTGAAACTGAAATATCTCATTTGAAATAAAACTCATAAATTTGTAATTATTTAAATTGATATTTTAAATTTAATTTTCAAAAAAATATCAAAGATCTAGAGTTAAATAGCAATTTAACCCCTAAAGTATAGGTTCAAAAGTTTTTGAAAACTAAATTTATTTTTTGTGTAATGTTCTCACTCAATTTTTTAAAATGGTGAAATGTAACTCCTTACTATTAACAAAAATTAACTTTAATCATTAGTTGACCAAAAAATTTTCTTAATACATTTCTATAATTTTTTAGATTCTTGTTTGTAATTTTGGGTCTTTTTTACAATTTTTTTGTCTATTTTTATTATTTTTTGATCAATTAATGATTAAAATTAATTTTTGTTATGATTAGGGTTACATTACATTATTTTCAAAAGCTAAAATGAAACATTATATAAAAAATAAATTTACAGTCTCAAACACTTGTAGACTTATAGTTTAGGAGATTTCCTTTTAATCCTAAGACTTAACTATCATTAATTTAATTTTTTTTGAAACCAAACTATTATCCTCCCATTTATTGCATTTGAAATAAGTAATTTAATTAAATGTAGAAGACTCTTATTATATGAACACACAACAAGCACACACATGAGAGTTGCGACATTTGATGTGAACGTGATAGATTTGTAGAGTAAGTTGAAAGGAAGTGGCCAAACTTTTTGACCACAATGCATTATTTGCTAGGCAAATTGCAAACATTCCTTTTAGCCCCACAATTCCTCGTCCAACACTATCGCATTCACACAGCTCATTTTTCTTAAGTTTCTTAATGCTTGTTTGATTTCTATTTTGAAAAATAGTTTTTTTCTTATTTTTAAAAAATTAAAAATTATTTATGTAAGTCTTAAACCTGTTTTCATTTTATTTTTAGGTTTCATTTAGTCACTAGAAATGAATGAAATAGAATTAATTAAAAAAATTAAAACAAAAATGAACTCAATCACTCTTCTCCCTTATGGTAAGTATAATAAAACTTATTAATATATATTATAGATGTGAAAATTATTATACCCTCAAAAAATCTCATGCATCGTAATTCCCAACCCCATGAACTAATTACCACTCTCCTTTATGAATGTAGTTCACCTATCATTTTTTATCATCTTATTTTTATTTTTATTTTTATTTTTTTAATCCATTTCATTTCAGTCCTTTTTAATAACCAAACAAGACTTTATTGTTTTAAAAATACCGACATTTGATAATTGAAAGCTAGAATTACTTTGACCAATTATTACGATAAGTTATCACTGTTAATCATTAGTAACTATTACTATCAACCAGTTTTTTAATTCTAAAATTATTTTTAAATTATTACAAATAAAAATATTTTCTTTTTTGTTTTTAAAAATAATTTTAAAAAATGTATTGCAAAAAAATTTTGAAAACAAAAAGTAAAAATAGAAAACAAACAGGCCTTTTTAAAAACTATTTTTTAAAAAAACAAAACAATTTAAAAATTTGTTTGGATGAATTTTTTTTATCTAATTGTTTCCAAAACTGTTTTTATTTTTTGTTTTTTAAAAAAATAGAAACAACTTTAAATTGTTTTCGTTTTATTTTTCTCTTTTTACAATACACTACATTTGATTGTTGAAAATTATAGTTACCTTAATTAATTTTTATTATTAATTACTACTATTAATTGTCTATAATCATTACTATCAATTTATTTTTAATTCTAAAATTATTTTTAATTGATATAATAAAGGATATTTTCATTTCATTTTGTTTTAAAAATAATTTTAAAAATTGTATTACAAAACAATTTTTAAAAACAAAAAATGAGAACAAAAATCAACTGTGCCCTTAGTTTCTTCATTTTTGACAATACAACTTTTTAATTTCTCAATGAAGATTTCCCCTTAGATTTCCACTATCTCTTCTGTTATGATGGGGCGTAAGCACATTAATTTGAAAATGCTCGATACAGAATTGGAAGATGAGGTCTTAGCTACAAGAAGAAGCTCAGCTTTGATGAACCACGCGAATAGGACCAGGTGGACACTGCCAATCACGCGCAAGTCACAAATCTGGATGAGGGAATTTCAGATCTGATGGAAAAAGTTGGAAATAATTACAAAAATGCCACTGTTCTTACTTTCTGCATCATTTGCCTTCCAATTAATGTAAAAGGTGCCCTGTTAATTTCTCATTTTGTAATAGTAAGAGCTCTAAAGAATCATATCCATAGCCATGGGGTGAAGACCAGAGAGACCAAAATTTGTCCTCGTCTGTCAGAAGGAGATCCGAGTCTAGGGCAGATATTTCACCCATTCCTATTAATATGGAATGAGCATTAGCCATGCTTTACACATGGCATTACCTCTTCTAAGGTTCATGTCATTGTAGCGTCTCGGTCATTAAACACAGTCAATAGCATATTTTCCTTATGTGCTTGTAGAAAAGTTTCAAAAAGCTACTTAAAAGATTCAATTATCTCATCATATAATAAAGTAGCACCAAATATTACCACTTCTTTATAATGGTTGAAACCTAAAAAAATGGCAAGTGGTTTATTGTCACAATTTGTCAAGTACATTGTATCAAATGAAATGACATTTCCAAAAGAAGCATTACTTATATCAGCCCAAAACAAATTAGTTATTTATTCTTGTGAGTCCATTTGGTAAGCAAGAAAAAAAATGAAGGATTCTCCATTAATTGTTGTTGGAAATAACAAAGTAAACATCTAGCTTCACTGTAGACCTTCTCTCGTTGCCGCCTTGATTGTAAATAATTCTTTGCATCGCCTCTATTGTACCTCAAATTAGCCCTCCCTCTTACATACTTACTCAGTAAATTGAAAGAGGCTTCATTCTTAATGCCAACATCTTCAGCATCCTCTAAAGCATAGGTTTGTGCTTTTGGTAATCTCCTTTGTGATGATAATATGTGAATTGTTTCTTGAGACTCCAAAGGATGATTATGGTCCAAAAAAGTTTACTAACTCTATATTTTCCTTTCACCTTTTTAACTATCATTCTCACTTCACACCTTGTTCTTGTTTCTTGTGGAGGCTTCCTAGTTTGAAAATCTCATTTATCTAGCTTTCTAACTCCCTCCTTGGGACAAACATATTTGTAATATATAATGCTATTGTCTTTCTTGCTTCTGTTAACATTTTGTTTCCTAACATTAAATCCTATTGTTCCACCATAATCAACCTAATATTTCCATGTCTCATCTAAATTATCAAATTCAAGACCAAGTGTAGGAGTCATATTTGTATCCATTACTTAATGCTACAAAAGATAAAAAGAAAAACATTAGCTTAAAAAAAATAAGCAGCAGAATGTATAATAACCAGCTACAAATCTTATAGTAAAGAAAGCTTTTTTCAATTAAAATAATAATAACATAGAAACATGAATTAAAAAATAATAATATAAGAAAATCTGGAAAGTAATCATTCTTTTAGGAAAAATAGATTCATGTGGCTAAAAACAATGACATGCAAATATGAATGAAAAAAAAATGGAAATCAATAGGAGAAGAAAAAAAAAACCTTAATCGGAAAAAAATATATAGGATGAATTTCAAAAAAATACCAGATTATACCAAAATAGTTTCTTCGCAAGTAAACCTTTCTCTGATTGAAAATTCTTTTTGGTGCTTGTTTGATCAAACTGCAGCAATCAAAGTTTCCCTCTTCTTGTTGTTTACTTCACCAAGTTCCAGTGCACTTTTGTGGAGAAAAATATAAAATAAGAAGCCTTCCCAAACAATGTCACTCCATTAAGTAGGGATTGTTTTCAGCCACAGATGAAATTAATAGCCATGATTAGGGAAGAGGGTGGGAAGGAAGAGGAGAAGTTTCGATCCTTGTTTGGTGAGAGAAGTGTTAGAGAAAAGGGGAGGGGAATGTAAGGTTTTAACGTGTGATACCCACCAACTATTAAAACCCACCAATTCACTCCATTTTTCCATTCTCTTTCTGCATCTTCTTCTTCACATAATAGAGTGACGTCGTGTATGGAGAAGCCATAGTGACCAATCATATCAATTTTTTAAGGTTAAATTTCATTATAAGATACTTTTAGTATGGTTTAAAGTTTTCTAAGACTAGATAATTTTTTAAATATTTTTTTGAGTTTATTTATCCACTTTATTTTCATATTCATGATAGTTAGAGATTTGGTATTTCCTATAATTTTGAATTTTTGGTTGCTTTTGACAACGAAGGAAGTTTTGGATGACATAGATAAATGAAATGTTGGGAGTATATTTTTGTTGCTAGGATAGTTGGTATGGATTATTTGGTTATTTTATCAAAAATTTTGTTGATTTAAGCAAACCCTAGGTTTGAAATGGGTAATGTGAGGATTATGTTAGTAGTTAATGGGTTTAGTTAGACTCATTAGGGTCTAATAAAGCTAATAGAACTATTAGATAATAATATTATCTAATAAATTGAATTTTGAGATTTTTGAGTAAAAATGGGCAGTTAGAAAAATGGTGATTTTGGCCATAGGCTGATGATTTTGAGTTGTCTAATTGTAGACTAATTTTTCTTGGGCTTTTAGAGCATTTGGAAGCTTGGAATTAAATTAAATTCATGGGTGATCCTTTTAAGTGACTCAAGGGGTGGAAGTAATCAGGAATCTAAATTTCCTCATATACATGTTTTAAATGTTTTCAGTATTACAAAAATTATGAAATGTATGTTATATGTGTAGATACAATTTTGATGTTTTTTAGAAAATGTGTAAAGTGGGTATAAATTAATTTGTTGAATAATATGGGTGAAACAAGTAAGCTATGCTTTATTGTAAATTATGAGAATGGTTGAAAACTATTTGAATATAAATTATGAAGTATGCACATGTGGATAAAATTGAGCATACTTATTAGAAATTGTGATTTCTTGGCATGTGAAATTGTATTATGGTGTGTGATTGAAATTGTGATACATTATGGCATGATTGAGAATTGAAAGGTAGGAGTTCACCCTAGTTGAGAAATTATTATATTATAAGTCCACATGGCATAAACAACACTTAGGTAGCTCCTAATGTTGGATAGCTATGGCATCGACTCCAATGGGAGTTTGGTGTGGTTTCAGCTTAGCCGATAATACTCACTTTGGGATTAGGTATGTATTCCTGATAATAATTATGACACCTTGCAAGAATTCATTTAGCAGGGGAGTCTATGGTTCAAGTTAGGGAGTGGTGATTTTTGAGTGGGTTACTCCTCTAACATTGGAGAGCTTAGGTTAGTCTGGTCACACGAATGATCCTATTATAAATTATAGCTTATAGACTCAGTCAAAAGGAATAAGGAGAAGATAATGGAGAAATTAATTGATCATGCATACTTAAATGTTTTATTATAATTTACCTACTTTACATGCCCTTGATGCTTATGCCTATATATGTTAGAAGTTAGGATTCCTTAGGTACTGAGATATTTATCTCATCCTGTGATTAATATTTATAGGTAACACTTTGGGTAGTTGGAAATGGGAAGGGAGTAGATAGAATGAGCTATGGGTAACACTTTGTACTGTTAAAATTTTCCAAACACACAAGTATTCCATATAGAGCCCATGGTCATCACTTACTACTAGTAGATTTGCACTTTAATTCTGGTAAAACTCCTCGATCCTTTAAATTTGAAGATTATTAGCTAGCTCACCCTACATATATGCATGTTATTAGAAGTAGATGGAATTTTTTGCCTAATCATCATGTTAGTTGATTTGATCTTTTCCTGGACAGGATCTCACTCTATAGATCCTTTCTTTCTAAACGGAGCTTAAAAACCTTCCCCAATAGCAAAAAGTTGATTGACTAACTCAGAATTCAACTTGCAGACTGCAAACAAGGGCTTCAAACTTCTTTAAAGATAGAAAAGCAAAGAAGTTAATTGTTGAAATTGAGAAGCTTATTGACTTAGAAGAGTTGTACAAGAGACAGAGATTCAGAGTGTCTTGGCTACAAGTGGGGGACAGTAATTCTCGCTTCTTTCATTTAACTACTATCATGAGAAGGTTGAAAAATAGTATTTCGAAGATTAAAAATGAGTAGGTGATTAGTATAAGTGAATCTATGGATATTGCAAATGTTTTTACTTGGTATTTATTAAATCTTTTTATAGCTACTCCACCCATATCCTTTAATAAGGTCCTTACTCACCTAGACAACTATATAAATGAGGATATCAATGCCCAATTGCTACTACCGATTACCAAAGAAGAAGTTTGCACGGCAGCATTTAGCCTTGGCTCTTCTTAGGTAAATTCTATCAATCTTCTTGGTCGGAGGTTAGGGATAGTGTTTATCGGCTTGTCTCTATTTAGAGGTAAAGATATTGTAGATAGGTTAAATGAAACTAACATTATGTTGATTCCTAAAGTAGATATGCTTGAATTTATTACTCAATTTCTCCCTATTGGCCTATGTAACCTTTCTTATAAAATCTTCTCAAAAATTCTAGCCACTCAAATGAAACCTTTCCTAGATAGGTGCGTGTCTCACAATCAAGGGGTGTTTATTTTAGTTAGATTAATCCATGATAATATCATCATTGCTCACGAAGTGTATCATTGCCTATGAAGGAAGCGTGATAGTAGGAAGTATGAATTTGCTTAAAAATGGACATGAGTAGAATGGGATTTTCTAGAACATGTTCTATTGAAATTTGTTTTTTGTGGGAAATGGGTGAAGCTCAAAATGAATTGTGTAAGCTCAATCCATCTTAATTTTTGTCTCTCTGGGACTAAAGTGGCCTTAATCAAACCTAGTAGAGAATTAAAGGGAATCCCTTATCTCCTTACTTATTTATCCTAGTCTTAAAATTTCTTTCTAGTATGATTGTTAAGCATTAGGAACAAAATTGTTTGAAAGGCATAAAAATGAGTTTAAATTGCCTAGAGTTAACTCATAGTTTCTTTGTAGATGATGCACTCTTCTTTATGAAAGTAGACGAGAAAAATTGCAGGTGTTGGCTAAAATCTTGTAGGACTATTGTGAAGCTTCTGGTCAAATAGTTAACTTGGAGAAATCTACCATCTTCTTTTTTTCTAATACTCCCACAAATACCAAAGCCTTGGTGTGTCCTATTTTAGGTGTTAGTGACTCTAATGATCCAGGGAGGTATTTAAGGATCCCTAATGTATGGGGCAAAACCAAATACCAAGCATTGTCTTATGTTAAAGATTGTATGATTAAGAAAGTACAAGGTTGGAGTTGAAATTTCCTATCTCAAGTAGGCCGTGAAGTTATGATTAAATCTGTTATAAATGTCATACCCACTTTTCCTATGATGTGTTTTAAATTCCCTATCAAAACTTGCAAGGAATTTGTATAGTCTTATATCTAATTTTTGGTGGGAGGATAACACAATAGGCCAAAAACTTCATTGGCTAACTTGGTAAGATCTCAAAAAACCAAAGAATGAAGGTGGATTGGGTTTCAAAGACTTTGTCTACTTCAATAATTTACTACTGGCTAAGATAGCTTGGAGGTTAATGAATAATCTTGATGCTTTGTGGGCTAAGGTCATTAAGGGGATTTATTTCATTAATTCTCATTTTTTAGATGGAAAAATAAGGCTTACTTAACTCATGGTACTGGACTAGTCTACTAGAGGGAAAAGAATTTTTAGAGAGGGAAAAGAATTTTTAGAGAAGGATTTGTGCTAGTAGATTGGCGATAGGAATTCAGCCAAGCTTTAGAAAGATATACCAACCCTTCCATACTTTAAATTGCTTACTGATGATCCTGAACTAAAGAAATCCAACACTTTAATAGCTAGCATTATTAAAGATAGAAGTAGACTTTGATAGGTTCCTCTCTCCTCAAACAACATGGTGGATAAACTTTTTTGGCATCCTGCATGAAATAGGATGTACACAATCCATCAAGGATATAAGCAAGCTATGGAATTTGTAGCACCTAATCACATCACACCTTTGGCTTCTTGGTCATCATAAAATCAATATGAAAGGCTCTTTGGAAAATTAAAACTCTTCCTCAGATTGCTCAATTTGTCCGGAGGTATCTCTCAAATGCTATGGCCACTAGTGGTGCTATTTAAAAGGCATAAAGGAAGATAAAATTTATGCCCAATATATGAGAAAGAACCAGAGACCATTAAGAATTTGTTCTTCTACTATCCTTGGGTAAGGTGTGTCTGGTTTGGCAGTGAGTTATCTATAAAAGTTTATATGCCTACTGTCACAAATTTTAGGTTTTGGTAGACTTCTATTTCTTTTGCTATTAGTTTTTTAAATGAATTTAGACTATCTCATGTCTATTGGCTCCTTTGGACCATTTGGAAGACTAGAAATCATAAAGTTTTCAATCACAAAGACCTTAGTCCTACTTGTGCAATTAATATGGCTAGATCTTCTTTACATGAATAATAAAAGGCAATCAGATCAGGTCCTTATCACAATGAAGAGCGATAGCAGCATAGCAAAGATCAATATTGGACTCTTCCTCTTAAGGGCTTCTTAAAAATCAACAATGACACTGCCTTTATTCCAACGAGTGGTGTAGCAGCTATTGGAATAGTATGTGGATATGAGGCTAGCCACTTTGTTTGGGGGTTTGCTGATAAAGTCAAATCAATCTCATCTTTTATGGCAAAGGCTTTAGCTTTGAAGCGAGCCCTCTTATTGGCTAGGAACTTAAGCTATAATAAAATTATCTAAAGTTATTGTCTTAATCTAGTATGTTGTATCCAAGAAGATTAACAAAGTCTGAGTGAATGGAAGAGTAATAGCATCATTGATGATATCCCAGTACTTATGGTGTCAAAGGCTATTTTTTCCCTCTCCTTTGTCTCATGCAAAGGCAATTATAAAGCAAGCTTCATAGTTGCTTCTATACTTAAGGGGTGAGCCCAATTGGATGGGTTCATACACTACCACCTTCTTTGTTTTCTTTTCTAGCTGACGATGTTGCAGGCGTTTCTAAATTGTTAATATGTTCTTAAGATCCACAAAAACATAATGACGTTGGTTGAATTTTCTCACTTTTCATTTCAGCTATTGTTGCAATATTTTATTTCTGCTCTCTTCTTTTATATCTTTCCTTTAAATGTTGTTCATTTTGCTGTACTCTCTGCCTTTTGGCATTAATATGTTGCACCTTTAGCAAAAAAAAAGCCTACTTAAAAATTGAGACCTTTTTTAAAGGCCTATATATGAAATAAATATTTAAAAAAGTTGCAAGCTAGGCTAGGCCTATCGAAGGCCCAAGCTTAAGCTTGGAAAAAAGCCTGCATACAGGCTTAAGCCTAAGCTCAAACTTGAAACTTATATTATATGTTTGGGTTTGTATGGTCGAAAATGGCTTGGCCTGGCCCACCTCTATCTTCAAAAGTTACAAAATACACAATCATATATATCATTATTTCATTGTAACACTAGAATAAGATTTTAATAGTTGGAAGCATATAAACAGAGGTCATGTCCAAAGCATATGTACTTAAATGGCAAAGAAATTCTCAGTCATTATTTTCTCTTCCATTTCTTGTCTTATCTTGTTCTTCTCTACTCTTCATATTAGTTATATTTTATAATAATAATTATCATTATTATTTAAAATACGTAAAATTTGTAATATCCTGAATTTCAATCCAAGAGAACTAGTTTCTAATTAGGGGTAAATTATTAATTAGTGTATTGATTATGGTTTTAGATAGGAGATCAGTGTGTGGTACTGATTAGTTGATGTAGTTACAAGATTGGATGGTAGAATTGTGATTCGAGACGTAACGCGCGAGCACTAGTGAGATTTGACTTACAGCGCCATGCGCTGCGACATGTGCTGCATGCGCCGTGGTGCATGGTATAGAGTTTGCTTAAAGCTAACATTTTCTACTCTTGAAAATCAAAAGGGAAAGAAAGGAAAAATGTATCTAAGGGGTGAGAAGAAGATTTCTTTGTTAAGGCATTGATTATCCGACGATTAGGAGTTTGCTTCAGCCAGTGACTTGTTGAGTAAGTTTCACACTGCCTACACTATGTTTCTACCCTAATTTTGTTAAGTTTAGTCAGAAGAAAAATTAAATCAAGGAGTTTTTAAGGAGTTAAAATCTAAGAAAAAGGTTTTAAAAAGGCTCTTGGGTGAGAAACTAAAATTTTGTGACTGGTTTGGAGTTTAGAGGTTGAACCTTAAGGATATGGGCATAATTAACGTAAATTATTAGGTTAAAAATAGGAAAATAACTAATAAACAACTAAGTTAGGAGAGCATTTTGATCATTTGGATAGCCTAAAGGGTAAATGACTATAGAGAATGGATTATATGGATTAAAAAAGTGTTAATTGAGTTGTTTATGTATTAAGGAATTTGGCATAGCCAAATTAATGGTTCTGTAAAATGTTGAGAATTGATCAAAGAAATCTCATTGTATAGGTTGAGCATCCGAGAATTGCTTGTAGAAATTGACACAAGTTGAGAAGTTCAGTAAGAATGGTAACCTTTGGTAATAAGAGTAAAAGGTAACTAGGGTAACCTTTTTATCTGTTAGTTTGTGAAATTATTTACAAATATTTTATATAATTATATGCATTGTATTTTATGAACTGATAGAGTAGCAATATTGTAAAAAAAAATATGCATGCGAGTGTGTAAGTGATGTTTGAAATGTATGTGAAGAGACATGTGCATATACATCTGTAAGTGTACCCTAGACTAAGGTAGGGGTCACGGCCCTACTCTATATAAGGCTAAAAATTTTTGAAGGTCTTGATCGTAGAGCTTGCTCCATCAAGAAGAACCTAGGAGAATGATCCACGAGTGTACCTTAGAGGGGTAAGGGGTTATGGCTCTACTCTGTGCAAGGCTAAAAAGTCTTGATAATTTAAGCATTGAGTGTACTCTGCTAGTGGAGACTTAGGAGACCACCCATATTGATGATACTTAATCTGAGATAGTGGTTTGGTGGGCCATGTTTTATGTAAGGCTGGAAGTCTTAGTTTGAGCGTTGAGCTTGCTTTACTAGTAGGAATTAGGAGTGCATGAGCACAGTAGATGGTTGAGTATTTTTTTTATGTATATGCATATCTATATTGTTTTATTGAAATGATGCTACTTTATCTCTTATTTATAATTTTACTTACTAATCGGTATTTTAGGTTTATCCAAGTTATTGGGATATGTCTCACTCTATCACCTTTGTATATAGGTGAATAAAGCATGAGAAGGCCAAGAAAGGAGGTGAGGAAAGAGTAGCCTCACTTGATAGTGGTATGACTATCAATGTATATAATGAATATATGATAATGCTGTTAAATATTTGAGTTGCCAACTAAGATGCATAAGTTTGTGAACATGTATCTATATTGTTTGAGAAATTGTTTGTGTATCTGGTATTACATCGCCGAGTGTATTACAGTGGTGAAGACATGGGTAGGCCTAGATGCTATCCAAACAAGTTTATATTATGTTGTATAATTTGTTCTACTAAATATATGTGAAATTGTGATGTGAAAATATGTTTATATATGTGGATCTTGACCAAATACTAAGGCTTGGCCCCATTTGTATAAGTTAAGTATATCTGTGATTCTTAACTATATGGTGAGACTTAGCTCTATATGTGTAATTCAAAGGTATAAAAGTAGAACAAGTATAGATATCTGTATGTGATTATGTGTTGAGCCTTATATAAGACCACAAGTGTGTAATATGGCATTGAGAGGTCAAATTATGTATATGATGTGATATATGTGATATATTGTGTTAATTAGGTGCATGTGGTCCTTTTGGACTTAATTTAAGACCCAAAGTAGTTTAGTAGGATAAGCGATAAGAATTAAACATTAAGGTGCCAAAGTTTGAAAGAAAATTAGCTTTTTGCACTCGGGTAACAAATTTTTAGATTAGACCATTAGATCATGTCTAAACTTATCTCATTAGATAGATTATGTTATAAGCTTTGTATAGGTGCTTGAATCACACTAATCAAACATCAGGTGTGAAAATGGCATGGTGAAAGTTCGTATTAGATTTACTGCTGTGACAGCAAAACCTAACATATGCGCCATGGCGCATGGTGTGCAAGCCACAAAGTATGTCACAGAACTAGGGCACACTACTCTGTGTCACATGTCATGGTGCATGTGGTGTGAGCCATGGTGTATGACCCTTTTTTGAGAAGAATGATTTCTTGTTTTTCTTGTTAGTTAGGTGTGTGTTTATGTTTCTGTTAACCCTTCTTATTGAAAATACTTTCTACAAAGTTGAGGTCCTGCATTTTAAAAATAAACTAAGGAATATATCTCTAATAATTATATTGTGATGTGTGGTTGGTTTGGTAAAGTCCAGACGAATTGAAGGACTTTACAGAATTGAAAAAAAAATCATATTATAAGTTAACTTAAATAGACCAATTTAACTTAGAATAATATAATATTAAAAACCATATTTTTAACATTTCTAGTTTTATTTTTTTTTCATTGAATAACAAAAATTTATAATTTATAATTAATTCTTTAATTGATATTTTTTATTTAAAATTATAAATACATTAAATATTGACAAAAATAATGATTAAATTCAAATTTACCACAAAGTATACTAATTTGATTATCAAATTTTAAAATGGAAAGAATTAAATGAAAATAAAATCATAATTGTTATGAATATTAGGATATTATGTGGATGTCCATTATTTCATATTCTTCAATATCTTTCTGTTACTATAATATCTTTAAATTATTATTATCTTGTATATTTTATTCACTTTAACTGATATAGTTGTGCTTATAAATAGAAGATATCTCAATTGTATTTGATACATCAAAAATAAGAAAGCTCTCTATTCTCTTATGCTCTCAGTATAGTTTTCTCTTTTCTCTCCTCATCTCAATCTCTATTTTCATAACACGTTATCAGCACAACAGCTCTACTCTTGGCATTACCAGGTGAGTGCCTTTATAATTATGGGATTAGAGATTAATGCTCATACCAATGAATATCTTTAATAGAGAGGGAGGCATAGTCAGTTGAATATTGAGCAAATATCTATCATCCATATACTCTTGTTATTTATGTTATTTATTGAATTTATTTTTTGTTCAATTATTTTCTTCCTCCTTCATCAATCAAATAATTACATATTGTGTTTCACATCCAGAAGTATAAGGCACAATTTAATTTTAAAATAGTGAATCTAGAAGTTATCCACATATAATATAAAGTGAATCCTAAAGTATCCACATCTAATACACAGTGGATCCTAAAGTTATTCATATAAAAATATAAAATGAATCCAGAAGATTACCACAGAATATAAAATAAATCCTGAAGTTATTTATTTATGATTATGGATATCGATTTTATCCAAATAAAATATAAAGTAGATATTGAAGATATCCACATGATTTAAGATTGTATATCCATGTGATATAATGTAGATCCTAAAGATATTTACATTCAATTATTTATTTATCCTATGTGCATTCAATTTCTTATTTTTTAATTTATTATTTATTATATATATATATATATATAATTTTTTCATCTATCTACATATATAATTTTAAAAAAATGGATCCTAAAGTTATACATCCATAACATAAAATGAATCATGAAGTAATACATATAAAATATGAAGTAGATCCTGAAGTTATTCACATAAACGATGAAGTGGATCTTGAAGATATTCACAAAATCTAAAGTGGACCCTGAAGCTGTTCACAAATATAAAATAGATCATGAAGTTATCTATATTTAAATATAGATATATATATATATATATATAGTTTTTATTTTCTCTTATTTAGTTCTTTTTAATACTCTTGCAATAAAATTATTAATAGCTATATTATTTTGTTATCATATGTCCAGGAGTCATATTTAACTTTATTATTAAATGGCCAGAAGCCATTTGTAATTTTATTATTAGATAGCCAGAAGTCGTATGTGATTTTATGATTGAATGCCAGAACCCATATTTGATTTATTTATGATTATAGGATCAGAAGCAATAGTTGATTTTTTTATTATATGGCCAAAAGTCATCTCAATTTTTATTATAACTACTATGTGAAAGGATAATCTTATGATCCTAATGAATTATATAAAATTTATCAAATTTTGATGGGTATATTGATTATTAATTTAATTATTTTAACTATCGTGGTCCTGAAGGCTAATTGTTCAAAAGAAATTGTTGGGTTTAAGAGATTTGTTTTCTATAATCCTAAAGATTATAGTCAATGGAGTTTATGTTACAAAAAAATACAGCCTGTAGCCATATAGACACATTGTCTATCATTTACTGAACTGGAAGAAAATGTCAAAGAATGATTATGCTGGTTTAAAAAAATATATTCACAAAGTGTTACAATCAAATATTCAATTATTATTGTATTTACATATTGACACAAGTATTGATCTATAAATACTCATAAGAATAAGTAAGTTATTTTCCTTCTTCTATGCATATGCATGTTTCAAATTTTAATGCATATTTGATATTAAAATTGTTTTTTTCATGGTATATGAAGATATATTTGATTACTCTTACATGTACATACATGTTCAAGATATGATATTTATGATGCATTTTTATTAATGATAAAGTTCTCGATTAAACTATCCATACATTTGTTAATAGTTGCAATTGAGATATATATCATATTTAGGATTAAAATGAAAGCACTCATTAGATGTATGCAAGTCATATAATAAGTAAAGCAATGAAAATCATGAATATATAAAAGTAATTATATGTAGATAATTCTTATATATTACTTTATTGAGTGAGTTCCTTTTAAGAAAATTTTTGAATCATTTTAAGAGTTCTTGAAGATCAATTGGGAGGAATTTTTTATGAAAATAATTTTTTCTTAAAAAGATTTTCTAGATACGGATACACATAGTTTTTCAAAATCTTAATTATTAACTTGTTTACTCTTAATTAAAATGGTAATATATGATAATCTTTATATCTAATGATGGTGAAATTTAGATCTGATTAGATAATTATGATCAATATATAAGGAATAAAATATTTGAGATCATCTTGATTATTAAAAATATCAATACTATAATGTCGATTGATTGTAAATGCTAAAAGGAAATAGCTCTTTACAGAAAATTATAAACTTAGAACTACTTGTATTTTGTTTCCTAGAGAACTTAATATAAAAAAAAATGTCCTTGCATAATATGTAAATAAGAGGATTAATAATCTTTTATTTTAAATGGTGTTATTGTTTTTGTATATTGGGTTGTACAAAATTGATAGTGTTTTTCAAATATTTCTCATACCTATAAAGCAAAATTCATTTGCAATGTGTTATTTACATAAGTTTCAAATAAATTATTAAGAATTTTTATGATATTGAATGTTATGTTAAGATTGTAACCAAAAGTTTACTATTACTTTGGTTTGGTATACTAGAAGTATACTGATTTTATTTGGCATGGCTGGTTAGATCATCTCGAATCAATATTGATGCAAGAATTATTGAGAATTCACAATGACATCCATGGAGGAACTAGAAGATTCTTCCTAAATAGCTAACACATTACCTGCTTTGAGAATTCTCATGTGCTGCTTAAGGAAAATTATGATACTATCACTAGCAATAATTGGGATTGGATCACATATATTTAAGGAATATATTGAGTGAAAATGGGCCCATTTAAATATCATGTGAACCATACAAATATCTAATGAGATTGATAGATGCATCTATAAAATGGTTATACATGTGTATCAATTCACAGCCAGGAGTTTGTGAAAGAGAATGTGCACAATTGTTAATATAGTGATCAGGATGAATCACTTGAAAATGTTAGTGGTTTCATATCTTAGGTTCTCAATGATTATGAGATGAAGAAAAGCCTACTCATTAGAATGGTTTATCAAAGATTATTTATGCCTCCAATAAGATAATTAGACCAAAATTTTGACAACAAGATTTTTCATTTAAATATGCAAGTTTGTAATTGCGGCACTTAAAAGCATCAAGCTAATAAAGTATTGTGAATAACCCCACTATAATCTAGCCTTTTGTCAAGAGCCAAAGATTGAGATTTTGTGATGAAGGCTCCACCATTATGTATGAAATACAATTTCAAAAGAAAGTTGGGAATAATGTCAAAGTCTTTATGGTTCAATGGAATTTAATTAAGTTGTGACGTGTGGCACAATTCATGGATTCAATTTGTGCTACAAGCCTTCATCTTGTGAACACATAATAAGGTTGGGAATAAACGTTGGTTAAGATTCTTCTTCTTCTTGTTTGTTTCTAAATGAAACAAAGTGACATTTTTATAAGAAACAAATGGATTTAGAAGGCTTATATTACATGGTTTGTAATCCCAAAAAGAGGGGGAGAAGATGAAAAGCTGAAAATGAAAATACATGAATGCATTATCAATATGTTGTATAGATCCTCATATATAAATCAAATGTTCATATAACATTGCATTCATGAAGTAAAGTAATTTCCAAATATGTAAATATTGATAGAAAGAAAAAATTTTGAATTCATGCTCTAGCTAATAATGCTCCAAAGCTATAAATAAAAATAAAGCACACTTGAAGCATGGAAGGCTAATCGGTTTCAAAGAAAGAAAATATTATAGAAAGAAAAAGGAACAGATAAGTAAGATGATCATATTAAGGAGGCTAACATTCTAGAAGAAGCTAAGATATAATGACTTTAAGTCCCCAAAAGAGGATCAAGTACTTGATAATAATAAATAGATGTTGAGAAGTTATGTCAATATGCAAAAAAATGGAACTAAAAAGATGAGCGTTGTCAACAACACTTTCAATAAGAATGAAATGTTACTATCAAATGAGTATCTTGATAGAAAAAAAGGACGCAATACAAGTAAAATTACATTCACTTGTTTATGATATGAAAGTTGTGAACTTATAGTTCAAGTACCTGAAGTGTGATGTTATACATGAGCATTTGTGTAAAAAGAAAAATATGAAATGTCACATGCAAAGGTTGACTTTCAATATAAGAATATTTTACAAAGATTCAAAATATGTATTAATATATTGTGTGGTGGAAGAAATGATTTGTGACATGTTATTAGTCTAGTAGTATGAAAATTTAATATGCATTTACTAAATGGTAGCTTACTTATATGGCTCTCTATACATTTACTTGAAAATCTTATAAGGACTCAAGATGACGAAAGCTTATAAAGTTTTTTGATAGAATTTCTTGTTCATTATATTTGTTCGTATGATTGTATGCATATTGATTTGCATCAAATTTGATTGATTGAGCATTCTTCAATATCTTGAAGAGTTTATATGAAAACTTAATTATTAGAGAAATATGTTAAAATAGTGGGTGATTAGATGATTTCAAGAGGATGATGAAATATGGTCATAAAGCACGATATATGAATGCTTTCATATCACAATGTATGACATTGCCTTGATTTGTGATGAAGCTATGTACTTGATATGATATGTTTGAGGAATTATTATCTGTAGTTGATTTACTAAACTTATTTAGAATCAAAATTAATTGATTATGCATGTGTTTTACATGTCTAGTTTAAACTATATAAGTTGACTTTTGAGAGATTATTTATTTATAAAAATACATGTATAACAAGATTGTTTTTTGACTCTCACAAGATATACCACAAGTGAAGAATGTGTTCATATCTAGAAGATATATTTAAAGAAGATGTTTTAAAATATTCATACATAGTCTAGCTCTAAGAGCATATCAACTCGCAGACTAAAAGGCATCGGCAACAATAATATTCAAGAAATTGACATACAAGTCAGGATAGAATGACTCAAGAAAACTTAAGAACAAGGAGTGATATCATCATTAAGGGGAGTAAAAGTTATGTTGTACTCTTTTTTCCTTAACCAAGGTTTTGTCCCACTAGGTTTTCCTAATAAGGTTTTTAATGAGGCAACTTCAATAAATATGATGATATTGTGTACTCCTTTTCCTTGACTAAGTTTTTGTCCCATTGAATTTTTTTTAGTAAGGTTTTAATGAGACACAATATCTGAACATTTGAGGGGGAGTGTTATAAATATTAGGATATTATGTGGATGTTCATTATCTCAGATTCTCTAATAACTTTCTATTACTATAATATCTTTTAATTATTATTATCTTGTATATTTTATTCACTTTAATTGATATAGTTATGCCTATAAATAGAAGGCACCTCAATTGTATTCGATACATCAAAAATAAGAAAGCTCTATATTTTCTTATGCTCTTAGCATAATTTTCTCTTTTCTCTCCTCCTCTCAATCTCAATTTTCATAACAATAATGAATTTTTTTTATTTCTCACATGTATCTTTTTGTTAGAGACAATCATGTTCGAGGTGTAATCAAGCACATAATGTGAGCACCTTTCCAGTAAAAATTCAAATATTGGTTTGCTACATATTGAGACACTAGCCTCTTCCCCTAGACATAACCTTGTTGATAAAGTCATAAACTCCTAATAAATTATAATCATAAGTCTATACTTTGTACAAAATCTGATGTAATTATTCAATTTTTTAAAACAAAAAGTTTAGCCTATTTCAAATAATTTATTAATTGATATAAAATATGAATGAAAATTATATAATTTAATATTAATTTAGTAATTAATATTTCCCCTTCAATATTTATATTATTATTTTTGTTGTTATATTTTAAAATATGTGTATTTAAAACTATTAAAATTAAAATTTAATTAAAATAGTCAAATTTAAATTAGGATAATATAATTTTGTTGATTAGCATAAAACATTAATAAAAATTATATAATTTAATATTAAATTGCAATCAAACTAAAATTTCATCTTTTTTTTGGAAAATAAATATTGCTATAATGATTTTCAGTAAAAAAAGATATAAGGCTTATTTTTTTAGCTTATTTCATAAAAAAATCACTTGTTTTTTGACAAAAATATATTTTTGTGAGTTTTCATTATGTTTTTTTAACTTTTAAAAATAATCAAAATAAAAAAATATATTTCTAATCATCATTATTATATATATAAAAGTAGGGTTAAAAGCTATGAAAGAATATCATATGTCTATTTTTAAGTTTGCTACAATTATGTATTTCAGGATACTTTCTTGCTATTATGTGCTTTGGAGTCTAGTTTGGGGTTAGGTTTGAGATGATTTATTATTTTTATATATATGTAAAATAGAATATTTAGTTTGGAGTTAGATTTCAGGATGATTTATCATTTTTATATGTATAAAAATTAATTTTTATTTATTTAAAATTCAAATCAGGTCATTTAAAAAAGAGTAATCAAATTTGATGTCTATCTATTTATCTTCAAATCAATATCTATTTATTTAAAAATTT
Organism: Prosopis cineraria; assembly: GCF_029017545.1. Lineage (NCBI taxonomy): Eukaryota > Viridiplantae > Streptophyta > Magnoliopsida > Fabales > Fabaceae > Prosopis > Prosopis cineraria. The sequence continues at coordinate 13,970,677 of NW_026555340.1, read as the reverse complement.
AAGGAAAAAACTGTGTTTAAAATTTCCAATATGTCTTGATGAGTTCCGAAAATTTTTATCTATCCTGAAAATATTCCAAAAATTAAGCTTCATATTGAGTGAGAGTGTGTGTGTGTTTGAATTCAAAGTAATATCTATCTATTTAAAATTTAGAAAAAATGTGTATTTAAATATTTAGATCTATTCCCATGATTTCAAAAAACATTTATCATATAATAAAGTATAAATATTTCTCTATTTAAATTCAAATTAATATCTATATATCTATCTAAATATTTAGAAAAAAAATTATGGCTTTAACTAGGTCTATCTATTTTGGTTGCAAATATGCAGAAAATAGAATTAAAAAAAATACTAGAGATACAACTCTTGGTGAGTAGTGCCTGCTATTTATAATTAAGAAAAAAGTATAGGTGCTTGATATCTTATATAAAAAAAACTACTTGGTTCTAATTAAATTAGTACAGATGAATTTTAAAATTTCATATGATTGAAAGTATTAGTAACAAAAATTAATTAATGTCAATAAAAAACAAATATTAATTAAATAGACGATAAATCGTGAATTTTAAAATACACACATTTCAATACATAGATAGTTAAAATTCATGAAATTTCAAATCATGAATTTAATAATAATAATTATTTATGTTAAATATAATTCAAATTTCAAAGATATACTGACTTGTATTTCAAAGCTTGATTATATTTTGAATTTTAAAATTTAAAATTACTCATAATAATTATTTATGATATCAAGTGATTAGATTAGAATAAATTAGCAATTTAAATTTAAATTACCCTTCAACATTTATATTATATCAATCATAAATATATGTGTTTAGCAATAATTTCATTCCACACCTCCAACTTCAATTAACTTATGTATCATCCATGACGTGATGACAGTGAGTCTATTTTGCAGGTATGATATTAAAATTATATTTTAGTTTATCATCATGTATTTGCATAGCTAATGTTCAATTACTTTGTCTATTATTTACCTGTAACAAGTTTATCTTAATGTTTCACTCCAATATTTATACTTTTAGGTTCCACATTGTTTGTGTTATCAACCTTGCATATAGGGGTATTGATATTATCTTTCAATTCATCGTATGTTTATATTGCTAATGTTTACTTTATCCTTCATTTGTTTGTTACAAGCCTACCTTAGTGTTTCATTCCATTATGTCATTGGCATATAGGTTTCACATTTTTCATGCTATTAACCCTATAAGTTGAGGGTGATATAGTATGATTTGGATGATTCATCTATGAAAATATTAAGTCGAAACTTATCAAACGAATCAAATGATATTGAGTTAGTGTTTCCATATATTGACTCAAGCCTTTGTGACTATGGTCTTACACAAAAAGGTGACATTCTTAGTTTTTTATGTTAGTTACTCATTTTTTATTTGTATTATATTAGTTACTCCTTTTTTATTGGGTAATCGAATTTTTGCAATTTATGAGATAATCTATTTGTTCATAGGTCATTGCTATAAATCTTGATTGACTTCTCCAATTTTCAAGTAAGGATGTCTTCTTTGTGATTCTCTATTTCGAAAGTCTGGTTTGATTATTAGTTTTCACATTAATTCAAGATGATATTATAAATATTTATAGATGTAAATTAAAAGAATAGTTAAAAGATGTATAGCTTCTAATATTTATTTTTTAAAATTTTGAAAGATCAGTAAATAATGTAAATAATATTTTCTATTTAAATAAAAACGTATGTAATTTGATGAAAATAAGATTTTAGCTATATATATATATATATATATATATGTAGATACACACACACACACACACACACACATATATATATGTTAGTAGGGTTAGTTTTGGTGTTTTTCCTTGATTATGTAAACTTCCTACAATTCTATATTTCAGAAGTTAAGTTTTGTAATTGCTTTTAATTAAATTGGTTTAGAGGATTATGTGATTGATTGAAAAAATTATTCTAGGCAATTGTTTTGATTTATTGTAATTATTTAAAATAATTACATAATATCAAAACATATCAATCCAAATATTTGTCTTACATAATTATAATTATACATGATTAAGATCTTATAAATATTAAGATCAATATTGAAATATAAATATATCATGTAACCAATTAATATTTTTGTTAATATTTTGGATTTTTTATTTGTATAATTTGATCTTAAATTTAATTATTATTTTGATAAATTTTTTTAATAATAGAATCTAATTCTATTTGATTGTTTTCTATGACAACTAATTAGTTTATAATGTAATTAATTTTTTATTTTTGAAAATGTATGATTATAATTTTCTTGAAAAATATAATTGTATATTCTAATTATTATATATGTTGGATTTAATATTAGTAAATATTGGATTTAAAATCCAAATATGTAACTGAGATAAATTAAAGATACAAAATATTATCATAGTTACGTAAAATGATTTTGTTTCAAATTAATCATATATTCTATGACTATTTGAAAATTTCATAATATTATAATTTGAGTAGGATATGTTAATAATATAGATCCATATATTCAATTATTTTGAATTGCCAACATAGTGTACTTAATAATAAAAAGAATTTAGGTTTAAATTTTGAATTTTAATCTAGATCCATTAAAAAATTAACATACAGAGATTATATAAAGTATCCAATTTTAATTTGAATTTTCCTACCATATAGATATTATCCTAGTTATAAAAAATGGTGGCTATTGACAAAAAAAATGATATCAGCTTCTATTTTATTCTAATTATGATGGTTAGAATCATGAGTTTATAGAATGAGATGCATTAATAAAACTTAGATAGCGAATAAATAAAATATGCTATAAATGTATTATCCTAAATTAAATAGTCAATAAAAATAGTAAAATAAAGAACTTAATTTCAAAAAATGTTTAAAATGTATTAAATCCAATTCCATGCATTACATTTTCAAAATTAAAACTAATTACACAAATTCATATAAAAATTAAGAATTAAAGTAGTTTTTAAAACTTTCTATTTACATGTGTGTGTTTGTAAAAGAAAATAACTTGTGACAATTTAAAATATAAAAAGTCAAAACAATGATATGGGCTCGTTTGTTTAAGATTAAAAAATAAATAATTTTTATATAGTTTAAAATTTTTATAAAAATGTATTTATTTTGTAGAGATTTTATAAAAAGAAGACATTATTTTATGTTTAGTTACAATAATGAAAAGTAATTATTAGTTAATTATTTTTAAATTTTATAATATCTTCTTGATTTTTTATAAAATAAGTTAAAATAAAAGGGCACTATATCTAACTCACTTTGTGACATCAAGTGTCATTCACAGGCAAAGCTATTTTTTCTTTTTTGGGACGGGATCAATATCTTTTTTTCCTAATATATTAATTGAATAATGGTTATTTTATTATTTTTTCATGAATGGATGAGACTAAACATGAAATTTATTTGAAGATTGAAAGTCTAAAAGAAAAACCATTTAAAAGTTTTGACTATGGAGATTGAGTAAGTCATTACACTCATGATAGTATATCAAGTTTGAGATTTTACTCGCACTTGCTATGTTTATTTTTAAATTTGTTAGAATTTATCATGGAAACAACATGAAAAGAAGAGGTGCAAGTACAACCATAAATATAGATAATTTTATTAATCAAATATGATTTTAATAATTATTCCAACCATATACTATATTAATTAAATAATATTATTTACATTGTATGTTTAAATAATGTTCTTTACATTAACTAATTGGACAATATATTCATTAATTTGATCATATGCTTTGTTAATTGATATTTTAATTTAATTATTAAATATTTAGATTTGAAATTCAAATGTTGAACCAATATAAGTCAAGTGTGCAGAAAAAAAAAAAAGCTGGTTAAAGATGTTAAAAATTCTCAAAGTCATATATCTTTGAAAAAAAATTTTTTAAAATTCATCATACCTTTTAAAAGTATTTGAAATTTTTGAAATACTATAATTTGAATAAGGAAAGTTAACAGTATTGATCAATATATTTGGGCATTGTGAAATTGTCAACATAAGGTAATTGATAATAAAAATAATTTAGGTTTAACTTTTGGGTTTTAAGCCTAATCAATTAAAATTCTAATATAAGATAATTCAATAAGTTTGATAGTATTAATTCAAATTTTTCTTATGCATAGATATTATTCCAATTATAACCAAATGGTATTAATTATCCATTTAACGCTTTCACTTGATGACATATACTCTATAGATTTTCTAAATTCAATTATAATGTCAAGCCTCCCAAATGAAATAAGACTCAAAGTGGGTGCCCCAATGATTTTAAAGCAAAATATTGATAAGTCTATGAGGTTGTATAATGATATATATCTCATAATTACATGAATTGTAAAATATGTGATCAAGGCCCAAGAAATAGATGGATCAAATGCAAGAACAAAAGTATGTATGCCGTATATTACTATGTATTCATCTGATTTCAAGTTATCATTTACCATGAGAAGGAGACCACGGGCAAAACTACTTATAGTTGGGGTCATATGCACCTCCTCAACTTGGGAAAAGTAACATGCGTAGGGTATAAGTTTTGATATTTTATAGTTTGTATCCTCTTTTTTTATACTTTGCGCTTCCTTATTTTAATATTTTAAACTTTAAACTCATTTCAATCTTATTTTTATAGCCTAAATCTAAAACTTAAGTTTTTAACTCAAAGCTTAGTGAATATTAGTCTTTAATTTCATTATATCTAAATATCAATATTATTTATTAATCTTTTAAAAAATAGAAAAAATCTAATTTGACCAAATTAGAGCCATGTCATCCTCATCTCAAATGCTAGTTAGAGGCTAGTGAAAAAAAGAAAAAGCGATGAAAATGAAGATTCAAGACTTAAGAGTAAACTTGTTAAATGTCTTTTTTGTAGCTCGTTGTACTTGCAAGGTTGAATTAAAAAATAAAGAATAATAAAAAAAGAAAAAGAAATAGTGTACTTGGAAGAGAGAAATTTTTTTTTTCTTGTGTTGAGAATCCTGACTCTACCACTGCCCTTGGTGAACTAGGATTCTGGCTCCGCCACTTAGGAGACAATTCCCTATCATGTTAGCCTTTGCAATGACTATTAATAAAAGTCAAGCCTAGAGCCTGTTATATTTGTTTGTACCTGCCACATCCTATTTTCACTCACAGCTAATTTTATATATATATATATATATTTTTTTTTTCTTTGTGTTGAAGTAGGGAGGGTTTAAAAATATTAATTATTGATGAATATGATCACTCCACATATATAACTTCTAATGTCATTTATCAAGATATCTTTGATATTCTAAAAAAATCAGAGTAAAATATTTTGACTACCCTTCTACTTTACCTTAATTACATAAACCTCCCCTCTATTTTGAAAACATACAATTTAGTTCAAGCCGTTAACTCTGTTAGGAATATTCTAAAAATATTTTAAAAACATATTTTTAAATTAAAATTTGTATTGAAAAAAATTTTATTTACTAAATTATCCCTCACCCTAATGAATCCTAAATTATATTATTTACAATTACATCAGTTCATTGTAAAAAGAATATTTACAAATTTTAAATTTAAATTATTTATAAAATCTCTTGAACTTATATCATTTTATGTTATGAGATGAACAAAAGTAAGTTAAAAAAATTTGATAAAATTTAAAATCTAATATTTTATAACATGATAAAAATTAATAAATTTTATAATATACTTCCTCCATTAAAAAATGTAAGACATTTTTAACCTAATCTCACCCCTAATAAAGTAGTTATCTACTTTCAAACTAATCCTATCTTTTTATATTTACTTCTATTAAACACTCTATAATAAATATAAAGTCACTATCAATAGGGGCACTTTTGAAAAAAAGGCAATAATTACACCTTAAAAGACTAAAAATGTATTATATTTTTAAACATCCAACTTTATAAAAAATACCTTATATTTTTAAATGGAGGAAGTAATAAAATTTGAATATGTATTTACTATTCTTTTCGTTGTATACAAAATTTTGTTTTACAAAATATAGATTTTTGGATGATTCTTATGTTAAAGATGGGCATTTTGATCAAATTAAAAGTTCAAAAGTGAAATTTAATGGTTGACTAATAGTTGAATGAATGAAAATAGAATTTCAAATATAGAAAAGAGGTTTATGTAATATATATTTAATTTTAAAGGAAGCTTACATTAGTTTTCAAAATAGAGAAGATGTCTGTGTAATTAAAATATAATAAAAGGATGGTCCATGTATTTTACTCAAAAAATTATGTTTTTAAATTTGTTTCCTATTGTATCCATTTACATAGCATGCTTTTAGTTTTTATTATTTATTTTGCTCTAATATACATATTTGATATAAATGATGATAATTACACAATCTTACTATGCATAGAATAATAATATAGAGAAGGTATTTTCTAAAAGTTATTGTTTTAGAAAAGATTTTCCTATGACAATGACAACTATTTACAAATACTGTTGTAAAAAACTCATTCATGGCATAGATACTTTACTAATTATTTGAAAAAGTTACTTTGAATATCTTCTTAAAATAATCTAATGGATAAATAAAAAAAGTGTTTTAAAATGGTATGATACACAAAGATATCATAAAATTTTAAATAATATAATAATAAATTACTTTTATATACCAAAAATCAAGGAAGATATTATGAAATTTAAAAATAATTAACTAATAATCACTTTTTTTATTATTGTAACCAAATATAAAATAATATTTGCTTTTTATAAAATTTCTACAAAATATATATCTTTTTATAAAATATTTAAATTACCTAAAAATTATTTATTTTTTAATCTTAAATAAATATGCTCGTGATAGTTGGAATAAAAAATAAAAAAATACATGAAAACTATTTATTTCTTTTGGCCACTTGCATGGGAGATATTTTAGAAAGAATTGATGCATCCTTATTAATTATTCTTTTCTAATATTATTCCAGTTAAAGTATAGAATAAATATGCAATTTCGCCTTTACATTATTCTTAAAGAACCAATTAATGTTGTCCATAAACTAATTAAATCAGAGTAATGTTGCCCCTGTTATTTAAACGTCCGTTATTGTAGATAGTGGAACATACTTTTCATGCAATGTTACTCCTAAACTATTCTTAAAGGAGCAATGTTGCTATTATAGTTTAAAAATTATAAAATTAAATAAAATTAAATTTATAATAATATTAAATAAAATAATATTAAACGTATATATAAAATAAATATAGGAAAAAATTTATAGTATGTTAATAAAATATCATAAATTAATAATATTATAAATTATAATTTTATAACTTGTAAAATATAAGTGAATCTTGGTTAAATTAGATATGAGTAAACTCTAAAGTATTTGTATTTGCACCTATAATTATTAAATATCGACCAAAGCTGTCGTTAATGATTCGGTTTGGATCAAAAAATTATTTTTATGATTGAGTTGGATTGGATAAGAGTTAAGTCGTTATCAAGCCAGAAACTAAAGTTGAATTGGGAATTGGAGCAGTTTTCAAAAAATCGGACTGTTTTAAACATAAATTAAAAAAAGCTTAATTTTTTTAAAAAAATAAAATTAGATTATACTAAAAGCTAACTTTATTGTTGAATAATTTACATGTATAAAATATGATTTGAGACCTTTTTTTAATAAAGATATCGATAGTTATAAGTATAAATGTAGATACTTTTGAGTCTATTCATAACTAATTTAACTAAGATCTACTTATATTTGACAAGTTATAAAATTATAATATAATTTTTTCTTATATTTATTTTATATATACATTTGATATTTTTTGTTTAATACTATTATAATTATATTTTTATTTAATTTTATGATTTTTAAACAATGAAGATAACATTGCTCCTTTAAGAATATTTTAAGGGCAAAATTATTCCTTAACTCAAGAAAAGTAGGTCCCACAAGCTACGGTAACGGACATTTAAATGATGGGGGTAATGTTGCTATGATTTAATTAGTTTAGGGACAATATTGCTACGATGAGTACTTTAAGGGTAATATTATTCCTCTGAAAATAGTTTAAGGATAAAGTTGCACTTTTAACCTAAAGTTTATTAGAAGCGATTTAAACCCTAATGTAGTGTTTTTCTTTCCTTCTTTTTATATAATTTTTATTGAATCAAATTCCAACATTAATCAATCTAATGAAAGAACTTGAGACATTGTACTTAAGTGGTCATTATTCTTTTTTTTTGAAACATAATCTTTAATCTTTATAGTTTTATTGAGTTTTACTTTTAAATTTTATAATTTTTTTTTCAGTATTTTCAATCCTTGTAGGGACTAAAACAATTGAAAAAATGGAAACTATAATGACATAAAAAATAAAAGTCATTCAATCTTTTTAAAATTATAGAGACTGAAAATATAGAAAAAAATTATAGAGATTAAAAATAAAATTCAATAAAACTATGAGGATCAAATTTTTTTTTCTTTCTTTGTTTTTTTTTTTTGCCCAACGGGTGATTGCTCCTTCTTCTAAGACTCGTTGATAATGTTTTTCTTTTCGAAAGTTTGAAACTTATTTTATTTTTATATAAATTAATGAATTAAACATCTCTTAAATTTTTAAAATTTTAATAAAATAATGTTCATTTATAATAAGCAACGTGGTGTGGTGCAAGGGCTTACAATTGCAAGTTTGTAACTCATCCTTTACCGCGTGGAAATTAGAGAAAGCAATTTGGGTTATGCTTGATGGACTAACCTGAATGTTTTAATTTTATTCAAGCCACTTAGGAAAGCTAAAAACATTGTGAACTAAGTTTGAACTTAAATGGATTTAACCCAAATAACTGAATTTTTTGTTTTTGTTATCACTAAGAAATTAATAAAATATAACTAAAATTATATAAACATTTAAAATCTTAATTTTTTTAATATAAAAATTTAAATTGATTAAAAAAGAAAAATAAAATAAAATAAAATTTAATAATTTGGATATTGGACTAACTTAAATAAGCAAATCCGTATGGTTGTGTTTGATTCTGTGAGCTTTTTGATATATTTAAGTATTTTAAATCTGATTGGAATAAAGTTAATCTAAATTGACACAAACATGAATAAGGCGGTGCACGGCAATCAGCATCTCAAATGGAAATGCCACTACAATGGTGTGAACAGAGGTAATATCAGTCGTAAGTATTTTAGATCCTTCGTAATATTTAAATGGTGTGAACAGAGGAGCCGAAATCACACTGCGTCCCAAATCCTAATCAATCTGATTAGGTGAATAATCCCCTGTTTATCAAATTCGAACCCATCATCATCATTGGCATAAAGGTAATATCAATGAATTGTACAACTACAATAAATGCTTCTGACTTCTGGGTTACGCTCCGAACCACCAAAGATTCCAGCTTTCACAGCACAAATCTCAATAAAAACCCAAAAAGAAAACAACAACAAAACTGCGTGACAAGAAAGATCCAAACACAATGTCTCAATCCAGACTCTTCATCTTCTTCTTCAAGGCCTTCCTTTATCTGGAACTTGTTCTCCCAATCTGCCATGGCCTACCTCTTGCGGACCTCAATTTGCTGGAGCATAGTGAAGTGTCTTCTGACATAATGGCGAAAAAGAGGGTTTGCACAGGAAGCATTGAGGAATGCTTTAGCTTGAGAGAAACTGAGACGACGACGATGGATTCTGAGAGCAATAGAAGAATTCTGGCAATGCAGAAGAAGTTTATCAGTTACGATACTCTCAGGAGAGACATGGTTCCTTGTGACAGACCTGGAGCTTCATACTATAATTGTCATGCCAAACCAGCAAATCCCTATCAAAGAGGCTGTGAGATAATCACTACATGTGCTAGAGGTAACTGAGAAACCTACACTTCATGTCAATTTTTTCTTTGAGTGCCTTTGTGGCTGTACCTCGTTCATTCCCTTGAACCCCTTTTTATCTTTTGCCCCATTGAAATTCCCCTTTCAACTTTGAGTGATTTTCAAGCACTTTATGGAACTTTTGATACCAGAAAAATACTCCCTTGAGCTATTACTCTTCAGGATTGTGATTAATCTGTTCATTCATGTGTCTACAACCAAATCCCCCAAACTTTGCACCAAAGATTTCCAACTACATGTTAAAAAACCCTTCAATCCAACATTTTGAGTTTGATTTGAGAGACAAACTTTTGAGGATTGGAACTTGAGTTGCATAACAATTGACAGTTAAAACCATTCGAAGTGGCATCTCTGTTGACAGCATTTGATGATAAGGGCGACAGAAGGATTCAAGTCTTGAAACTTTGGTTCATGGATATTTTTCTCATTTAAAAGTTGAGGGTGTGCTTGCAAATGACTCGAAGTTGAAGAGATTATTTTACCCCTCTTTCTCTAGCTTAGGTTATGAGGTTTCCTCTGTGGCTATGGTCATTATTTTCTCATTGTGAGCTCATATCATGTACTTACTTTGTAACATATGTGACTGATTATGTATGAGAATGTTTTATATTTGGTTCAATGTAAAATAGTATAATGTATTGAATTTAATAGATATTTGGGTTGAATCTTCTGTTCATTGAATTCTTGTCCTAAAGTAAGAATCAAGTTCATAAACAACGTGCTTTTAAAATATGTGACTGTAAGTCCACAGGGGGCAAAAGTTTAGTTGCAAATTTGATCTATTACCTGTGGTTGTCTTCATAATTATTACAATTGAAAATGGTTTCTCCAGAAGCACATGGTTTTACAATAAATTATAAATTGACTCTCTCTCTCTCTCTGTTTTTTTTTTTTCAGTTCCTACATCTAAAGTATAATTTTTCAGTATGGGAATATGCATTAGGATAAAGATATATTGAAAAGATTGCATGTACATAGTTGCTTAATCTGTCAAGTTTCAGTGTGACACAGGTTACTCAACCTTTGCCTTGTATGTGTTTAGGATTTTGATATCTGATTGAGATTGCAAGGGAAAGATTTTTTGTTTTCTTACTGGAAATCATTGTTATAAAAGACCAAAACAAAATGAAACTAAAAGTCTAGAAGGAAATAGAAGAAAAACTCATGTTGAAGGCCAATCTCCTATCATCTGTTTTGGTTACATTAAGCTTCATTATTCTTTATCATGATCAATTTTTTCTGTGCTTGAACTCTGTTGTTGGATCTCTTGTATACTCAACCAACTTCTGTTGATCTTACACTTTCAATTCTCTTTAATGTCATTAAAGATTTTAGATCAATTTTTTCTGGAACTGCGACAAAAACGCTGAACAGGGTCTTGACCGGATCTTGTGTTGTAGTACTATCATAGTTGAATCTGGTGATCACTTCAATCTGAATATTGAAGAAACTCATATTTCATAGATTTGTAAGATCAAAACCTGAGAATGAATGTAATTTTAGGTGACGATCGAAGTCTATATATCCATCATGCAACTCTTCAATTGTCTGACAAGAGTAGTCCTGAATCCCATCCTTTGCTTTTCTATGTTATAATTCTATGTTAAGAGATTAATATGTACTAGACTCCATCTAATTACTCCTATATATGTCCAGTTATGTTACCTATTGAATTATGAATTTGTCCTAGCTAGTCTAAGAAGTACAGAAACAAACAGAAGACATGGATATGAGAAACCAGTGAGTACTTTTTCCTGTCCAAAGTGCCTATATAGCTTAAAAACGTTGCATTATATCTAATAAGAGTGTTTGGTAATGTAACTTCTAGATATTGGGTGGTTCAATATATATATATATATATATATGTATGTATGTGAAGATGATCCAAGTTTGGGGTTCAAAAAAAAAAACTAAAAAAATTAAGCATCAAGTGCTGTGAACTTGTCAAGATGCCATGGCATACCTCACCAACCATTTTAATCTTTTGAGAAAATTGATAATTTAATTTATATAATTTTGACTTAGTTGTAATTCTGTTTTTGAACTTTGACACGTTTTAACTTGGTCCTTTTGGTTTTGATTTGATTATTACTCAATTCACAAACTTTGACTCAATGTAAGTCACTCTATATTTTAAACAATAAAATTATAAAAATTTACCACAAAATAAAATTATAAGGATTAAAATTATTTTAAAATTATTTCAAACTATAGGGATTCATCAAGTCAAAGGTTGGGAATTTAGTTATAATTAAGTTAAAATTATAAGGATTGATTTATAATAAGTTAGTCAAAGTTTAATGATTGAGATACAACTTAGTCAAAATTTTAGAGAGAAAATGATTAATTTTTTCTAATTTTTTATTATTGAAGTTCTGATCTGTTGTGTTGAAACTGAACCATTTTGTAGTTTTTATTACTCACATTTCTCACTTCAGAGCTCATACATGGAGAGTAGATTGTTTGTATTTATTCATTTATTTTTCTAAAAAAGTTCTAACCAAGTAAATTCGCATCATTGGATATTATTGAACAGCATATTTTGGTGTGTAAATAGAATCGTGAAGTCGTTTCACAATTTCATTGGCAATGGCCTCCATCTGATTACTTTGCAGTTTCTTTTAATTTAAGCTAAAATGTAAATGATTGCTAGTTTAAATAAGAATTGATCATTATAAGATTGTAAGATTGTGTTTGGAAAGAATGCTTTCTTGTTAATAAAGTTGACAAGCTAAAAAATAAAAAATTCCTCTTTCGTCTTAAAGTTTCTTTCTTTCTTTTTTTTGGGCTGGATTTAAGTTCTTTATATTCCTACCTTCCTCTTCCCTACCAGTAATGGAATTGGACATCTCTAACGTGGCATCAAGCTTCAAAGCTTAACTTTGAAGACTAGAGTCACTGGTAGTTCTTTAAATTCCAAAAGTTGTGTTAGATCCTAGCTAATTTATTCAAGTAAAGTCAACAAAAGAAAGAGAAAAATAAAGAGTAGAGTTGAGAATATAAGCTGAGCTTGTTAAGCTATCAATTTAAGCTAATTTTTTTGTTAGAACTTTGAAACTTGAGGTATTTTAATATAAAAGGGTTTCTAACTTCGACTTGTTAAAGCTAAAAAGGTGGGGGAAAAAAAAAAAGCTTGATTGTGAATTACTCATTTAAGCTTGTATTTATTTTAAACCCAAAAAATTGGGATGTTTTACATGTTTGGATTAAAGTTAGACTTTAGAATGTGTTTGTGCCTTAAATTTAGTATTTGTATAATTGATTTTGATTTTTAGAACATTTTAATTTATACTCTAGAGTGTCAAATTTAATCTTAAAAATAAAAATTTTTGAAATAATTAATTTCATGGTAAAGAAAAAGCTTATAAAGTCAAAAAGTTTGCATAACAAAAAAGGCTGAAGCTTAATGTTACATCCCATATCGAAAGAATTTGGGAAGGATTCTGGGTCTATAAGTCGATGCGTTATATGTCTCATTAAGCTAGTTTTTTAGGAAGAGAATAGTGATCCATGACAAAGTGATACCACAGTTGAATTTGGGTTTGCCAAGTTGGGGGATCAAAGTGATATCACAGTTGAATTTGGGTTTGTCAAGTTGGTGGGTCCTTTTGGTAGGTTATTCGTGATAGAGGCATCATGAATTAGTTGGTGGAGCTCTTACGTTCCATATAAGTGGATATGTTGTATGCCTTATTGAACTAGTTTTTTGAAGAAAGACTAATAGCCTGTGACACTAAGCCCTAAACAGCACAAGACACTATAATCTCAAAAGATTAAAAAAAAAGGGGGGGGAAATGGCCTTGTTTATTGAGTCAACTTAATTATCAAGGTTCTATCAAAAAAAAAAAAAGGGGGGGGGGAAATGGCCTTGTTTATTGAGTCAACTTAATTATCAAGGTTCTATCAAAAAGCAAATTTAGGAGAACCATACAATGAGGGATTGGTTGACCAATTTTTGAGGAAACTTATTATGAGAGATTTAATGATTAGTTTTGATCATATGCCTAGAGACATCAATAAATGAGCTGATAATCTGGCACATCAAGCTTACAATAGTAAATTAGATGTCTAAATTTTTTATATTCTACATTTAGAATGCAGAAATCTTTTGTGCTCTGATATATGCCATAATTTGTCTTTTCCTTGCATGATTACTGTGCCGAAAACTCTCTGTGTTTTGGAAAAAAAGAAAAGAAAAGAAAAGAAAAGATAAGATAAACACGAAAGATAGAAAGTGAAAGAGTGTTTACCGACACCAGCGCATAATCCCCGGTGATTATGCTTTTTCATTCCAAGCTCTTGCTTGCCAGTGCCACTTTTACCAAAAAAAAGTGTTTACCGGAAGAAAAATAAATAATAAAGAGAAGTCAAAAAGTCCCTTTCTCATTTTTTCTCACACACTTTGATTAGCCCCAAACAGCAGAAAGAGAGAGCTCGACGCTCACTTTGGAAGCCTAAGACACAGAACGACAATGCTAAAAACTGAACAAGCTTGAACTCCAATGTATAATATCCTCTTTTTATCACTTTGCATCGCCTCAGTACTTGTGCGAGACCACATGGATCGTGCGAGACCAAGAAATCATAAAATCAGGGTATCCTGTGTTAGTCACTACCATGATGCCAGACTTAGTCTCAGGAGATTCCCATCTGTCAATTTGATGATTCACGATGGTGCGCTTCATGCCAGAGAAATATTGGTGGAGTCCAACATAAATATTCTTGATTTGATCGCTCGATATTGGATCGATGTTGAAGAAAATGGCGTTGTTTTTCATTCTGTTCATGTGATTAACCGCAATGATATTATTGCCTTTGTTGATACTGGTGGTAACAAATATGTCAGCCTTGGAAACAACATCATCAAGGGTGTTAATAACTGAGAAACCACATAGGAGAGCTCGAACGGCATGGTTGGGATCAACCTCAGACACAACCACATTAGGACCAGCCTGCTTCAGTGCAATAGCACATCCCTGACTAGCGTCTTCATATCCTCACACCACAGCTACTTTCGCAGGAATCATCATGTTGGTGGCTTTCATTATCACATCAAGTAGAGCGTAGCGGCAACCGTACAAGTTAATGAACTGTTAATTAACAAACATAGAACATATCAGATATAATGTAGAGTTTTTCAAAGATAGCTAGAGAACACAACAGGATCATAAATCTAAGGTTGCTAAAGGCACAAGTTTTTAAGTAATCTTGGATCATAAACTTGTAAAGTATGCTCCCCTTTTCTTATATAAAAGTTGTTTTTAATTAAATCTTGCATATAAATAGTAATAAAAGTTAGTTATTTAATTGAAAGTGTACTCCTATCTTGATCCTCAATATAAAACACAATTTAAATGTTTATTTTGGTTCTTAATATAAGGTAAAGTTAGAGTAAATGATGTTTTTTTTTCCTTCAATTTTCCCTTTATTTATCTATTGTCATTTGAATTTTTAGATAATAATTTATTATGGCTATTAATTGCAGAGAAGGATACAATTGAAAAATTACTTATTATTTTTTTTTTACAATTTTAAAGTTATAGCTAATATTTCTTAATTCTTAATAATTGTAAGGTTGGTTAACTTCTTAAAATAATGACCAGGGAGTATAAATCAACAATTTTCTAGTTTTATTCTCAATCATGTCAGGAAAAATGGGGTGCTCAATCAATGAAGTATTGAGAAGGCTATCTCATTAAAATTGCCTCTAACCAATAATTTGACAATCCTCTTCAAAGAAGATAGGCTAATGGGAGAACAAGTTTTCTCTCCTTATTGGTTGGTTTTAATTTTGGGTTAATTTGCTAATCTACCCTTGAAGTATCACATGAGGGACAATTGGTATCCTTAAATCATGAAAAGTGCAATATTACCCCAACCTTTCAAATACAGAGCAATGTCATCCAATTTTAAGCATTTGATTGTTAGTTTATACAACTATGCCTAGGTGACATGTGCATGTGGCATCCACCTCATTTTTTATTTTTGACTGGATTAAAACTATGCCCATGTGGGCTAGCAGAGGATCACCTACGCTAAACAATAGAGGAGGAAGACCAATCCCATTGACAAATCTGATCCCATTGTGAATCCTAATAGAATTGATGCAAGTGGTATTAAAAACAGTTTCTAGTCGGTGGAGCAGCAATTGGAAGATCGGCGCTGGAGAATACTCAAAACTTATAAGGCAGGCAATGCTGGTGTTGTTGATGTTCCAGTCAAAAGTACCAGAACCAATGGTTCAGAGAGGATTTTGATAAGCCTGAAGCTTGCTTTATTAATGATCAAGTCTTACAATATATAGGCACAATAGATTTGTCACAAATCCAAAACTTATGGGCCCATATGACACGTGCTTTGTAACTAATGTGCAATAGACTCGACAATATATGACGTGTACTCTAAAATCCCCCTGCAGAACTCAAGACAAACGGGGAAAAAAAAATCAAAAGACTAATCAGACTCATTCAGTGGGAATACAAGCAAGCAAACTATCATAATCCACAGCATGTAGCTTGTGGCGAAGATGCACAAAGAAGGCTTTGGATAAAGGCTTGGTGAGAAAATCAGCAATCTGGTCTGCAAAAAGCATAACCTACATGAACCACTCTAGCAGCCACCTTCTCGCGAATATAATGAAGATCCAATTCCACGTGCTTGATCTTAGCATGAAGAACAGGATTAGAAGCAAGGGCACAGTATCTGTATTATCACACCAAATGGATGGTGTACTAGCAGCTGTGATCTTTAGCTCCTTAAGAAGAGCCAGGACCCACTAAATATCAGTAATGGAATCAGTAACACCACGATACTCAGCTTCAATGGTTCCACGAGAAATAACAAGTTGCTTTCGTGACACCCAGGTAATGGGATTAGAGCAAAGAAAAATGCAAAAACCACTAACACATTTATGATCCCCGTGGGTCACGACCCTAGTCAGCATCATCAGCAAAGGCTTGCAACCGAAGCTATGTGATTGGCTTGAGCAGAAGCCCAAAATGTTCAGCACCTGCCAACTATCGAAGGATGCGCTTAACACAGGCCCAATCAGGTTCACGAGGATCTTGTATATACTAACTTCATGCGATTGACAACAAAGGCCAATTCTGGAAGAGTATAACACAAATACTGTAATTTGCCAAGAATGCTGTCATATAGAGTAGGATTAAGGAAATCAACCTTTTAATGATATGATATGTAACTTTTTAATGGATTTAAAGAAAAAAATACGTGATAATTTTAAGGAAATGTTTTGTTAAACAAAGCTATTTGCTTGACTGTTCATGGATTTCTCTTTATAAGATGAATTATATAATTTAGTTCTTTAAGGAAAAGGTTATAACATTCTGATTTTCTAATCCTAAAACTAATTGCTAATTAAGAGTGAATTAGTACTTACTGAGTGATTAGAATTTTGAATGACAACTTGATGTTTTGACTCCTTGGAATGTTGAATGAGAAAATATGGGTAGGAGGTTCGCATTTAAGAATGAAGCATGTGTGCGTGGTGAGGATTTTCCTCCTTGTGCCATGCACCATGGCTAATGCCACCTACACCGTGGTACATGGCACAAAAAATTGCTTTAAATGACGTGTAAGCTCGTGAAAACAGAGGGAAAGAAAGAGGAGACATGGGAGGAGAAGAGAAAAGGGCCATTCTCTACCAAGGCAAGAGTTCTTGGAGTATTGGAAGAAGTTTTCAACTAATAGCTTATTAGGTAAGTTTCAAACCGCCCATAGCTTTGATCCTACACTAATTTCTCTTAGTATAATTTATAGAGAAATTAAATCAAGGAATTTTAAAGGGTTTGTTTCTTCCCCTTTGGTAATGAAAAGATTCTCGAGAATCAAACTAAGATTTTGACTAGTCTAGGATTAAGTGATAAAGCTTTGAAACTATAAGCTTAAATTAACCCTAAATAAGAGGAAAAAGAAGTGGGAATTTGAAAGGAGTGATATGGAGGTAATGAGTGTAGATTGGCTAGGTGAAAGGAAAAGAAAAAACTAGATGTGGTTTTTAGTGGTAATTATATTTTTGGTCAATTTGACTAATTAACTAATAGTACTAATTGTGTGTATATTAGTGTGTTACGCGTGTAGATTGAGAAGAGAAGCGTGTAGGGGAACATTAGTTGTTGAAAATCCACGAGTAATTTTTCTTGTGATAAAATGGTTGAGAAAACTGAATAACTTACTCTGTTTGACAATCTAATGTAATTGTTTGAGAGTATCATAGCTAATGCATGAAATTATTTTAAATTGAGCATGTTTGATATAATGCATGGCTGTTGTATGAAAAAGATTTCAAATAAACAAATTGGTGGAAATATACATTTATGCACTATATATATATGGCTTTGAATACAAATAAGTGATTGGAACAAAAGCATGATCATAGGGGACTAGGAGTTCATCCATAGGGAGAAGTAGTGATAAGTTCATATGGCATTATTTTCCTTAGTACCTGATGGGGTGTGGTGTTAGAGAATTTCATCACCTTAGTACCTATTGAGGTGTGGTGTTGGATATTATTTCCTTAGTGCCTATGTGGGGTGCAGTTTTAGATATTTGAGCTCCTTAACATCTGTATAATGCATGTTGAATCACATGTTTTGATGATTACAAAGCTAAAAGAAGAGGTGTGTTATGTGTGTAGACATGTAAAGATTCATGAATGAAGACAAAACCTCAAGAGCATAAAGAATCAAGAGAAGAAGATTGATAAGTTATTTAATTCTCTTAGATTCAGTGTGAAAACATTGAGAGTTTAATCACATGTTATCAATCTTTAAAGTGAATGCGTCATCTTAAGCTCATAAGTCTTATTTGTGCATCTTAGGATTTGTCTTAGTCAATTCAAGCTTGGGAGTAATGTCTTTCTAGCTTGAATTGGATCATTGAAGTTGAGCTTTTCACTGTTTGATGATTCACGCGTGATCAGTATGGTCCCATATGTGATTTGTCACTTTAGGCACACTAACTAATGTTTCACGCTTGAATTAGTTGAGGTCCACACATGATTTGTCATTTGTATTGGTGTAATGCCTTCATAAAGCTTGTTCTTCAATTCACACAAGGTACCCTTAAGTATGCACGCTTGAATTGTCACCTTGTGTTCCTTTGCATATTGTGAAGTGTCATTTCATGCTTGAATGGAAATGTATCCACACATGTTTTGTCAATTAGTCTCTTGAACACATTTAGCCTAAGTGAGTCTTAAGCTATTTCAAGCCTGTTCTGTAACATCCTAAATTTTAACTTTAGGAATTTCTACTATTTATAAGGATATTTTAGTCAAATTAAGTGGATTTTTGGTTAATAATGTTTTAAGGAGACTAATGTAGCTAATGGATCCTTGGACAACCTTAAAAGAGGACTAGATCGAAGTACGAGTGAGCCATGGCATGGAAAGAAATTCAAAATGAGTGTAGAGTTCTCTGTGCCATGCGCTGTAGCGGACGAGCCAATGCGCCACGGTGCACGAGCAAAATTACCCTTTATTAGATTCGCGAAAACAGACTGAAACCAGAGGGAAGAACGAAGCAAAAATGAGAAAGCAACAGAGGGAGCTTATGGTTTGCTAGGGCTTGACATTAGGAGAGATTTGGAGGCATTTAGAGTTTGAATCATCATTGGTAAGCTTTCCTTTCCTCCCTTTCTTCATGTTATGTGAAAATTCTAACTTTAGGGCATTTTTAGGGGCTTGTTTTCGGTTGTGGTTAAGCAATGGTCAAACCCATTGACTTATTTAAGATCTTGGAGAGTTAAATTAAGCCTTTAACCCTAAGTTTATGAGTTTTATGGTGATTTGAAATTTTTGGTTAGGGTTTGGGCAAACCCTAAGCAGAAATTGAATAATTAAGAGTAATGTGAGTGATGTAATGGTGTTGTTTATGTGTTGGGATGTTAAATAGGGTTAATGAAGTGTGTTGGAAGGATTATTGGGGATAAATTGAGGTTTTGAGTATAAGGGTTACCCTAGTTGTATTATAAATGGGGTGATTAGTGAGAAGATTTGACAATTAAGGGTTTAATTGTGTAGATTAACCTTGGTCGGGCATTGTGGTGCTAGTGGATGCGTGTGGAGCCGTTGGTAGTCCACGGTAATTCTTTTTGTGACAAGAGTTGAGGTAACCGGATTGTCTAATCTCCTTTTTTGTGTGTTTGGATGGTAGTGTGTTCAATTTAGAAGTTATGTTTTAGTTTAATACTAGCCTATTATTAATATGAAATTATGATTGTGAAGTTATGTGAAGTGGAATGAAAACTTGTTCTAATGCTTTTGTGTTTAAAAAGCTAAATGCTTTTTTTATGTAAAATTACTTGCAAAATTCTATGGTTTAAGTGAAAATGAGAAATTGTGATAAATAATATGTTATAGATATATGTTGGGTGTATTAAGTATGTTTGGCATGATCATTGTGAGAGGGTGGGAGTTTACCCTAATGTTTTGTTAGGACATTGTTTGGAAATTCATATGGTACACTAGTACTGCGGAGGCCTCGGTGCTCAATATTATATTGTTTGAAAGTCCCAGTACTAAAGTGGTAGATTGGGCATTGACACCCCTAGTAATTGTGGATAGGGAGAATCTGTGGTCCATAGTGGGTGAAGGCACTCTTGGCCAAGGTTACCTCCTATTAATGGTAAGCTTAGGCCAGTCCAATCATATGGATTTGGTCTTATTGAATTGTCAACACACAGATTCAGTCGAAAGATATCATGCATATCATTCTATAACCATATGTGTAAATTTATGAGATATGTTATATGTTTTGCTATGTCACTTCACATACGCACAAACTATTCTTACACACGAGTAATTGATTAAACTATTTGGTTATTGAGTACTCGACTCACCTTGTGGTTACATTTTACATGTGAAGGCTCCAATAGGGGCAAGGCAAAGAAAGGTGCAACTGAGCATTAAGGGGAATAACTCTAAGTTGTATAGTCCTTACATCTATGGTCTGTAACAAATATTGAATGCATATGCCAACTTAGGACACACACACACACACACACACACACACACACACACACACACACACATATAATTTTGTGATGCACTTGCATGATTTTTGTTATGACTGTGGGTATCTCGGCCTGGGATTAGTGTATTCATGATGTAATGACTACTAGGGGTCAAGACATTAGTGCAAGTGTTAGTTTTATATTGATTTATGTGTTTGTTTGGCCATTGGATTGTTCATGAGAAATTATTATCCCTTGTAAAATTTATGTTGAAAATGGGGTTTTGGTGGCCAAATCTTGTCTAGACTGTTGTGGTTGTGATTTAAATGCTTGAACAGGTTGTTTGTGGTCCATTTGAGTTAGATCAAGTGGTTTCACGACTATTGGCATTGGTTTTGGGAGTTTAGGCACCTTGGTAGTGTTTTTGAAAGAAAATGAGCCAATTTGGATTCGAGTGTCCAAATCTCATTAGACTAAGTGTTTGGGGCTGGGACTGGTGCTAATAGTTAGGTAGCTCTAAGAGCTACATGTGGACTCTTGAATTGCTAAAATCAAATGTCAAAATGGTGAAATGGCACTCTCCGAAAGTTGGCTCGAAGAGCTATCATGACAATAGTCGTGCACCGCAGTGCATTGTCCATCACATCATGGCATGAGGCAAATAAAGGGGGCATTTCCCTTTGTGCAGTCCGCTGCGGTAGACGATGTGTTACGCCATGGCGCATTGTGCCTATATGGTCAAAAATATTCCGTTGCATTATTTTTGTAGCATGATGGTTTTCTTATGCTTCCATTGTCTTATTTACTTGGTTTTAAACTATAGTTTGAGCTTAAACAATCTTTTAAAAATTTCTTGGGATCCCATTTTCTTAAACATTTTCTAACCCTTGTATTATGATGACTATTTGCTTTTAGATTAGACTAATCTCGATTATTATAACAAATAACGTTACATGTTCCATCTTGTTCACTTACATGATTTGTCACTTATTATTCTGAGTTTTTTAATCATGCAATCCTTGCTTGAATGCATGTTAGTTCCATGCATGATTTGTCTTCCAGAATGGTTTGGTTTTGTAACTAGCCATTTCAAACGTGTGTGATAGAGTGTTCCAGGCATAACCTGTCTTCCAAAATGGTTTAGGTTTTGTAACTAGTCATTCCACGTGTGATAGTGTGTTGGTCCCATGCATGATTCATCACATAGAATTGGCTTTGACATTCTGCTAGCCAATTCATACATGAGAACCTGAGAGTCGCATGCTTGTTTTGTTACACAGAATGGTTTGTATATTCTTATCCTTCAAAATACACATGAGTCTCCCTGGTGTTCATGCTTGAATTATCATATATGCTTGATTGGAACTTGCCTAGCTCTATTTCACATTTGAATTGTCTGATTGCATGCAAGAAATGTCACCAATGGCTACTAATATTGTGTCAACAGTTTGTTAATTGTCAAAACTATACATGTGATACAATTCAAGTCTGGAATAAGAATTCTGATCTTTGAGTGAACTATTCATTATTTGAACATTATGAAAATCTTTCAAATCATGCATTAAAGTCTTGCATTTATTCATTTATCATTCTTAATAAATCTTGTGAAAAAGCTCTCATGAGTTCTTAGGCTTTCAATTGTACCTATTCTACTCTTTCCAAAGAGTTCACCTTTGATAGTTCTTTTCTTTTTAAAACAAGCTAAAATCTTAAAAAGGAGTTTTTCCAAGTGATTTGTAATAACTTGCTAGTTGTAGCAAGGTTTGTTGTTGAAACAAGAATTGTAAAGTATTGAGAGTTGTAATGAGGTTGTAAGCACCTACTTAAACTTGTGAGTTTAGTTGAAAATCTCAAGGGTGAACTTAAGGACTAGACATAGGCCAAGATTTAGGTTAAACCATGATAATTCTTTTGTGTCTTATCTCTTAATTTCTAGCATCTATCTTCTTCACTTCAAAGCTCTTTGAAAAATTTAGTGTCGCCAAATTCACCCCCTTCTTAGATGCTAACCTATCCAACAATGTGGTGTTGGAGTAACGACACCCTAATCAGTGTGTGATAAGGGAAAACCGTAGTCCAAAAGTAGAACAGAATACCTTTGGCTGGGTGATTCTACCAACGAAGTTGTGCTCTAGCCAGTAAGTGTGCATTGGCCTAATGAGAACCTATGATTTTAGTCAGGGTGATTTAGAGGTTTAGATGATAGCGATCATGTTAATAGTTGTGATAGTTTGCTATAAAAATATTTTTATGATGTGAAACTATGTTATATACTATGTTCAAATGTGTATATATATCTATATATGCTATACTCATTTATAGTTACTCATGGTAGTTAGTAGTAGCGAGTTATTCTATTATTGAGATTATTATCTTATCTTGTGGTTACATTTTTACAGGTCATAGTAGTGAGCCGGGCAAAGGGAAAGACATAAGACCGGCATAGTTGTGCTATTATCACATGACTTCAGAGCTTGTGTAATGAATTTATCCCTTGTATATTCGTAAAATGATTTAAGTTGCCACAAGACTCATGTGCATGTTAGTAGATGTCAAATGTGGATATCATATGATTCTTAGCCCTATAGTTGTGAATGCGCATTGCTTGTAGTGAAAAATGCAATAATAGGGTAAGAGTTAGTTGTGAATATTTATATAGGGAATATGTGGTAAAACAGTGAGCCCAATCATGGATGTAAGCGATGTGGGGCTTGGACTGCAATGTGTGTAGTTATGTATTTTGTTGTGAGTATATATGTAGTGATGATTTTAGGGAAAATGTATAAGTGATTGGCCAAGAGAATGTTTATACGTAAGTTTGTGAAAAACAGTCCTTTACTGTGTAAATGGGCAATTGAGTGGCTAAATTTTGATATATGTGTGCATATGTTGTGAATGTTAGTCAATTAGGTGTAAATGATCCTTTTAAACTTAGTTCTAAGCCTAAATTGGCTTAATGAGATAAAGTATATGATTCGAACACTTTAGTGCATGAAAATTTAAAAAAAATAACTTTTTGCACCCTAGTGTCTAAATTTAGATTAGACTATTGGATCATGTCCAAACTTCTCTCATTAGTTAGCTTATGAAATAAGCTTCATGTGGGCGCTTAAATCACGTTGATCAGACGTCGTATGTGAAAATGACACGTGCTGGAAGTTAGCCTCAGTGAACTGTCATTTAACAGTAAAATCCTGTCATGTGTGCCATGGCACATGGTGCAACATGCCATGGCACATGACATAGAATGGGATCTTGTGGCTCTGTGCCACATGCCGCAGTGCATTATCCAATTTCTGGCCTTATTTCTCTTGTGTTAAAACATGTGTTTGGCATGATGAATGCTAATAGTTATGTTCTGTTGTGCAATGTGTGATATGTATTTGATTTTAAATGATTTTATCAAAGAAGTCTTAGGCCTCAAGTGCTTTCAAATAAATTTATTTGATTTTTAGTTTGGTATAGTGATGTGGTAATTCAGTTAACCCCTCTTTATACCGAATATATGGTGAGGCTACAGTTTGATATGGGGAGAGGTTACAAAGGTCATCACTTGGAATTTTAAACTTGATGTCTCTATTTCCCTTAATCAACATTGTATCTATTTGGTTTACATATTTTTATAAGATTATTTGAACTACACAACATGTTTTATTTTTATTATGATATTGGTTATTATGATGAAATTTATAATTGTTTTATAAATATTATCTCCCTTTACTTTCTTTAAAGCTAAATTGGGACGTTATTCATTGAAAAATTACTTTTGGTCTCAGATTCATTAAATGATGCTAAATCTCTTATTAACTTCTGATGCTCTTATAGTTGAGCCAGGTGGAGATTTGATTGAAATTATTTCCTTTTGATGTAATTATAGAGTTTACGTATTTTATTTTGAAAATATAATTAAATGCTCCACATAGACTATAGTTAGGATTCTATTGTCATTATATACTTTGTCTGTTGGTTGAAAGAAGCTGTGCTCTTGGTTATTGTGGTATTTTGTCTAAAATTGTATTATACAATTTTTGGGAGGTCTTAATTATAAGGGAGATGCTATCAAAATTTTTACAAAAAGTTTGAAATCTTTTGTTTGAATTAATTGCATGGAAAATGGTCTAATCTTTGATAAATTATGTATATGGTCTTAAAGTTAAATTTATAAATTTCATGCTTTAAAGATGTGTGTTTATGCATATGTCCTGTGCTAGTCATGCTCAATTTTTAGGGCATGATATCATTGAATTTTGCTATGAACTCCTTTTCATTCATATTTCCTTATAGGAGACTTTAGAATTCAAATTCCTTTACTTTGAAGGAAGCTGGAAAATAATGGACGAAGAATTGCCTCTTAAACTCCTTCCATGTCAAGAGAGAGCTATCCACAAGCTTCTTACTCTCTTACCACTGTTTGGCTGTGTCTTCAAGCATGAAAGTGATGAGAAGTACCCTCTGCTTAGTCGTACAAGACATGATTGAGAAGATGGTCTCAAGTCTGTCAATCAAATTCTCCCCAACTCGGTCCTTTGTAAAACCCTCAAAAGATCAAGGATTTAGTCTCATGAATTGTTTAAATGCAAGGTCCATGGAGCTCTCAAATTCACTCCTCTTAAGCTATACTAGTCATACGAGCCTCTCTAGTATACTTTCCTCAAAAAACCCTTCATCTTTTTGACTATGCACATCAGTATGCATATCATCCTGTACCTCTTCTTGATCACCTCAAGCCTTCTCAACCATCTTGTTACTTTCCCTAGGTCTCTTCCTGAGGATTTCATCATATCCATCCATCCTCCTCTAGATGCTCCTCATCATTTGCTTCAGTTCTTCCAGGGCATCATTCTTGTTACCCTATTAAGGCTTTGATTATTCCCATTGTTATTCTTGATTCTCCAGTCCATGTTCTTAAAACACGAGTATCACTTGTTGTCCTGCTGGCATCAAACCACCTTGCTTCGGTCTTTGCACATTTTTTGAGCATTACTGGCATTGTTAGCTCTTGTTTGCACTATACTCTCCTCTCTTAAGGATGGAAGAAATTAGCAATAGCTTGCTAAGGGAAAACAATGTGTAATAAGGTATTGCCAACACTATATGCAATACATATTCATATGTCAACCATATTTCAAACACAAACCATAGATTAGTTCTCAAAACTTAAGAAACTGATACCAAGTTATAAGGTTAACTTTACCAATCTTCAATTAATTCCAAAATTATGGTAGTCCTTGGATCAATCCAATTAGGTTATCAAGTTTTAAATATTTACATAAATGAGATCCCAAGTTTTCAAACTTAAATGAGTACTCATACATCATTTTACAAACTAAAAATATGAGTAAAATATATGTATGGAAGTATGGGATACAAAGAAGCGTTAAATATTGCATTTACCTTGAAAACAAAAAAAAATTGTTGCAAAGAAAGAGGGGCTATGCTATTGCAAGAGCTCAGTACGTTGCACCACACCCCTCACTATGTAATGCGTCGCAGTGTATTGCATAGGTTGATAGCATCTATTGCTATCATTTGACAATTGCAGGGGTAGATTTTTGACACACCCTATTTCTCCATTTGATGTCCGATTGAAACAATCTAAGTGACTTTAGAAGCTCTTTCTAAGACCTAGCTAATATCATGAGTTTTACTACCAAAAGATTTCAAACAAAGAAGTTGAACACCCAAACACATTTTTAATACTTTTCACACTTTTCTCAACCAAAATATGTCCAAAACCCATTTTCAAGTGCCAAAGCCATAATTATCACCGGGACCGTACTTAATAGATTCAGGACCACCTGTGTAACACACTGCATTCGCATGATTTCATTTAATTCACATTTTCAAGCCTTAACCCCTTAATATAAAAAACAATAGGGGTTAATCATTTGCATTAAATCAATTCCTTTATAGACAAGCAATATATATATATATATATATATATCATCCCTATACTTGCACTAATATTTTGGCCATATAATAATCAAATTTACATACACACATTCCAAGCCCAAAATACAACATTTAATCATAACACCACTTAGTGCAAGTATATGCAAAATGCTCTCTAATTGACAATATTCTTCTAATTAGACAAAAGAAAACAAGTCTAGAAGGCTTTACAGTAGGAATAGTGGAATTTCTAAACCTCTAAAGCTTTTTCCATTTCCATATCCAAGCTAAAACTTGTAAAATATTGAAATGGTAGGATGAGTATAACCATTCAATAACCAAGGTATGTTTACCCTATGTAGTTATATATCAATTGACAAAAACATGTAATTTAGAGATGAAAATTCATAAGCATTAATCACACATAAACTTATTATAGTTGGAAGATTTATTTAATTCTCATTTCCATAACTCATATCATAAAGCACATTGTCATAATGCAAATAACCATGTGACAATAGCCCAATCAATAATAATAATGAACATTACCACAATAATAACAACCATGTAATAATGACGCACATAACTATCACAACTTGCCACAAACTTATCAATCGTGTGACATGTATGATAAAAATGCATGATAATTCCTTCTTATATCCTCTTTATTTTCTCTGACTGAAACTGTGGGCTATAATATTAATTAGGGCTTTGTCCATGTGAATGAACTACCCAATCTCATCAATTGTGAGTAGTGACCCAACCAAAGATCATTATGCTCATGCTCAAAACATGCCTTTCTCAATTCTTAAATCCTTAGGGTGTCGTAATACCCTAAGCTATTTTCCTCAACAAATAGGTAAAGATAGCTAGGTTTAAGTCCCTTGACAAACTAGACAAGGCTAGCCTATGTGCATCAAAATGTGGCCATATAATATCACGTGGATTTATCTACTCCTTTCTCTAAGCGAACTCTTGCCAAATGATCATACAAGATCTCATGCTTACACATACATTCACACATGCTTGTATCTCACGATGACAAGCTTACTATTTTCAATTATTTGATTAGTTAAAGCACGCGAACACATTTTCAATTATTACATACACTTTCATGCTTAAATTCAAATCACAATCACATGTTTTTCACTATACTCAATCATTACATTCAAACTATCACAGTCTACCCAAACGTCAAATCAACTTATTGATTTCTCATTTTAATACAAAATTGTGGTATACAACATTTCAAATTCAAATTGACATTTATAGCCAAAGTAAGTTTAACAAAATCCTCACATGATTTTTGGCATACATTTACAACCACAATTTCAATCATTCATATCAATGAATCCATTTTTGAAAGATAACTTAATTAACAAATAGCTATATAAAATAGATTTTCTTGGTTACCTCAAACCTTTGAGAGATCAAAGTTTTACCCATTAATAATTTGCTTCCAAAGTTGCTTCCCATGCCAATTAGGTGCACGGATGATCAATATGCAATTAATCAAGTCCACAATCACCAATATTACTATATACACACTTTAAACTCTCATTTTCAACACTTAAATCACCCAAAACCTTAGTCAGATCTCTTATATTCAAGCTTTCCCATTAAGTTCATTATCCTCCATTAACCTCAACTATCATCACTAAGTTTTTCTAAGGTCATTAATGCCACCCAACAACCCCTAAAACTCATATTTAATGGCATATTTTCGAACATAAATGTCCATCTACCACCATTAATGCATAAAACTCTCAATTATTAGTTTTGACAACTTAAATGACTCTCATTAACTATATTTAAGTCAATGGGTTTGGACCTATAACCTCTATGGACCGAAAATCAACTCTCCTCAACAAACCCTGATAAAAACTTTAAGAAAATGGGTTGGAAAGGAAGAAGAAAGGGTTAATAGACTTACTCTTAAGGTTTAATAACTTTAAAATGCCTCCAAACCTCTTTAGAAAGAAGCCCTAGCAAAGCAAAAGTGTCCCTTGGTCACCCTCTCATGTTTCTCTCTTCTTCTTCTTCTTTTCTATTTTTCAAGTTTGATTTGTGACTTATTTTTGCAGAAAATGATCCATGCACCACGTCACATGTTACATGTGCTATGACATACGATACAAATAAGGCTTTTCATACTTTTCGGGCCAAATGTGTTGTGGCACACTACACACATGCCATAGCATGTAGCATAGACACATTCTTCTTTGTTTTTCTCCTCTTTTGATGTCTAAGGGACCCAATTTCACTTCAGACCCAAATTTAAAGCTAAAACAACAATCGAAGATATTTATTAGGCCTCTCTGACCACATACCACATTAATTTTACTAAGGTACCCCTTGATTAATCTAATTAACTTGAGGTTAATTTTCAAGATGTTACAGTGATGATATTGTAAGAGAAAGAAGAGGCCATTAGTCATCTCCTATTTTGTTGATTTATTAGTTTTTTTTTATTTTTAGTTGTATCCTTTTAAAAAAATTGTTATTCAAAATTTATTTAATTTTTTTGTTGAAAATATCAAAATGAGTCATAAAAATATACTCCCTACCTTCTTATTATAGGGCACCTTCTTTTAATAGGGGTAGAGTTAAAAAATTATCATTTAATTCTATCTTTTTAAAATTTAAGGTATTTTATTTATCAATGTATTTTATATTTGTAATCTATTTTTTGAAAAATAATAATTTTAAGTTTAATATTTTTTTTCTAAAAGTATCAAATTAGTCACAAAAATGTATACAATAAAAATTATATCTATTTTTGTCATTATATATCTTAATTGACTTTTGAATTAAATTATTTAAGTTTACCAAACTAACTTCTGAAAAAAGAAGATATCAAAATATAAATCACGTTAAAGTTACAGACTTTTTTTTAATCTCAATTGATTCTAATTTCAGTTGTGATTTTTTTAATCCAAATTGTGTGTTTGAAATTTCAAATTCTTGCTATATACTAATCATTTAAAATTTCAATTACTTTAAACATTTTGTTCACTTCATTTTTTTTACTATTAATGCTTCTACAACTTTTGCATCTTTTTTTATATATCTTGTCTCTCATGATTAAAAGATAGAGATAAATTTATCACTTTTAATTTTTTATTTTCTTTAGATCAACCCATATCTATTTTTTATTTAAACTTTTTTAAACTACCTAAACAAAATTTTTTAAATACATTATGAGATTTAAAGAAGATTTTAAATCTAGAATTTAAATATAAATTCATTAATCCCAATGTCACCTTAATTACTTTTTTTTTTTTTATAAACCTTAATTACTTTTCTTAATTCATGTGAAGCGGTTAAAACAATCTTATAATTCGAGCCTATGGGAGCACTTCGTTAGTGCCACGGTCGTGTAAAACCTGTAAGGGGAAATTGATTTTTTTTTTTTTTTTCAAAAGAACTTTGAGACACGTACATACTCATAACTAATAAAATCAAGCAATGCATTAATGATAATCCTCTTTTACAATAACTTATGAAATCAACAAAAGATCAGAGTGACGTCGAGTTCATCAATCTATTGTTAATTGTTATAATCTTTTTTTTTTAAAAAAAAATCCATAAACGGGATCAATATATCTATATGACTATATACGTTATCCAACCCCATTCTTGTAATTTTTTTCGTCTTTAGTGCTTTAGATAATTACAAAATATTAAAAAAATGGGGAAAATAGTAAAAGTATCCCAGGTAAGGTGAACAAATTAATTTATAATAGGTCAATTAAATTTGAGTTTTTACTAATAGATCTTTCAAATAATTAATACATTAACAACCATAATAAATTACAAACTTCTCGGAAATTAAGAAATTTATAACTAATATTCTATATGTTTTTTTTT
Organism: Prosopis cineraria; assembly: GCF_029017545.1. Taxonomy (NCBI): domain Eukaryota; kingdom Viridiplantae; phylum Streptophyta; class Magnoliopsida; order Fabales; family Fabaceae; genus Prosopis; species Prosopis cineraria. Next base: position 13,940,033 of record NW_026555340.1, on the reverse strand, counting down.
TACAATTTATTCAAAAATGTTTAAGCATAATAACTCAAATTCAATTGGTATATGAAAAAATAGTTTCTAGATTTGGTTGTTAGAAAGGGAGAAAAAAAATATAAGAAATTAAAATAATTTAAAGTGATATAAACTAGGAATTATAATTTGACATGATATGTTTTTATTTGATAGCAAAAAAAGACTTATATATTTAATTTTATATATTCAATATATTTAATTAAATTATGATAAGTGAATTTTAATATGTTAATAAAATTAAAATAAAAATTTATATTATAATAAATAATTTATATAAGATTCACAATGTCTTAATTTATGGAAGTTGTTAGTGATTTGGCGTACCTGTAATTTGGATGTTGAGTTGTTGCAGATCCAAGACGTGTCTGCTCTGGCCGTCAAGTCTAACCTGAATATAGTGTGTTAGGTCTATGCAAGAATTTTTTTCAAAGTAGGTAGCCTAGCTAGCTAGTGTTTCTCGGCCAAATCAAGCTAAAACGAAGGGTTGAAATTGCCAACGATAAAATATAAAATGGGTTTGAATTTCGGTGTGATTGAGAGACCATTCTGGTCCATAGAACAGTATTTGCGTTCAATGTGGTTCTCAGACTTTCTCGTTCAACTTCGGCTTCACCCATTGAACGTAAATTTGGGTTCTTTGATTTTTTCCAAAGGCGCTGAGGTGATTTTTAATTTGTTCACAAAAATATTGACACACACAGTAAAAAAAAAATATTTTGACACACACACACATTTGTATATGTGTATATAGTGCAGTGACTCTCTTATTGAAGTTTGTAGTATTATTGAGGAATTGAAGACTTTTCATCTCATTCTCATCCATTTAGAATAATATTGTATACTCTACCGTTATTAAGAGGCCTATGAACCAAAAGTTTGTTGTGCACTCATGAACCAAGAGCATCATAGTCATTTTTCTCTTTCACTTCTCTTCATAAAAGACTATAGCACTCATTTCAATCCAACAAAAAAAAAAGTTGAAAATAATTTGAAAAATAAATTACAATGAACAAACACCATTTTCAACGCTGAAACTTACACTAAAGGAAAAAAAAAAAAAGAGAAGGGAATCACCACTAAGCAAGGAATATTCTGTCAGTAAAAGCATGTCACTAATTTCATATATTCATATGTGCCTTGAACAAAATCAAACCCACAATCTCACATTTTCTTAGTGTCTTTATTTATTTGTTGTCTAAGTGTTTTGTTGCCAATTAAGCTGAAATAGATTTTTAGTCTTTAATTAGTAAACTAAATATATAATATTAAATCATATACACAAACATATCAATAAATATATTATTTAAATATATTTATTATTTATTTAACATTTTTATTTATGAACATGATAAATTAATTTATATATAATAATTATTTATATTCTATATTTTTAGAAAATTATTTTTGATTGAAACTTTAATATTACATTGAAAAAATATTTCGTTATCTTTATATATTATATTATAATTTGCATCCATATAATATGTAATATTTTATATTTTTAAATTTTTTAATAAAATATATTTATTTTTTACTTTTAAATTATTTATTTATAGAATAATAATAAATTATATATAAAATATATGTTATACATAATATAATATAATTAAAAACAGCTTGTGACAACATTAGCGACCGAGTTATAACAAAAAGATTTGCAGAATTGGGTGTGTTTGGATTTTATTTGTGTATAATTAATTATGAAAAAATTGATTAATATGATTAATTTAATTTGAAATATAATTGATTATGTTATGTGGTATATAATTGATTTATAAAATTAAGTTAAATCTAAATTGAAAAGTACAATTAAAAAACAGAATTGCAAAATAAGGTAAAGCCATTATTTTATAAAAATATATCCAAACACTTATGTTACATGTTTAAATCAATTATGAATTTAAAATTATATTTTCAAAAAAAATTCAAACACCCCATATATGCCAAAATCAATTATAAATTTAAAACTATGGTTATTTTATAAGCTACTACTACCTACTTTTTAATTCAATTTTTTAAGTATACATTTCTAAAATTTATTCAAAAATTATATAAATTATTTTACAAATTATTTTTTTCTTCATAATTGATTTTAACATAATAAGAGGAGTTCACATATTTTTTTAAAAAAATTATAATTTTATATTCATAATTAATTTTAATTTTATGATGGGTATTTAGGTATTTTTAATAAATATAATTTTAAATTTATAATTAATTTTAATACGTAACGTTAGTGTTTGATAAGTTTTGTCAAAAATATGGTTCCGGTACAATCAATTAATTTTAAATGGAAATCCAAACCGGCACCGACTCTCTTTCATGTGTTTCCTTCCTCTCTCTTCCTTCACATATACAGAACTACTACTCTTTGTTGGACTTGCTCATCACTCACGAATTCAACCCACACAATCTACTGACAAATTTTAAATCAAAGCTTCTTCATCTTTTGAGAATCTGCTTAATATCTTCTCTGGTGCTCTTCAATTGATTTGGATCAGATGCAAACGACTTGGGCACAGAGGTACTGTGTTGTATCCTCCGAGCGATACATGAACCTCAAATCTTCGGGAGACCTAAAGCAGTGGGAGTTGGTGTTGTCGGCAAGAGACGAAGGCGAGAGAGAACTTTGAGGAAGGGATGGAAAAGATGACATGGGAAGAGGTGACATGGATTGTGCTGTTCACGACGATGGTGATGATTTTGGACGAGAAAGAAGAGGCCATCAGTCATCTCCTATTTTGTTAATTTATTAGTTTTTTTTTCTCGATCTTTTAATTCTATCTTTTTGAGAAATTGTTATTTAAAATTTATTTTGCAAATATCAAAATGAGTTATAAAAATATATCCTCCCTTATTATTATAGGGCTTTTTTTAATAGCGATAAAGTTAAAATTTTTTATCATTTAATTTTACTTTTTTTAAAATTAAGTTTTTTTATTCATCAATTTATTTTATATTTGTAATCAATTTTTTAAACAATTAATTTTAAATTTAATATTTTTTTTAAAAATATCAAATTAGTCACAACAATATATACAAGAAAACTCATGTTCATTTTTATCATTATACATTTCAATTGATTTTTAAATTAAATTATATAAACAAGTTGTATATGGTTGGATTAAAAAATTTAAAACTGAAGTTAGGATTCAGCTAAAGTTAGCAAATTGAGGTAGAAAAAAGGTTAGTGAATGTAACATGATTTATGCTTAAATACTTTTTTTTTAAAAAATTTAATTAGATAAACTGAAATTTGTTTGAATGATTTGATTCAAAAGCTAGTTGAGATATTTAATAACAAAAATAAACATGAATTTTTTGTATATATATTTTTGACTAATTAATAAGTAAAAACTATTAAACTTAAAATTACAATTGATAAGTAGAAAAATCTTAAATATTCAATTATAAAAAGCTAAAATAAATTCATAAATTACAAAATATTTAATTTATATGATCTAAAAGTTGGGTGGAGAAGAATTTAGAGCTGATAATTTGGGCCAGCTCGATGGACCAGTCTGAACAAGCCAAAAAAAGTTAGGACTAACCTTGATTATATGAGTTTTTTTAAAAAGGCAGGATACTTTAAGCCTGACTCGAATAAGCCTAGTTGCCAAAGTTACTAGCTCTGTATGTAGATAAAGCTGGTAATTTAGGCCAACCTCGATAGGTCAGTCTAAACCCACTCAAAAAATGTTAGGTCTAATCTTATCTATATGAATTTTTTTTAAAAATAAATACTTTAAATTCAATCCGTCCAAATTACTAACTCTAAAAGAATTGATATGAATGTACGAGAAAAATTACAAATTGATATACATTGGCTAAGCTATGTTCTAATAGTACCAAACTTATTTTCTTCCCATCTCTATTTTCTTTTTTACTCTAATTTTTTTTGGGCCAAATTTTTTACTCATTCAATTCCTAGTCATCTCAACATACCAAACCAGCCTTAAATTTTCTAAAAAGAAAATCATAACATGAATTTAAAAAAAAAATTTAGCATTGAAGGTAGACTTGATTTTCCATGACAGAAGTTGACTTGCCATGGCTGTACAAGTGAAAAAGTTGTCCAGGAGTGGAGATGCGTGGAACTGGGAATGAATGTGGAAGGAAGTAGATGGACGTGTAAATGCTACCCGCGTCCATTATGCTGTCAACGCCCATTCTGGAAGCTAACTCATTCAACTTTGTGAAAAAAGTTTATTTAGACTCTAACTTTAGTCAGAATATTTTTTTTTTTGTCATCCGAATATAATTATTTGGACATTTAACATTTCAACTTAAGTTTGGATCATCCCAACTTAAGTTAGAATGTCATTCAAACACATATTTAGAGTATGTTTAGATTAAAAAATTTACAACTGAGGTTAAGATTCAACTAAGGTTAACAAACTGAGGTTAGAAAAAAAGTCAGTTAATATAATGTGATTTATATTTGGATACCTTCTTTTTTTAAAAAAGTTAGTTAAATAAATTAAAATTCGTTTGGATGATTTGATTCAAAAATTAGTTGAGATGTTTAATGGCAAAAATAAACATGAATTTTTTTTATCTTAAATAAGCATGTTTATATTTTTTGACTAACTAATAAGTAAAATATATTAAACTTAAAATCACAACTAATAAGTAAAATATCTTAAATATTCAATCACGAAAACCTAAAATAAATTAATATTCAATTGATATGATTTACAAGTTGATCTCTAATTATATCACGAATACGCTGCATCTGTCTTGATGATTTAGGTAGATTTGACAAGGATGCCTCACCAATATCGGTATCTTCCTTATGGACATCTACGCTTTCATCTTTAGATTGTATGACCTGTTTATCACTAATTGAATTTCTCCTAATAAAGTTATGTATTGCTATTGTTGTACAAACAATTTGAACTTGTGTTTTATATTTAAATTTGGGCATTTTTCATATAATTGCAAACCTATTCTTTCACACTCTAAAAGTTCTTTCTATAATACATCTCAAACTTGAATGATAATTATTGAAGACATCATTGTTGTTTGCAAATCCTGCAACTCGCCTGAAGTCTGGAAGATAATAACGTTCGCAACGATATAGACCAAGATGCCCATTTAGCGTTGGATAACGAGAATCAACCAAATAATATTTACCTATTAAATAAAAGGAAGTGTCATAAATTTGACTAACATTAAATCAATGCAATAATAATTAAAAGTGATTTTAATAAAATATACGTGGAGGTGGATGCGAAAAATGTATTGAAGGAGTTGATATGACATTATCAAACACTTGGGCATCATGAGTTGTACCTTCCCATCCTGCAATGACAAAAGTAAAACACATGTCCCAATTACATAGAGCCATAACATTCTATATTACATATCCCTTTCTTCTAATAAATTTGATTTTATTAGTAGCACTAACCATGCATGGCATATGAGTGTCATCAATTGTTCTTATAGCATCCTTAAGGAATGGCCAATATCATGGATCATTTTAAATTTTTAAATGACATCGTAAAACAAAGGATCAAGTGGCTATATGTTTGCCTTAGAAAGGTTAAGGCAGGCAACTAATACTTTATAAAAATTTCTATAGACAGTCTTTCTTGAATATTGAAATCATTCCTGTATTATCCTATTACCAACTTCATGTCCAACTGTATTTAAAAACATTCCACCTATTTCTTCAACTCTCATTTTTTTAGATTCCTTTATACCAAGATCAACTAGTGTCGTGCACAGTTGCCTAAGAAAATGTTTTTCCATTTGAAACATTTCATAACAATGATCAGGATGACTTCACAAAATCTCATTAACCTATATTTGCCTTGTTTGTTTACTTGTTCTTTATAGCTCTTTACACACATATGACATTACATATTCACTAATTAATTGACATATTTCTTCTTGCTTAGTTATATTTTGTTGTAAGAAAGGAAGTAGTTGACGAGCCACATCTACATCCTAACCTTCATTCCAACCTAACATATATTCATTTGAATCTTCCATGATTTTCAACCTGAGGTAAAATAGTATGTAAATATCATTTGTATATAATATAAAATACATAGTATGTAAATATCATTCAATAACATAAAAAATAAAGCATAAGATAAGCATTAGATAAGAGTTAAATATTCACTACAAACTAAGTCATCATAAGCACGGCAAACTACAAGTCAAAATAAAGCAACTATAAGTTAAACACAAGTCAAGTTATCATAAGCTTATATAAAAATTCATCCTAATGTATTCTTTAAAATAAAATTTGGTAGATGATAGACTTAGTGCTTTAACCAATTGACCAAGTGATTAGGATGATCTTTAAGTTGCCAACAAGCATCTCACATAGGCTTGTACAGAACAAGATTGACACATCTTCAATGCAAATCTTTATCACCAAAAACTTTTGAAAGTCCGTTTAGGTGAGCCACAACCTCAAAAACTCCTATATCATTTGCCAAAATCTTGTTCACTATATCTGTTCTAGCTTTATTATCCTTAGCTATTTCACTCATTGCATCTACTACTTTCATTGAGATAGGGACCTTTTGCCTTTTCCTCCTACCAACTCCCTAAACCCTTTTTCTCTTGCCTTGACTTCTATCACCACTAGTTCCATCAGTATTTGTGGTGACATTCAAGCCTAACAATTCATTAGTGACCCTCGTAAGTTGTAATGTTCATCTTAACATTACCAAAATTCACCATATAAATCACAACAAACAATCATAATTAGGAGCAAATTCCTCCTAAGCTCACATTATCTATATAAGGGTTAAAATTAATAATCCTTTAGAAATAATTTTGAACAATTTGGGATCCCATAAAAACCCTTCAAATTGATAGTTTGAGCTCAAACTTAATGATTTATATAGATATTGAAAACATGAAAAAGTTTTGGAAAGCAAAACACTTCAAAACAGGGTCAAAAATGTCATTTTTGAGTGTTTTGGTCTATGCGTCGTGGCTTGTGGTCCATGCGTTGTGGCATATGGAATAGAAAGCCAAGTTTTATCACTGTACCATGTGCCACAGCTTGTGCGAAATGTGCTGCGACGCACATGTCCATGACAGCTTTTTTGGATGAACTTCAAATGCGCGTCATTTTCGCATCCGATGTCCGATTGGAGTGATTTAAGCGCCCACACGGAGCTTATTCAATACGCTAACTAATGGTATAAGTTTGTTACGATCTAACACTGCATGAAAATTTTAGATACTCAGATGCAAAAGTTAGTTTTTAAAGCGATTTTCAATTATCCAAATATCCAAAACTCATAACTTATACCATTAACCCATTGTAAGGTTTGAACCAAGTCTAATGGACCAAAATACACTTGAGTGACCATTCAAACATACAAAAACATACCAAATAAAAAATTTGGCCACTCAATGGCCCTTTCACCCAATATGGCCAAAATAACCAATCAACACTACATGTACTATTTGGCCTCTATTACAACATATTATACTACATATACATTGTCACTATATAGATAAAACATTTCTTGTACTTGTATTGATATTTTAGCCCATCACCACAAAAATTGCCACATATTCACATCATATACAATATTAGGCTAAAATATAAAATAACATAGTATGAAACAAGTGCAACCAAACAAAATGATATGCATTCCTAGTTAGAAACATATAATCTCATCCATATAAGTTTATTTACATGACTCAAATCGAAATTGGGTTTTACAATGAGAATGTAGCAATTATGCTAGCTCTTGCTCGATTCCTTCCCTGGCTCAGTCTCATTGGTAGAACCTATAAAATGATAACTATGAGGTGAGATAAAAATCTCAGTAACTAAGATAATTTACATTATTGATTAACATGCCAAGTTATAGACAAGTCTTAAATCAAGTAAAATAAGCACAACATAAAAAATCACCACAAGTTACATGCATGATCCTTAACCATCTGGTCCTCCAATACTCCTGATTGAACCGGTAGGCTATTTTACAGAACCAAATCACATGTATGGTCATAAAGCTCACATCCATGGTAGGACTACTCGGCCAAAGTGTCCTAAACTATTTCTGGACTACTAGTTCCCCTTATTACAAGTAATTGGGGTGTCATTACTCCAACACTGCATCCTACGGATGCTAAGGAGCATATTCTCCAACTCTGCACGCCTTTGGGTACTAAGAAGAGTAAGTCTGCAAGCGCACCCATTTTTGGGCACTAAGGAGAGTAAATGCTGCACCTGGCATCCCGAGGTGCCAGCAATGCCATATGGACTTAATCTTCACTAACTCCATTAGGGTGACCTCCCACCCTCTAATATGCCACAATTCATTACATATCTTCACTTGATCATGCATAAACAACTTTCTAAACAAATATAACAAATCTTACCATTTACTTCAAAAATATAGAATTTCACAAACTAATACTCCACTCATTTTCTAAAATAGTTAACCTTTAAAGAATTTATACATATATACTCAACAAATCATAGAAAAGAAACTTGAGAATAACTTATCCAAGGTAATAAATAATACAAATTATCTAGTTACCTCAACCTTTTGTTACTAAAAGGGTTACTTGTGGTACTAAGTCTCTTCTTATATCAAGGTAAGTCTTCCTACACCACAATCTACATCAACAAGTATTATATGTTAATTTTCAATTAACACAAGCACTATTAGCTACCAATAACCTCCCAATTCTCCTACTTCTCACTCATATTCTCAACAAATAGGCTTGTCAAGATTATAATTTGTTTACACAATCCTTTCAAGCCTCTATCTAACTCTCTCACAACATAACACTTAATATCTCAACTTATCACACTTTAAAACCCCATGATCGAGTTAGGGCTTGATCCAACTTTCACCAAACAACAAAGTAGCTTCATATTACTACATATTCAAGATTAATAAACCTAAATCAAACCTTTAGAGTTAATAGAAATCTTTAAAACATAGATTCATGGCTTAATCCATTCAGATCAAATTCTCCCCTTTCCAAATCCTATGGAAAATGAGATGAAAAGGTAGAGGAGAAAGGTAGAAAACTTACTTAAGAGCTTGAAGGCTTAAATTATCTTCAAAATCCTCCAAAATGATGCCCTAGCAATGCCTAAAGTTGCCCCCTTCGTGCTCTAGGTTTCCTACCATAAAAACTGACTTTTTCTGATCATTTTTGAAATTTTAAGTTGTCTGCTGTGCCGTGTGTTGCAGCGCATGCCACCCAAGTTGCAGCTCACGACGCAGCAAGTAAAATGTTGATTTTGCTTCCCCCGAGGCCACCCGACTTGATCCGACTTTCATCCTAACTCAATTTAGAGCCAAATATGACCTAAAAATTTAATTAGCAACCCAAAAACATAATTAAATAAATTAATAGTATTTTTAACTAATTTTTCCCTTAATTAGTCAATTTTTCCAGATTTGAAGTTTTCGGATGTTACATAAGTGCTGTAGTATAAGATAAATTTAGCTCCTCTTCACTATTAATGGATCCTTCTTGAAGGTCAACAATAGGATGGTATACATCCTCATCATCATCATTCTCTATTTGGGTTTGGGTAGTAAATGGTACAAACAGTGTCTCCTTAGTTGTTGGGACATCCCTATATATCAAGGTTAATTTCCTTGCAAACCTTAGCCCTTTATGTCTAAATTTTTCATAAAGGGGATTTTCCTACAAGCATTCAAGCAACCAATAATTAAGATTCTCAAATTAAATTCTAATCTAAAAAATACTTAATAACTAATCCATACCAAGATTTTTCGCTCCCACCACTCATCCGGAGCATTAATAGTATTCTTGACACTGTCCCATCCTAAGCCGGTTTCACTAGAAAATAATTTATACCATATGTTCCATCCTTTCTTCATGTTGTCTAGTTTATTTTTAGTTGCTTTCACTCATACCTTTTTCCTTTTTTTGCCTTAAACCCATCAATTATTGCTTGCCACCCATTTTTGTTGAAAGCAGTTCCTTTCCTTTGTTTCTTGTACACTTGCTCCAAGAATTCCTTAATGAAAATTTCTATTAAGGTTTAATTCCACCCAGCTTTTCCTTTATTACTATTCATTATTTTATAGACTAGCTGCTATCACAAACATACAAAATTAATAAATATCTCTACATATATGTATCAATTTACCAAATTTTTTTCTCCAGAATATTTCATATGAAAATTAGAAGAATCACCAAGCATTACCAAGCATACATGAAAATGAATCAATACCAAGCATTTAGTCATGAGCTGCACACCAAGCATTCAGGCAAGGAAAAAAACAAGAATTACTAGGGATCATTAGAAACATAAAACAGGAAAAAAAATAGAACAGGCTAAAAACATAAACAAAAACCATAAGTTTCTCCTTCTACCAAGGATGATCAAAAACATCCACCAAGGGTCATCACCAAGCTTTCAAAAGAGGCAAAAGACTAGAAAACACAAATATAAGACAAGAGACTAGAAAATGCATTCGAAAAAGGCAAGAGTCCATAATGCCACACTAGAAAATGCAACAAACTAGAGAATGCCACACCAAAAAATGAAATAGACTAGAAAATGACACACAGAGAATGTAACAGACCAGACCAAAGAATACAGGCAACAAAAAAGGAAAAAGAGATGAAGGGTTGGGATGGACTAGAGATGCAAAAAGAGACTATGAACGTTTATATATCACTTTATGATTGCAACAAGGATTAACTCAATTCTAATAAACTATAAAGAGAAGTGTCGAGATTTCAGGTTTATATATCATTTCTATTTAAACCAAGAAAGAACGAGGATGGACTAAAGATGCAAAAAGAGAGCATGAACAAAAAAGGCAATAAGGAAGCAAGGAAGGAGACAAAAAGAAGAAGCTTACTTGGAAAGAACAAGCGACAGGGAGTAGATTTGATGACTAGAAGTGCAGATCTAGTAGTCTACGCCAGAGATCAATAGGCAATAAGGAGAAAGACCACTTTTGAGTAGGGACACATTGGACGTAAGAAGAGACGACAACAAGCTAGAGATCGGCCAGAGGTTACTTGCTTCAATATGGTGGAGATCACCTTGGACATTGCCGCCCATACAAGCAATAAAGGTGAAGCTGTGATCTAGTTCTTTAGTATCAGCTTGCGAGGTCATAAGAGAAGAAAGCAAAGTGGAATGAAAAGCAAAGCTTGTGCTCAGAGGTTACATAAATGCGAGGAGAGAGAAAGCACAAAATTTAAAAGCCAATCAATGCTTTCAACGGCCAGATCAATGCAATACAGCCAATGCTGATAGCTTTTGAATTAATGCTCATTTAGCTCTAACTAAGGTTGATATATTTTGTTAATCCAAACATCATTGTTTAAATTAAACCTTAGTTTGACTCACTCTAACTAAGGTTAAGATGTAAACCAAACATGCACTTAGTTGATTCTAATCTCAATTGTGGATTTTTTAATCCAAAGTGTGTGTTTGAAATTTCAAGTTCTCACTATATGTTAGTTATTTAAAATTTTAATCACTTAAAACATCTTGTCCACTTCATATTTTTACTATTAACGTCTTTACGACTCTCATATCTTATTCTTATCTTTTATCAATTAAAAAATAGAGATAAATTCACCACTTTTAATTCTCTATTTTCTTTAGAATCTCAATTCATATCTCTTCTTTATTTAAAATTTTTTAAACCACCCAAACTAAAATTTTTAAATACATGAATTTTAAATGTAAGATTTGAATAAGATTTTAAATATAAATCCATCAATCCAATCTTTGCCTTAATTACTTCTCCTAATTCATGTGAAGTAGTTAAAAAAATTTTAGAATTTAACCCTAAGGGAGTATATTTTGGATAATCACATACAAGTCTCACTTAACATAATTAATTACTCTCAAGTTCATTAACAATTGAGTTTAGGTGAATAACAACATCAAAGTAATTAATTATATAAAATGGCATCTTAAAGTAATCCTCTCTGTTTTCTTAAAGAACTTGGAGACATGTACATACCCATAACTAATAAAATCAAGGTTAAGGTGCAAAAATACCCACCAAATAGTCAGCCAAGAGCATCTAGTAACCTAAAATGAGAAAAATGATAAAAATACTCATAACATTACTAGAATTGATGCAAAAGTGACCAAACCGTTAACCTTTCTTTAATGCTATTGGTTTTCAGTATTAAATGCTAATTGTGCTGTTGACTATGTTTGTCATGTGCCAATCTTTGCAAATGTGGACTAAAAAAAGGGACAAAAATATTTATGAAGTCTTCAACTAGGAGCATCCAGAAGCCTAAAGTGAGAAAAAGAGAAAAAATACCCATAACACTACTGAAGTTGGTGCAAAAGTAACTAATCCATCAAATCCCTTAAATGTCGATTGTTTAGTTGAATTTAAATAGAAGTTGACTATTTTTTTTGCTAACATAGACAAAAAATATTCCCAGGTGAATTTCTACAAATGCTAATCGATGATGTATCCTACCAAATCTCTTTTTTTTTTGCTGACGTATCCCACCCATTTTTCGCTTCCTCTCTGCTCATTTTTTCTTGTTTGCAAAACTAAGATTTAATGTAGTGAGATAAGTTGTACACAATCAAAGATTGAGACTAATCACACCTCCTACACTGCTTACGTTAAGAACATTGTTTAAATCTTAAATAATTTCATTCATGATAGGTTTGAAATTTTCAAAGAAGTGAGCTATTTAACTTGATATTCGGTCAAAATAAAATTTTCTCACATGATATTCATGTGACAACTGATCAATCTCCATAGAATTTCACCTGAGAATATTCTTTGTCTGCATTAGTGAAAAAATAGTTAACTACTATTTAGGTGTGTTTGGGTTAAAATATGAAACATTGTTCAATTGGTCACAAAGCTATTTGGGCTGAGCAACTGAAGAGTCAAGCCCAATCTAAACAAAGGGGCTGACCCCGAGCTTAATAGAAGGCCATAATAGGATAAACATGTCAAAATCTCGCCAGTTACAAATGTTAGACCATTAGCACATAAAGACACGATCCCAAGTGATTTAGGAATCCATAGACATCGTGCTCAAGTATCTTAGTGAGATGAGCTGGTTGCCAAAAATGAAGAATACTGAGTAAAGAGTGTGCCATAAGTCTCGTGAGATTCCTATTTCTTCAATAGAATGTTCTAGATCTTAAAGGAAAGGCTACCACTACTCTAACACTATAAATGGAATATGAAAACACAAAAAAAGAGAGAGTTAACACTCAACAAAGATCGATCCTACACTCTTAGCTTTTTAGTTTTAGTAGTTAGTTTGTACCTTCAATCTAGACTTGTAATTCTTTCACATTTTAATAAAAATAAAAAACACTTATTCTAACAAGTCTTGCATATCTTTTACATCTGAGTGAATTGTAGTAAGGGAGCCAGGACTCTTTAGTTATTAATTAAGACTCAGCGTCTCTGACATGCTTAGTATTTGTTATTGACTTACAAACAATTTTTGGCACATCTGGCGGGACTTGTGTAATAAAGATGGCAAGGATGAGAAAAGACAAAAGGACTGATGAAATAAGTGCTAGTTCTCATGAACTAGAAGGGACTTTTATGCACACAGGGTCAAAACACTTGATACTTGATGCTGAGGTAGCTAAACATCATGAGCACATAGTGCTAATGTTGACAGGAAGCAGTAACATAAGCCCTAGCTCAAAGCTAGGAAGTGGACAAGTAAACCTACTGATCATATCCAACGGTCCTGTAGTAGAAGTGCTATAAGGATTCAAGATCAGATGGATAAGAAACTAGAAGAGAACTAAAAATTCTGTGCTTTATCCCTGAAGACGTCAAAATGCAAGGAGAAAGAACAACAGTAGATCATGATGCAGGCTTTGCATGATGGCATAAAGAACTTAGTCGTATTATTGAGAAGCACTCCTCTAGAAGTAGGCTCAAATCTAAGGCTACATGGAGGATAGCAAATAAGAATTTATGCAGGTGCTGGCCAACGGGGCCACCTAGTTGAGCCCGACACGAGTAGCCCAGGTAGCATAGTAATAGTCTTGGTGTATCAGAATGAGCCTTTGAATTGATTGGTGAACATGAAGGCCCTAAGGGATGTTATCCAAGATATATAGGGAGTGGGGTTGAGGCTAACTGGCTGCCTCACTTTTTCAAATCCATATCCAGAGTATATAGACAAGGATAACCTATACCCTCGGGGATATAGGTTCCCAGACTTCATACTATTCTCAGGAGATAGAACGCAACCAACCTTAGAGCATATTCGAAGGCTCACAATTCAATGTAAGGAGATTGCCAGCTATGAAAACTTCACCAACTTGAAAATGAGATTATTTTGAAAAATCTTATAAACCTAGCATTACATGATACACTTCATTGCCCCACAACTCAATCATTAGATAGATGGAGATAGAGCAAAAGTTCCATGTACAGTTCTACAAGGCAGAGCTGGTGGTCAGCATAGCTGAACTTTGTAAGCTCACCAACAGGCTAGGAAAATGGCGGATTAATACTTGGTGAGATTCAAATGACTGAAGAGCAGGTGCCATATGCTACTTCTAAAAATTGAATTTGTCAAGCTAGACTAGATATAAAGCTTTGAAAGAAATTCTAGGGGATGGAATTTCAAGATTTCTATACGCTTACAGCCAAAGTATATGGATATAAGGGGTTGTTAAAAGAAGAGGACTATCGTTAGTGGACTACGATAGGAACCTACTTTGGTGACCTTAACATGATAGTGGCTGAATTAAAAAATGCAAGCAACTACACGCACCCAGCCCTCATAAAGAAAGCCGAGGAGACTCCTAAAAGGCTAAACGCAATACAGTATACCTTTGATACTACTAAAACTGAGGAGATCTTTAATTTCCTACTCAAGCATAACTTTATCTCGCCGCTTGTTGATTACAAGATCCCTTTAAAAGAAGAGCAGAGAAGGAATGAGTACTATAAATACCATCACTCATGGAGTCACAATACTAAATCTTATTGGGGCTTCAGGAACATCATCCAAGATTGAATCAATAAAGGAGTTCTCAAGTTCCCTAAGGAGGAATCTATGGTCATAGATGAGGATCCATTTTCACCATTTACCATAATGAACATGGTGGAGATAAACTCTAATAAATGATGGACTAGGAGAAATGATAGTAGGTAGAGAAATGGGAGGCCCTAGAATGTCTGGAACAGGGAAGATATAGCTTAAGAGAGCTCAAGAATAGTAGGGGGACTGCTTGGAGGAACCTACAGGCCGGTCCAATAGGAACAAGTCTTCAAAGTGGGACATTAGCCTGCAAGGGAAAAACGTAAGAAGCTTGGATAGCTCTTAGGTTGTTTAGGACCATGTGGGAAAAACTATGATAAGCTCAAAAATTGACAACCAACATACAGTAAAAAAGGACATCAAATGGCCCTTAGGATGGGACATTGGCTTAGGAGGATTACTGATAACAGAACTGAATGGGTCTAAAGTAGTTTGGGACTGTCTGGGGGAGCCATCTAGCAAATTCGACTACTTTATCAAGTACTCAGCACTGTCAAGAGTAGGTGAACCTTTCAGAGGGACACCAACGGCTGGGAAGTGGGCCTCGACGGTCTACCATTAACACCATTAACGCCATCAAAGAACACAATAAAGCTTCCTTTAAAGCCAAAAGTCATTAAGAGCTCGTGCAGGCTCGTTACACTACTTGGTAACGTGCTGCCTCTAAAATGGAGAGTCATGAGGCAAAAAAAATTTCCATCGACCTTAACAAAACTTAAAAATGATGTCTTTAGCAAAAATAGGTTGCATAGAGATACCTCAAGCAGCAAAATACTGAGATACAAGAAGGCCTTGACGTGCAAGAAGCTAACAAATTCAGAAGGAATCCATCGAGAATCAGTACAAGCGGAGTGAGAATGAAAATCAGTATAGTAGGACCATTCACATTGGGAAAATACCTCTTAATCTCTGTTATGTGATTTTATTAATGCTCCCTTCCTAGTTCCAATCTACCACCAATACGACATAGGATCAATATGAGAAGAACTCCTCAAGGCCGACGTACATGGGCCCGTATCGATATTGCCTGATGGAACCTATGGAGGAGGAAGAGTATGAACCAGTAAAGACACAGACATAGAAAGATAAGGCTGCAGAGCTTGTCTGCTAGGTTACCTTACAAATTGTAGAGGGAAAGTCAAAACGGGCTATCTTGGAAAAGCCGAAATGGGTTGTCCTGGAAAAGTTGAGTGTTAAGATGATCTAGCACCTAAAACTTTTATACATTAAGGCATATTTCGATGGGAAGCCAATGGCTAGGATTCTAGTAAATAATGGCTTAGTGGTGAACATACTGCCAGCCCATGTGATGCTCAAGATAGGGTGAGAGGAGTGAAACCTGATACTAATTGAGGTGTCCGTAGTAGGATTCATGGGTACTACCTCTAAGGTCCTTGGTATATTACCATTACAAATTGATGTCAGGACTAAGTCCTTTCTGACAGCATTTTTTTGTGATCAGCATAACGGCACAGTATCAGGCCCTTTTAAGTCGGGATTGGATCCATACTAACAAGTACATACCTTCTTTACTATACCAAATGCTTTTCATGTGGAAAGGAGAAAAGGTAGAAGTGGTTCAGGTTGAAGACAAACCATTCATTATAGTCACTGACAATATGGATGCAAGGTATTATGACGCTGATGTAGGCCTGTTCACATTTCAAATGGCACAAGAGGATCCAAACAGAGTCCTTTTATGGAAAACAACAACAAGTATAATAGTGCCTCTAACATCATAGAGGCGTGAACCCATCACAGAACTGGTGGATGATTGAGTCAAACAAAAGAAAGGTCATAGTAACTATGGCCATCTAAAATTATGGTTGCATAACATACAGGAAAGATTAGAAGACTGTAGACTTGAAACTTATAGGACTGAGGTCGACTATGAAGACAAAACCTAGAGAGTAATGCAACTATACGAGCTAGACCCTGCACCTTTAAAATTTGAAGATATAGCCCTGGAGGTTTAGGATCTGCTAGAAGAAGTAAACCTCAGATCCCTAGAGGAGCCGAGGATCACCTTTATCAGATTATTATTAGATAAAAAACAAAAGAATGCCATTAAGTAATTGCTATAGGAATTCAGGGATTGCTTCGCATAGGACTATGATGAAATGCTGGGGCTAGTGAGACAGTTGGTTGAACACAAGCTTCCTGTAAAGTTGAATTACAAATGGCATCAACAGCTCACCAGGAGAATGCTAATTAAAGTGGAGCTATGAGTAAAAGAGGAGATCAAATGCCTCTTACGGGCCGAATTTATATAGCCTTACAGGTATATCCAATGGCTCTCAAATATATTCCTAGTAATCAACAAAAATGAAAAGCTATTAGTTTGCATAGATTTCCAGAACATAAGCTTGGCTACGCTTAAAGATGTGTATGCAATGCCTATTGTAAATAAGTTGATAGACATTGGCACCAAGAATACATTATTATCATTTATGGACTGTTTCTCAAGATATAATCAAATATTTATCACAAAAGAGGACATTAACAAAATTGCTTTTAGGTGTGCAAGCTCCATTAGGATATTTGAATGGGTAGTCATGTCATTTGGTCTGAAAATTTATCGAGGCTACTTATCAGCGGGCTATGAATGCTATCTTTCATGATATGATAGGAAAATATATAGAGGTGTACATAGATGATATAATGATTAAATCAAAGAAAGCACACAATCATATCGAGCATTTGAGAATGAGTTTTCTCCGAATGAGGAAAGTAGGCCTTAAGCTAAATCCACTTAAGTGTGCTTTTAGTGTAATTGTAGGTAATTTCCTTGAATTTCTAGTCCACAGTAAGGGAATTGAATTAGACCAGAACAAAGCACGGGCTTCTGGAAGCAAAGGTGCCATGCAATAAGAAAGAGCTCCAAAGAGTTTTTCGAGCTCTTAAAACTTAAAGACGCTGAAGGATTCACTTGGACCGAACACCATAAGGTGACCTCTGACAAAATGAAAGAACACTTAACGAGGCCTTTAGTTTTAGCAGCCTTGAGGGAGAACACCCTATTTTTATTGTATTTAGCTTCCACCACCACATCAATAAGATGTATATTAGCTCAGAATGTT
Organism: Prosopis cineraria; assembly: GCF_029017545.1. Classification (NCBI taxonomy): domain Eukaryota; kingdom Viridiplantae; phylum Streptophyta; class Magnoliopsida; order Fabales; family Fabaceae; genus Prosopis; species Prosopis cineraria. The sequence goes on along the minus strand of NW_026555340.1, from coordinate 13,921,926 downwards.
GATAGGGGACGTGAACAGGCAGTCTATTATTTAAGTAGGTGTTTGACTTTCACAGAGACTAGATACTTAATTGTGGAGATAGTATGTTTAGTGCTATATTATGCTTGTACTAAATTAAGGCATTATATAATAAATGCAGTTGTATATATGGTTTCATATTCTGATTTAATTAAATATATACTTAATCAACCAACTATGTTGGGTTGTATAGAAAAATGGAGTTTGGCCTTAGTAGAATTCTCATTAATATTCTTGCCCCAAAAATTAGTAAAGGGCCAAGTATTAGCAAATTTCCTAGCTGATCAAACCTCAGCTGGGCTCCTTGAAGATGAAAGAGAACTACTTGTTTTCTCAGTAGATTCGGGGCCTTAGGTCTTAAGTTTGATGGGTCTAGCAACGAACAAGCATCTGGGGTTGGGATAGTAATAACTTCTTCTACTAGGGTAAAAACTATTTTATCTCTTCAATTGAATTTTGAATGTACTAACTAGGTTGAGTATGAAGCACAACTCACAAGGCTCGAAATCCTTTAAGAAATAAGGGCCCGTGATGTAGTCATAGAAGGGGATTCTCAGTTAGTCATCAAACTATTAACTAGTGAATATAAATATACAAGCCTGGCTCTAGTGATGTATTACGTCGGGGCTTCTCAGATCTTCAAAGAGTTTGACACTGTAACACCCTAATTTTTTTTCTTAGAAATAAAACAATTTAACCCAACCATGGTAGAAAAGTGTCTACCATGGTAAACAGAAGTCAACTTATCATATATCTTTTTTTGAAACAATTCTATAATTTAAAACACTACCATGGTAAGAAACGATAAAATATAGTCTTATAAAATATTTCACCTTTTAAATTAACTACCATGGTAGAAAAGATTAAACCCCTTTTTAAATAATACAAAATAATTTTATACAACTAATATACATTTACAACCATAGTTGGGTTACAGCCACCCAACACATTTTATATCAATAAATTCAATATAAAACATTTATAATTAGCTTAAGCTTGCACAATACAACATCTCAAATAAATTTTTACTTCTCACATGCCATTAGGCTAAAACCACATTTTTCATCCTTATACTCTTAACAAGTGCAAACCATAAATCAATAATTAACAACTTAATCAATTCTCAAAACAAGCCAATTATTTGGCCTCATAATCATGCCATTTCAAACCATCAAAAATAAATCAGAGATCAAAGTTACAGTCATCCAAAGTATACCAAAAGTAAAAATAGTTTGAAGAGCATGATTATATCATTACATTCATATAATTGTCATTAAACAAAAACCCTATATTGGCAATATAACACATTAAAAATCATAAATTAAATACCCAAAAGAGATATTGGATTTATGCCATTAAGCCTCAGGGACTCCTCCACGTGCCACTCGTGGCTCTTCTCTTGAAAATTGTTGACCACATAATGAGACTCAAAAGTCTTAGTAACCAATGCCAATTTATGATAGTGTATACAAATAGTTAAATGCGTGCTTGTTAAGTAGGGAAACAACAATAATATAATTCCAACAAAGTACAAGAAATATTACAATGCATAACAAACAACCATCCTTATCTCCCTCCATTAACCTCGAGCCGTAGACCTCACTCAGTGCTAAATTATTTAGCTAAAGGTAGATTAGCCTGAGCCCTTACAAGCCACCTATTGGGCTCTAATAGGGGCGTACCATATGGTACATAAATACAACAAAAATAACAAGTCTCCCAACATCTCCCATAATAATCAAACAAATTCATAACAATATTTTACAATTACACAATATTACAATCTTCACAATTTTTTAATTTTTAACAATATTACAATATGACATCCCTCTTGGCAAAAATACTTCAAAATGTATATCCACAATTTCACAATTGTTTTCATAAACATAACAAGGTAATTTCTCAACAATAATTCATAATTTTTTCAATAATCACCCAATTAACATGAAGCAACACTAAGCACAAATTAAAAGCATGGTTACCTCGTGGCTTTTTTAATAAATTATTCCTTATAATTTCTCTCTCACCACAATCTTTACCAACAACACAATCTACAAATAACATATTATTTATAAATATTAGTTTCAATTATTGAAACTAATAAAATAACTCTAATAATAGAATTAGAGAATATAGCATAATTCCTAATCTCAATCTTAATACAAATCTAGAGTTAGTACTATTAAGTAAAATTCCTAACTCCTCTTTTAGTCATCAATAAACATTAATAAGTTAAAATCAACCTTTAAACCAATTTTTATTATCAAAATTTTCCTTTTTATTTCATAAATTCGCACCTAAAATACCTAAAATTGAAATTGAGTCTCAAGCTTAGAATCATCATCTTTTACCCATAACAATCCATTTCTCATCCTAAATAATAATCTAAACCTCAATAAATCAACATATATTTTTAGATTTAATAAAAATCTAGCTTAGGATTTGATCCATAAGCCTCAAATTCCAAGTTCATCAATAAATTTATACTCTAGAACATTTATTATACCACTAACAACCTCAACAATCACATTTATTCAACATAAATTCATCCCTCTTCCAAACCTTAGATTTTCTACCACCATAAAATCTTAAACCAAAGAGGGAGGATGGCTAAAAAAAAATTTTTAGAACATTTACTTAGTCTTGAAAATCTTGAAATCTCACCCTAAATATCCTATTAGGAAGTCTCACCTTAAAAATGTAGCTCCCTAGCACCGGCGAACTCACACTCACAAACGCTCTCTCTATTCGCACACGAAAGAGAAAGGAAATGAAGGGAAAATGAGAAGAGAAGGGTGTGCGTGGATTTAAAAAAAAAGGTGTGCGTCCCACCCCTTTTTTCTTTCCTTTCCCTTCTATATATATATATATATATATATATATATATATGTATGTACATCATAGCACGTCCGCTCCTTTTTTTTTAATTTATTAATATATATATATATATATGTACATTACACTGTGAGAGCAAAACGTTACACCTCCCCATTTTTTTTATTTTTTATTTAATTCCTACACACACACACACACACACACACACACACACACATATTTACATTTCATTTCTCAATCTCTCTTTCTATTATATTTCTCTTTCTTCTTTCCTAATAATAATAATAATAATAATAATAATAATAATAATAATCTTTAAAATCTTAACTTAGAATTATCTCCTAAGTTAGATCTAATAATCATCTTCTACTAATTTACTTACCTCTAAAGATTCTCCAAAATTTTTATTAACCTAAATTAACTATTAAAATTTAAATTGGGATGTTACAGACACTGTAATGTTAACTCACGTTCCTTGAACTCAAAATTGGGAGGCTAATGAACTAGTTCAAATAGCATCAGGGCTAAAGCTGTCATCTGAACTCACCAAGAAGATACTTGTGGTGGAAGAAAAAGAACACCCTTCGATCTCTCAATGTGGTTTGACAGTACAATATGGTACGGTCTTGCAAGAGTTAGCCCATATTGGTGAGATGATTTTAAAAGTTATCTACAAAATCCCAACCAACGACATCCTTACAGAATAAGGATACATGCCCAACAGTTTATTCTAATTAGAGATAAATTATATAGAAAGGCCTTGATAGGTTATTACTTAAGTGTTTAGCCTTCATTGAATATATGGAGGTCTTAATGAAGGTGCATGAAGGAGTGTGTGGGCTTATTAATCAAGGCTAAAGATGTTATGGCTAGTGTGAAGGTGTAGATACTATTGGCTATCAATGGCAAAGGACTGCATTAAATATGATAAAAGATGTAGGAAGTGCTAGGCTCACAGGCCAACATAACAAGTACTAGCATTAGACATACATTTTATCGTTAAACTATGGCCTTTCTGAGGGTGGGCTATAGACATAATAGGGAAGATTTATTCGGCCTTATCCAAGTACCACTCAATCATCTTAGTGGCTACAGATTATTTCATAAAATAGGTAAAGACTATCCCTACGAAGAAAGTGGAACGGGGTGACGTAATTAATTTCGTATGTGAGCAAATTGTGTTTTGATTTGAGGTTCCTCAAATGATTAGCCCGTAATGCATGGAGATGATTTACGTGGGGAGCGATCTCCTAAACCCAATCATTGACAGTAGTTGTTTGGGCCTTAGCAGCGAGGTATTCATCCCTTACAAACCAATTATTTGTTAGGTAGTCTGAAAGGAGTGAGGGTTCAAGTGCGGTAGCAGAAGTAACCACCTGAGGGTTTAGGATTTAAGCTTCTACCCTTCTACAGTAAAGGGGACTCATCCTGCCATTATCAGAGTCTGTCGATAGGATCATGGTCCTTTAGCGCTTATGCGTGCACTTTTCCTTTTGGGAGTAGGTCCGGTTGGAGGAGGAATGGAGGAAGGTTGATCAGCAAGAGGAAATGTTATCTTCTTTCTCCTTTTAAATTAGGCGAAGGAGACAGAGCTCGCTTCTTCTTATCAAGTCTATCTCCTTTATTCGAGCAGCTTGAGGATTGACTCTTTTTGGCCTTAAGCTTCTTTGGAACTAAGACATGAGAGGATGTATCATCCCTTTTAATCCCTTAAATGATGGTCCCCAATAAAGGGGTTGTCTGGGTCTTTAAAGCAGTGAGGGCATCGATGTTTCCCTTCAAGTAGTTCATTAGCACATGTGATTATGTCTAATCATGGCTTACAAAAGAGTTAAAATAGATAAGAATATGTTAACAAGTGAAAAAGAGTGAACATAGAAGACAATAGTTAATGGTGTAGCTCTTTATTATGCATCTAAAGTGTTGGAACCACATTTGTTGAAGCAGAGGCAGGCATCTCTATCTGCAAGTTTTACCTTGCACTACTTTTAGGCAGTCTGTGGAATGGCTATTTAGTTAATGGCTTCCCGATCTAGAAGCCTTACGTTAATTTAAGGGGACAGCCCTTGAGGGATACACTAACTTAACCTAAACTAGCCCACCACCGGTTTAGGGTGATATGACAACAAATAGACCTTTGGAGATTTAGAGAAGGAGCCAGTGTATGGCAGCCACATCTTTCTGGGAGTAGTGCCTGAAAGGAAGACCTCGTCCCTTAACAGTGAGGCCAGCTTTTTCTTTCAGTCCACCAAATGTTTGTACCAGGTGGGAAAGTGATGGTCCGAAATGTTAAAGGGCTTTAGGGTCCCTTGCAAGGATCAGCTTTGCTGACTGAAGAACTCAAAAAAATTCTTTGACTTGGTTAGAGGATGACCACCTAAGAGGCAAGTAAAGGGGTGGTTAGTGTGGGAATCCTCAAGGAAATGTTCTTGACAGAGTAATGGGAAGAACTAGATAGGCCCATAGAAATTACTAAAGGGCTTCTTCATCAAAGATTCCCTCATTTCATCACAGAGATGGCATAAAAACATAGTCCTCAGGGCTATTTGGTTACCACAGAGAAGGGATTGGGTGATCCACAAGTGAAGTTGTATGGGCTTTCCTCCCCTTGGGGCCAAGATTTATTGGCTCAATAAGATCCAGATAAAAACTAGGTGCTCCATAGAGGTGACAGGCTCGTTAGTTGGTTTTTCGAAGAATAGCTCCATGATTTTCCTGCAAGAGCTAGCACCCTTAATTTTGCTCTCTAATTTAATCGAGAGGGTGACATAGGAGTCGTGTTTCTCAATGATAGCATATAAGTTCTCCTCCTTGATGATTAGCAGCCCCAAGTACATAAAGATGTCTCATAATGTGATTGACATGGGACTCAGCTTGAAAATGAAGGTGTTACAACCTGGTGCCCAGAAGCTGAGAAGGGCCATTAGTAGGTTGATAGGAACGTCGATGTCAGCCAAGGAAAGATGTAAAAGGTCATAGAGCCCCATCTCCTTCTACTGTTACACATAGGTTTGCTTTAAATGTTTCACCCAGTTGGCCTAAGCACAAGGAGATCAGGGCTAGTTTCAAAGGTTCCAGCAAGATGACTCAAGAAATGGTGAAGTCATCTGGGCCAGAATTAAGTTACGGACTAAGGTTAGTAGCTATGGATTCGATTGAGTAGGAGCCATCACTTCAGAAAGGTTGGGAGAAATAGTCAAGTACCAACATCACTTTTATTAGAGATTTGGAAACTCCACGGAGAAGTACTAAAAAAATAATGAACAGTCAGTATTTTTATCCTTAATAAAACAGAAGGGCCAAACAAAAAAGCGAAGGGCTTACTAGAAAGTGATGGAATCATGGAATGAGGAATCTTCCTGTAATGAAAATAGAGAGATATCAGAATAAGAACTTAATTTAGGGGATATATGAGTCTTAGAAATTAAATATTTATCATCGTCAATTCTTCTAGTGAAGTGATAGGATTCTGGATGGTGACTAGGGAATCAGGCAAACTTTCGGTGAAAGTATAGGCATAGTAGCAGTAGAGGTGGTGGCAGTAATAGAGGAAGCCATTTGTGAGCAAGGGGGAGGTTGGAGCAAGGGATGCAAAAGCTTAAACGTCAAGAAATAATAGGAAGGGAAAGAGAAGTGATAAAAAAAAGAAATAAGTTTATATTAACAAAGGGCGCTCAGAGACGAAGCAACATTTCAATTTTTTCAAATGTGCCATATGGCTTATATTATCAACTATTGGCACGTGAGGGGCATTGTTTGAGCTAAAATATGAAACATCGCTCGATAGGTCATAAAGTTATTTGGGTTGAGTAATTAAATAGTCAAACCCAATTTGAGCAAAGGGGCCAACCTTGAGCTCAAAAGAAAGCCACAATAGGATAAACATGTCAAAATCCTGTTAGTTGCAAATGTTAGACCATTGGCACATAAAGACACGATCATAAGTGATTCCAAAATCTATAGACATCATGCTCAAGTATCTCAATTAGACAGGTTGATTGCCAAAAATGGAGAACATTGAGTAAAGACCGTGCCATAAGTCTCATAGGATCTCTAATTCTTCGACATGACATTTTAGGTCTTTAGGGAAAGGCTACCACCACTCTAACACTATAAATAGAATATGAAGACATAGAAGAAAGACAATCAACACTCAACAAAGACTCACATCCTGTACTCTTAGCTTTTTAGTTTTAGCATTTTGTTTGTACCTTTAATCTGGACTTGTAATTCTTTCACATTTCAATAAAAATAAAAAAACACTTGTTCTACTAAGTCTTAAATATCTTTTATATCCAAGTAAACTGTGGTAAGGGAGCTAAGTACCCTTTTGTTATCAATTGAGACTCAACGTCTTTAGCACGTCTGGTTTTTGTTATTCACTCAGGAGCAAGGTGTTAGCTAAATAGTTAACATTTAAGAGATTTGATGAATTGATCATTTTTGCACCAACTTTGATAATGTTATGGGTATTTTTATCCTTTTTCTCACTTTAGGCTACTGGATGCTCTGGCCAATTACTTTGTGGGTATTTTTATCTTTTTTAATCCATGTTAGCAAAAAATAACACATAAACAGTAGAGTCAGCATTTAACATTGAAAACTAACGGCGCTAGGGTAAAGTTAACAGTTTCGTCACTTTTGCACTAACTCTGGTAGCGTTACTAGTATTTTTATCCTTTTTCTCACTTTAGACTATTGGATATTCCTAATCGATTACTTAATGGGTATTTTTGCACCTTAATCCTACAATCAAATAACACATTAACAATAATCCTCTTTTACAATAACTTATGAAAAATCAACAAAAGATCATATTTCCGTCGAGTTCATCAATCTATTGTTAATTGTTATAATATTTTTTTCTTTAAACTTCCATAAACAGGATCAATATATCTATACGACTAAATTTGTCCAACCCAATTCTTGTTTTTTTTTTCGATCTTTAGTGCTTTGGCTATTGCAAAATATTAAAAAAAATGGAGAAAATAGCAAAAATGTCCCGGATGAGGTAAGCAAATCAATTTATAATTGGTCAATTAAATTTTGAGTTTTTACTAATAGATCTTTCAAATTAATTAATACTATAACAACCATAATAAATTGCAAACTTCTTGCTTTCACTTGCAAATATTGGAGGAAGAGTAGTAAATCATGGTATTGGATGAGAAAATTTTTATAAGCCCTTCTTCAATATTTATGAGTAAAAATTAAGAAATTTATAACTAAAAGGTAAAAGGGCAAAAGTAACCACAAAGTGGCACTACAACAGAAAAGCAAATAAATGATAGTTATTTTTATTTATATATGATAGGTAAAAACTGTCATATATAAGCCTGTCATTTATTCCTACCTCTTTAAATGACCAATGTATGACCGTCATATATTGGGGACCAAAAATGAATGTTATTAGTGATAACCGTCATAGTTGATTTGAGGATTTTTTTTTAAATAAGGGGCTGTAGCAGCCCCTATAATAATATATACAAATAATTTTCATAACTAATATTTTTGTATATCTAAATAGCAATATAGTTAAACTAGGATAGAAATCAATGGGAAAAAATTTCAGGACACTAAAAATCATGTTCCCTGTTCAATAAGTAAATGCAATCATTAGCTCCAAAATGGATCCCTCTACCTCACAAAGACACAAAAAAGCTATTCCTCACAAAACATTTACACTTATTGCTTGGCACGAAAATATGGCTCAGCATATCAAAACTTGTATGGAGCTATGTTCCTCTAATTTTTTAATGATCTGGGCTTTGAAAAACATAAATAAACCTGCCATTCAAGAATTGTATCACATTATGTTGCTTGGTTAGTCAATAGGGAAAAAAATTCTTTTTTATTTATCACTACAATATTTTTGTTATCTAGGAATAATTCAAAAGTGTTGCTATAGGCTTCAAAAATGTTGCCTAAAGTTATAAGCAACAGTTTTCAAGTGTTTCCAACTTGAGTGTTGCCTATTACTTTAGGCAACAGTTTTCTTACCTTTGGCCATGACATTTGTAAAACTGTTACCTAACACTATGAGAATAGGCAACAGTTTTTGAGAGACCTATTGCAACACTTTTCAAATGTTGCTTATCACATAAAATAGGCAACATTTAAGAAATGTTGCGAAATAGTTAAATAGTCAAAATTTAATATTTTCTTCCTCCCTCTAGATTCGAACCTAAAACTTATTGAAAGAAATATGTGTCTCCAACCACTCTTCTAACTTAATTTTTTGATATTATAATGCAAAATATAATATATATATATATATATATACTTGTTAAATTAATTTTTTAATTTATCCAAATAATGAATTGAAAAATTAAGAGAATAAATAAATAAATGATCTAAAAAAATTATAAAAATAAATTTTTATGTTTAGAAAAACAACAAGCAACAGTTTTTAAATGTTGCCATAAAGAGAAACTATAGGCAACATTTACATTTTTGTTGCCTATTTGAATAGGAAACATTTTTAAAATGTTGCCATAAAAGATTCTTTATAGGTAACAATTTTTGTGTTGCCTATTCAAAAAAATTATTGCAACACTTGAAAACTATTGCTTATTCTATTTTAGGAAATAGTTTTCAAATGTTGTCAAAACTATGTTGCTTAAAGTATGGGAATAATAGCAACATATGAAAAATATTACTAATGCCCATATTAGGCAACACTTTTAAAATTGTTGCAAATAAAACTGTTGCCTAAAGCAAAAATTGTTGTAGTGTATACAATATTCAAGAAATAAAAATTATATTCTTATTATCATTATTTAAGAGGAAATGTATAAGAGATATTTTTCATTCACAAAATCATTTTTTACTCTGTTCCATTCTATTCCCAATGCCAAACGAGCCCTGTGTTAAGATAACTAGCATTGTTGGTAAGTGAAGCTATTACAAGAGATGTAGGGTACTTTTCCATTCATCTTTTCCACAGCCAACTATGCAAACTCTTCCTTGGAAACCAAATATGTCCAATGCTTGGCAACTATCCAAATTCTTTATCCATGAGCAGCTTTACTGCAATACGATAACAATAGATAATATAAATTGAATATAGTTTTCAATATTGAACTCTATGACCATGATATTAGAACAACAATATGATAACTCTTGTTCTCCTATTCAAAAAATAATAAAACAGAGATAGAAATTGTAGAGTAATGAATGATTACACAGAAATGATATATGAAAAGACTAATAATCATGTCTCCACAGTGACAAGCAAATTCCATAGCCTATATCTTATCAAGTAAAATTATTCTCAACAGCATGCCAATTCACATTACTATTATTATTCTAAACTATAAATTGTTCTCAACAGCATGCCAATTTGCCCTATTATTGTTATTCATAACCTTAAATTTCCAAAGTACAAGTTCCTTTCTATCTAAAAGGTAATTATCAAGAAGTAAACGTATATGCCATTTTATTGCATTTTTCTAGCTTATTAACATGAGTTAACCCGCTTGTTTAAAGAGACAAGAGGCATCAGCTATAACTACCAATTAATAGCCCAACGTAACAAAAATTAAAGACAAGCAAATTACGTTAGGTTTGGAGGAATGAAATGATGAAATGATTGGTGGGAACAGAGAAATCGAAGCTAAGGGTGTGGCCCACATCCTTAATCACTGCCAACTTTGCTTTTGGTTCCAAGTTCCTGCACTTCACATTTTTACCAAATAAAGTAATTAAATCTCTTCTATTCACATCTCTTCACTCCACATTACACGCACACACATGCACTTACCCTTGCAACTCATGATGTGCATGTTTTATTGGAAACACCTTGTCCTGTCAACTTAAATTATCAATTTCTCTTCCATTCATTAACAATTTTGCTAAGTACTCATCAATCTCAACATTAATTAAATATATAATATATAATTATTTGTGTAACTATAAGAGATTTGGATCGATTAAAAAAACATACCTAACTTAAATTTCTAAGTTTGAATCTGCTTCTCTATTCAGCAAGTGCTCTAGAATCTCCCATTTCTCCTTCCTAATATCCATGAGCACCACCTTATACAAATATATGCAAAGGAGGGAGGCAAGTAGGGATGGGTTGAGGGAGATAATATGAGAATTAATGTGCACGGCAGAGATTGGAAGCCAATAATAGCGATTATAAAACCTCTGCGATGTGAGAATGCTGAGACATTGAGAAGCTTTAATTGACTAGCATTGATGAATAGCACGAAGGGGAACGTGATGCTGATGGCTAGCACTAAGCAGATACGATGTCAATGACTACACAGAGTTGGAACATGAGACACTGTCTTCAAATCTGTTGATTCGTGATGACTTCGTCTTTAGATCTGCTAATCTGCAATGACACAAGCAACCCACAAAGCTCAAACTTAAAAGGCACGACCAACGGAGAATGATGACGATAGAGCAACAAACCACCGGTGGAAATAGTGACATGAAGGGCAGTGAAGGGCGACTAGTGATAGGGAGAAACCTGAGCAAACAAAAAGGAGGCAACCAAAACTGAAAGAAAAGAAAAGTTCTTTAAATGACAGTTTTTTGGCATGCTCGTCATATATTACCTTAAACATATATGACAAGTATTTCAAAAAGCTGTCATATATGTTTGAATTTTTTAAAAAATTATTAAAAATTAAAAATTTAAGTTTTTATAAAATATGTTTTAAACAACCATCATTTAATCTATGATCTTTAAATGACAGGTGTTTGAAACACCTGTCATATATTATTTAAATTTTTTAAATCTTTTTTTATCTAAATTTTAAACTTTATATGATAGCTTTTTAAAATGCCTGTCATTTATTTCTTTGACAGCTTAAATAAATGACGGGTATTTTGAAAATCTGTCATTTATTACCTGACCATAACCCACCTCTTTTATATATGATGTGTTTTTTTTAATCGTCATTTTTTATGACATTTTATATTCAAATTTTTGTAGTAGTGTGGTTAGCTAGGGGTACTCTGTACTTAAAGTAGAAAAAGGGTAAAAATATCCATAATATTATATGAGTGGGTGCAAAAGTGATCAAACCATTAAGTTTGACCTAACATTATTAACTTTGACTATTAAATGCTGACTATGCATGCCACGTATCAGTCTTTGTTGATGTAAAGTAATAAAGAGGCAAAAATACTCACAAAGTCATCGGCCAGGAGTAAAAATACCCATAACATTACCAGAGTTTGTGCAAAAGTGATCAATCCATTAAATTTTTTAAATATTGACCATTTAGCCAACACCTAAGCAGAAGCTGACAATTTTTTCCTAACATGGATAAAAAATATTCCTAGATAAAATTCTCTAGAGGTTAATTAGTCATTATATGAATATCATGTGAGAAAATGTCATTTTTGATTAAACATCAAATTAAATCATTTGTTTCTTTACAGTAGTGGCAAAAACCATTTGAAATTTTTGAACCTGTCATGAATGAAAGTGCTTAAAGTTGTGATAATGTTCTTAAGGTAGGGTGACATAGAAGGTGTGCTTAATTGGTCCCCCCCCTAAAAAAAAATTTAAATGATAACACTTTCTAACCACAAACAAAATGTAAGTGGCCCCAACTTATTTAAGTAGGCGACTTGTATCACAGAACAAGCGAGCTCGTTTCCCCTAAGTTTCAAGCCTATTCCCTTACAACAAATTAAAGAGCTCTCAAAATATATAGCCCCGTGTTTCTCAACCAAATGAAGCCTTTCTCTGTCGTGGTACTAGCCTCTTTTGTATGCCTTCACTTGTTTCTTTTCTTTACTCTGATCTTTCCTCCTTGCAAAGCTAACTCTCATTGGGAAACGAGACTGATCACTTGTCCTTAATCAAATTTAAGGAATCAATATCTGATGATCCATCTGGTATGTTGGACTCTTAGAATATTTCTACACACTTTTGCAATTGGAATGGAATCTCTTGCGGCTTCAAGCATGAGAGAGTTGCACGGTTGAAGCTGGCAGGACATCAATTTTCATGTTTGATATCACCGTTCATTGGCAATCTTTCCTTTTTAAGAGTCGCCATCTTGACAACAATAAGTTCCATGGAGAAATCCCACAAAGAGCTGGGTCGTCTTGTTCCGATTACAGGTACTTAGTATGGACAATTTCCGACCAACATGACTAGTTGCTCTAATCTCATGCTCTTATCATTTGGAGGGAGTAATATTATTGGCAAAATACCAATGGAGATTGGTTCTCTTCATAAGCTTGAACAATTATATCTAGTTAAAAACAATTTCACTGGCCAAATCCCAATTTCCATGTGGAATCTTTCTTCCCTCACCATTCTTTCTATGAATCATAATAACCTGGAGGGGAGTATACCTGAAGAAATAGGTCAGCTTAAAAAATTGAGAGTTATTTATGCAGGTCCAAACAACCTTTCTGGTGCAATTCCATCTTCTCTTTATAATATGTTATCCCTCGTTATAATTGGACTTGCTGTAAATCAAATTAATTGCTCTCTCCCACCAATATGTTCATCAACTTCCCTAATCTCCAATGGTTGGAACTTGGAATAAATCAATTCTTAGGTTCGATCCCAACTTCCATTGTAAACGCGTCCATGCTTGAAGTGATCTTCATAGCAAATAACAACTTTATAGGGCGAATTCCAAATCTTGGAAAGTTGCTTGACCTTTCGATTCTTGCTGTGGGCAACAATTCTCTGGGGAGCAATTCTGCTGAAGATTGGGAGTTTCTAAATTCTTTGGTCAATTGCAGTAGATTGAAATTGCTGTCAATAGAATACAGTAATTTTGGGGGCCATCTATCAAATACCATAGGTAATTTGTCTACCCAACTCACAACACTTTTTCTTCAGTATAATCAAATATCTGGCAAAATTTCGGTGGCATTAGGAAACCTCATTAACCTGACGTCGTTGAAAATGGATATGAATTATTTCACTAACACCATCCCCGTTACTTTTGGGAACTTTCAAAAGATGCAATACTTATCTTTATCGAGAAACAAATTGTCTGGAGAAATATTACATTTCGTAGCAACTGTTTTACCTGGATTTGTCATGCAACATGTTAGAAGGACATGTTCCTCCAAGTATTGGGAATTTTGAGAGCTTACAGTTCCTTGATCTGTCACAAAACAATATGAGTGGAGCTATTCCAGCCCAGATGATTGGCCTTAGCTTTTTAACAATTTTACTGAACCTGTCACATAACACTTTCAGCGGTTATCTCCCTGATGAGGTGGGAAAATTAAAAAATATTGGTCAATTGGATGTCTCTCATAATAGCTTATCAGGAAATATTCCTCAATCCATTGGAGATTGCCAAAGTCTAGAGTATCTCTTGTTGCAAGGAAATTTCTTTCAATAAACCATCCCTTTATCTTTGGTTTCATTGAAAGGTCTTCGATATCTAGACTTGTCACAGAATAACTTGTCTGGATCAATTCCAAAAGGCTTGCAGGATATTACTTCATTGGAGTACCTAAATGTTCCCTTCAACATGCTTAACAGGGAGGTACCAAGCAAAGGTGTCTTTGGCAATGCAAGTGCATTGTCATTGATTGGTAATAATAAGCTTTGTGGGGGCATATCAAAGCTCCAATTACCACCATGCCGATCAAAGCTATAGCAGACAAAAAACGCCTCTAATTAAAGTTGGTAATAGTAACGCGCTGCATGGCTCGAGTACAGTGATAAGTGAGTTAGAGCCGCTGCATCGGCGCTCGGATGTAGTGTTAAATGAGTAAGGGCTACCGCGTCATTCTGGACGCGCGGTTGAAAAGGTTAGTCTATGAGAGCAAAATTAGATTTGGTACTTAGAATGTTGGGACATTAAATTGTAAATCTGTAGAGGTTGTAAGGGTTATGATTCAAAGGAGAATCAATATCCTTTGCCTGCAAGAAACAAAATGGCATGGAGAAGAAGCTAAGGATATTCAAGTTTCAAACTTTGGTATGCAGTAAAAGTAAGCGCACGCAATGGAGTAGGCATCATTATAGATAAAGAGTGGAAGAAGAATGTTGTAGAAGTTAGCAGAATTGGAGACAGAATTATTTCCTTAAAAATGATAATTGGACGTGAGACTGTTAATATTGTTAGCGCTTATGCATCACAAGTTGGGACAGAAGCCAGTCTTAAGGAATTATTTTGGGAGGATCAGGAGGGGTTGATTCGACACATACCACAGAGTAAAAAGATTTTTATTGGAGGAGACTTTAATGGGCATGTTGGGAGGGAGGCTAGTCAGTATATGAGGGTGTATGGTGGTCTTGGTTTTGGAGAGCTAAATAATAAAGGACAAACTCTTCTCGATTTCTTATTGGCGTATGATTTTAAGATTGCCAACACTTGTTTCAAGAAGAGAGATGAGTATTTCATCACTTATAAAAATGGAGCCTCAAGGTCACAGATTGATTTTATTTTGGTTAGGAACACAGATAGAAGACTTTGTAAAAGTTGCAAGGTGATCCCCGGAGATGCTGTAACGACACAACATAGGGTCCTAGTCCTTGATGTGTGTATTATGAGTAAAATCCAAAAGCGTCGACAAGTAGTAGCACCAAGGATTAGGTGGTGGCAATTAAAAGGTGAGAAGCAAGATATTTTCAAGCGAAATCTTTTGGACAAAGGAATTTGGGAATCTCAGGGAAGTGCTAACATCATGTGGGAGGATATGGTTAAAAAGATAGGGGAGGTTGCAAAAGTAGTTTTGGGAGAACCAAAAGGTTCTGGTCCGAGAGATAAGGAATCTTGGTGGTGGAATAATAGTGTACAGGACAAAATCAAGTATAAGAAGAACTGTTTTAAAGCCATACATTTGTGTAACAATGAGAAAAATTGAGAGAAGTACCGTATGGCTAAGAAGGAAACTAAGAGAGCTATGGGTGAAGCACGTTCTAAAGCTTTTGAAGAATTTTATAAGAGCCTTGAGACAAAGGAAGGAGAATGAAACATTTATAAGATTGCCAAGAGTAGGGAAAGAAAATCAAGGGATCTAGAACAAGTAAGGTGTATTAAGGATGAAGAGGGAAGAATTTTAGTTACAGATGATGAAATTAAAAATAGATGGGAGACTTACTTTTCCAAACTTTTCAATGATGGAGAGGGTTCATCTAGTAACTTGGAGAATTTAGTAAGTGGTGAAGGAGAATAAAATTTGTCATTCTATCGAATAATACATGATAAGGAGGTAAAGGAAGCTCTTAAGAAAATGGCAAATGGTAGAGCCAACGAACCTGATTATATATCTATCGAAGCGTGGAAAGTTTAGGTGAAGAAGGGGTGAGATGGTTAACTAAGTTATTTAATGTGATCTTACGGTCCAAGAAAATGCTTGATGAGTATAGGAGAAGTACATTAATTCCTATTTATAAAAATAAAGGAGATATTCAGAATTGTACTAACTATAGAGGGATTAAACTTATGAGCCACACAATAAAATTGTGGGAGAAAGTAATTGAGCACAGGTTGAGATTGGAGACAAGTATTTCTAAGAATTAGTTTAGTTTTATGCCAGGTAGATCAACTATAGAGGCAATTTATCTATTAAGGGGATTAATGGAAAAGTATCGTTGTAAAGATAAAGATTTACACATGGTTTTTATTGATTTGGAAAAAGCTTATGATCATATACCAAGAGAAGTGCTTTAGAAAGCGTTGGAAAAAAAAGGGAGTACGGATTGCTTATATTAAAGCCATACAAGATATGTATGAGGGGGTAAAAACTAGTATAAGAACGCCCAGTGGTCAAATAAAGATTTTTCTATAAAGATTGGACTACATCAGGGATCATCTCTGAGTCCTTATCTATTCAACTTGATCTTAAATGTTTTAACGGAACATATTCAAGGGGAAATTCCCAAATGTATGCTCTTCGTAGATGATATCGTTCTTATAGCAGAGACAAGAAAAGAGGTTAATTGCAAACTTGAGTTATGGAGGAGGACATTGGAGTCGAAAGGTTTTCGTCTGAGTAGGAGTAAGATGGAATATTTATATTGTAAATTTGCTAAGAGACTATTCGATAATAATTTGGAAGTGAAATTGGGAGATCAAATTATACCTCAAGTGAAAAAGTTTAGATATTTAGGAGCCATTATTCAAAATGATGGCGAAATCAGTGGAGATATTTTACATAGGATTCAAGTTGGGTGGTTTAATTGGAGAAAAGCTAAAGGAGTTATTTACGACCATAAGGTGCCTAATAAACTTAAAGGAAAGTTTTATCGCACTGCTATCAGACCGGCAATGTTATATAGTAGTGAATGTTGGGCTCTAACGGGACAGCAAGAGCATAAAGTTGGAGTAGCAGAGATGAGAATATTATGATGGATGTGCGGATATATACGTAAAGATAAAATTCGAAATAAGCACGTACGTGAAAAAGTGAGGGTAGCACCTATTGAGGAAAAAATGGTAGAAAATCGGTTGAGATGGTTTGGGCATGTACAAAGAAGACCAAGGGAGGCACCAGTAAGAAGAGTGGAATATATAACTTTGAGTCCGATTAAGAGGGGTAGAGAAAGGCCTAAGAGAACACTCTTGGAAGTTGTTGAACGCGATCTCTTAATTAATAATATTCTTAAAAGCTTGATAAATAATAGAGCACAATGGCGTCTTGCAATCCATGTAGCCGACCCCACCTAGTGGGATAAAGGCTTGTTGTTGTTGTTGTTGTTGTTGTTGTATCATATGAAGAAAAGAAGTAAGAAATCTTCTTCAAGTTCACTAACAATTGACATGCTTTCCAAAGTATCATATCAAAGCCTGCACAATGCTACAAATGGATTCTCTATCAACAACTTGGTAGGATCTGGGTGTTTTGGCTCCGTATACAAAGGTAGTTTTAAGTCTAATGAAGTTGTTGCCATAAAGGTCATGAACCTTCAAATGATGGGAGCTCATAGGAGTTTCATTACTGAATGCAATGCTCTCAGAAATACAAGGCATAGAAATTTGGTAAACATTATAACATGTTGCGCTAGCATAGATTACATGGGCCACGAATTCAAAGCTTTAGTTTATGAGTACATGGTGAATGGAAGTTTGGAAAATTGGTTACATCCTGGTACAGAAAATTCAAATCATCCAAGAGTTTTGCTCCTTGATCAAATAATAAATATTCTTGTTGACATCACATCTGTACTACATTATCTTCACCATGAATGTGAGCAACCACTTGTTCACTGTGATTTGAAGCCAAGTAATATTCTTCTTGATGGAAACATGGTTGCTCATTTGAGTGACTTTGGATTAGCAAGACTATTATCAATTGCTAATAAACATAGCAGCGTAATTGGAGTGAATGGGTACTATTAGCTATATTCCACCAGTATCATTTGTTTTTTTTCCCTTGCAAACTCATGCAAATCCATTTCTTTCAAATTACCCTCATCATTTTTTCTTCTTCATTTTATTTTAATTTTGTGAGAACTAACGTGCTTACAACATTTCAGAATATGGAATGGGTTCTGAGGTGTCTGTACATGGTGACATGTATAGCTTTGGCTTTCTTATTTTAGAGATGCTAATAAAGAGAAGACCTACTGAAGACATGTTTAAAGATGGTCACAATCTTCATAAATATGTGGAAAGTACTTTTCCAAACAATCTTTTGCAAGTTGTGAGCCCAACTATTCTTCCTCCAGCATCAAGAGACTTAGAGGAGAACATGGTAACGATCTATGCTAATGTTGAGAAGTGCTTATGTTGCACGTTTAAGATTGGACTTGCTTGCTCAATGGAATCACCACATGATAGAATGGGTGCAACAGATGTTATGAGGAAGCTAAACTCTATCAAAAGGTTTTTCCCTTTATGGTGAGTTCAATATATATACATCTCTTATGTTTTTATCCATTGAGTTTTTTCACTGCATGTACAATGCTCATATTTAAATTTAATTAGAAGTTTAATGTTGGCCATTTAATTCCACGAGCATGTACGTTAATGATTTTTTTTAAAGGTTTTGAAGTAATTCTAAAATGTTTTTTTTAGCATGAAGACTCTAAAATATTTTGGTAGAATTATAGTCAAGTCCCAAAGAAAGGAATGAATGACAGTTAGATCTACAAGAAAATTTTCTACAAAATTAATTATAAATATTAAGTTAAACAATTACAAATAGAAATTTCTATTATAATTTAAGAGTTACATTTGATACTTAAATTCTTATTTACAATTAGATCAATATTTTCAACTATTTTACAAAAAAAATTGTAGAGAATTTAATGGTCATCAATTTAGTGTTTTAGGACCTAACTATCATTCTTCCAAATGTTTTCAACTAAGCTTTTTTTGCTTTGATTACACTAGCACCATATCTGCTATATATGTCATCATACTGATATATGCTCCTTTCGGATCATAATAAAAGGCATATTCTAAATTTTCTTTGGTCTAAAATATAAGACATTGAATAACTTTCATATTTATTTTTTCAATTATGCCCTACTTCATTTGTTATTCTTTTTGACAAAAATCATGCATTGAAATTTTAATTATTATTATAAGGTTTTTATATAGAGTATTTAATAAGGGTATAAATGAAAAAATGCAGACATCTTTAACAATTTAAAGTTTCAACTAACATTTTTCATAAATCATGAATTAATTAACTTTGACTTGTATTATGGTTTGGAGGAAGTATATCAAAACAAACCATTTTTTAAAAATCCAGTTAATGTTTAATTTTTTCAGCATATATATAGATTCTCTTAATTTTCAACTAGAATGCTAATTAAGAAACTTTTGGCAGTCTTCGTGACTTTTATTTTTATTTTCCCCTCAAAATATATTGTTATATAAAGTAAAAAATTGAGCACGGTTGTATTTTTAGTTAGGGGCACAGATAAAAAACAAGCCTTAAAGCTAGGGGCACAAATAAAAAATTGAGCACGATTGTATTTTTATTTGTAAATCAGCTGGGAGCACAGATAAAAAACAAGCCTCAAAATCAAAATTAAAACTATAATTAGCTAACCAATCAGCACATTGGTTACCATCCTTGTAGTTATGTTGAAAGTATAGTTGACAATTAGCACATATTTCCTTCTGAAGTAGTAGTAGCAAGGAGCCAAAAGCCTCCCATTGATTCTCCATATTCTTCAACATGCTGATAACAGATGTTGAATCCCCTTCCACAATTATCTTCTTAAAACCCATTTCATTAGCCAATTTCAACCCCCAAAAAATGGCACACAATTCAGCTAGGATAGTGGAACAATTTCCAAGCTTCTTTATAAAACCCTTCACCAACCCACCCTTCTCATCACTAAGCAAGCCACCACAACCAGACATTTTCTACCCCTTCATATTAGCACCATCAAAATTTAATTTGACCCAACCAAGAGGAGAGGGATGTCATTTAATTATCAACCATCATGTGCCTTCTCCCAAGCACTCCATTATTAGCCTTCAAATTGAGTGCTTCCCATGTATACTTCTTGATAATTCCACTAGGGTCATTAGGTCATTAGGAAGTCGAAAATCCTCCTCAAATAAGGTTTTATTCCTCTAAGTCTACTTTCACCAACAAGTGATAGCAAAAACAATTCTTCAATCACTACTGTAGATTAAATTTTGCCTAATCCAATCCCCAAGAGACAACTAAAAGAAATCCCACCCAACCTCAACATGTTTGTGTGACACCCAAATGCTATGGGCAATAGTACAATCTCTCACATCATGTAACAAAGATTCCTTACCCTCACCACACCTACAACAACTAAGGGAACCCCTATTATACTAGTCCTTTACTAGAAGTAAATAAACGATTATGTAGTATAAGCTAAAGGAAAACTTGTATTCTTCTAGAGCCTTTCACTAGTATAGATAGGCAAGTCTACACCAGTTAAAATAGTTTATCTACACCAACTTTCCAACTAATATAGATAAGACCGGTGTGGATATGATGAAGTTATCTACACCGATCATTTAATTGATGTAATTATTGGACAACCTACACTAGTTCTAAACAAGTACAGATAAGTTAAATTATATACATAATTTTTTTAAAAAATAATCTACACCAATTGTCATCATCATTGGTGTAGATATGTTGTTATCTACTATAGATATATTGTTATCTACACTGGTTCTCACTAAAACTAGTCTACATGACTTTGATATCTACACCTGTAATGGCCATAACTGATGTAGATTGTAATCACCTCTTTATAAACACCATTAATTCCACTATCAAGGTAATCAAGGATCTAACCCAATATGGATTATCAAGTTTTCACAATTCACAAATGAGAGAATCAAGTTATCAAATGGAGAAAAACAACTTCAAGCCATATACAATGATTTCCTTAGATTTTCAACATTGAAAACTCTCTTAAACAATTTCATTATGCTCAAAACAAGATATCAAACATGCAAAAGCCCAAAAATCAAATAGGGCCAAAAACATTAGATTTAAGATTGAAAACTATAAAATTATGCAAAAAAATGGTACATGCACTGTGGCGAAGGGTCCATGCATTGTAACTCAATCGCCTTTGTGCCATGCGCCATAATGTATTGCATGAAATGTGATAACAAACAATTACTGTCACATGACAACACAGGGACAAACTTTCAACGTGTCCCAAATTTTCATTCGACATCCGATTGAGGTAATTTTGGTGTCTACAAAGACCTTTCTCCTAACTCTAGTTAATGGCACAAGTTTCACTCAAATTCATGTTCTATAAAGAGTTGGACATCTAAATCTATTTTCATCACTTTTTCACAAAACTCACCACAAGGGTGTCCAAACTCACACGCAAGTGCCAAAAGATTACACTGACCATCGACCACACTCAATGGACTCTAAAGGACTCATGCAATGTACCATACTCAACCAAATACACATATGATGCAAAATCATCACTCAATCCCAAATTCATAAAACACGAGGGGAAGGAACTTTTTGCACAATTTTAAATCAACCTAAAATACACATATCAGTACTTGCACAAGTATTTTAACCTTAAATAAGGTTTACAACTAAAACTCATTAACCCAGGGTACAAAATACATAAGTTGTGCACAAACATAATACAAGTAGTACTAAAATAGTTATATGAATCCTAATTGGCAATTTAATTAACATTAATAAACAGAAAGCAACAAAATGAGGCATTCAAAAAGGATTATTCTATAAATCCTATGCCTCAACATATTTCCCTTGATCAGGCTACACTGAGCTAGACCTTGAAATGTTGAGAGTTGAAGTGTGAGTACAATCACTCAATAACCAATTTTCACTTAAATTATACAGTTGCATATCAATTAAAAACATATGCAAATAGGCAAAAATATAAAATTAGCACATGTGATGAACATATGTTCACAACACTAATAACTATGTGATCAGGCCTAAAGCACATATATCTATATTAAATGACAATGCATATCATGGGGTCATAATATTACTAACCGTGTGCCCTTAACACATGCCGAATCACAATAATAATAACTATGTGGCTGAATCTAAATGTATGATCAAATGCTAGCCTTATATTCTCTTATTACCTCTGATATAAAATCGGGCTATTATGTGGCTAAGTCTTTCATAGATTAACCTAGCCTTTTACTTGTGAGGAGCTACTAGGCTAGGGTTAACTTACTCACTTGTGTAACATGGTTTCTCCCAATACTAACAACCATGGGGTGTCATACCCCTAATCTAACCTCCTCATGAATTGAAGGAGAGTAGTTAGGTTTAAATCCATCATAGAACTAGTGAGACAGTTTCGAATCTACCATGAGATAAGGGCTACCTCCTAATTTTAACAATCGGAGTTACAGTAAGCTCTCGATTCTAATGGTTGTTGCCGATACCATGTTGATTTACCAACTACTTCTCTTCCTAGATGAACTCCCAACAATGATCATGCTATGCATAACTTACACATATTATACATTTTGATCCATAATTCATCTGATATGAATTCACACATCTATAATCATATGCTCCACATACTCCACATGTCAAATATCACACGGAATCACATATCCATACTCATATACTCAACTCACTCCACATGCCAAATACCATATTTCTATCAATTTCATAGTGACATGCATTAATCAAATCATTAATCACAAATAGCTAGCTTGCCAAAGGTTTCCATTTTCAAAATCATACCACAAGTTCAAAAGGTCATCATTTTTCCAAAAATTGCATTAATAATTAAACATATCAACCATGTTTCACAAATAATCAATTAATATTTAACTATATAAACTAGGTTTCCCTCGGTTATTTAACTATAGACTCACTATCCTCTCCTTCATCAATAGGCATCCCAAAGTTAATATTTTAAGATTCATTCGATCACTCCCAGTACTTTGTTTTATAAAATTTTAGACCTTTTTAGTAAGATACACAAGTTACTACTAGATGTAGAAATGTTCCTCCCCTATATCATAGATTCAACATGACTAGACCCTTTGTTAGCTTTAAAACCACTCCTTTGTGACCATACAGTATAGAATTAGATAATTTTCTACCTCCCCACCCACAACCTTATATCTATCCTACCCTATATGAGTAACATTCATAATATCAACTAAAAGAGAGCCATATAGCTTTATTTCCCCATGATTATTAAGAGTAGCAAACTTGTTTTCCCTCCTTACCTTTGCCTTTTAACCCTGAGGCCTTCTTGTCTCTAAGGTCTTTATACAACCTTACAAGGACTCTCCATCTCCTCAATATCTTCCATAATAACATTCCCCTTCTCCATCACATCTTAGACAGCATGAGAGTTACACTGTCTCTTAACTTATCCTTACTCTTTTTCTTTTTCAATTCATCCTATTCCTCACAAGCCTCCCTAATATGCCTATATTCACAACAGTAAAGATATAATAGGCCTATACATTCATACTCAATGATTTTCACTACACCCTTATACTATATTAAGGAATCAAAGGCTTAGTTAAATCAAGTTCAACACACAGTCTCACAAACTTACCTCTACCACATTGTGTAGTAAGTAAATCAACTTTAATAGACTTGCCAATGGCGTTTCCAAGATTGAACAAAAACTTCTTATCATAGTGGGTTGCAAGAAGATCAAGTAGCCTAACCCACACACTGACTCTATCCACAATTTGCTTCATCAAATCAAAATCCCTACTCCATATCGTAACCCACAAATAGCTATCTTAGAAGATCCATAGCCCAACAGTCAACACTGCCTCATAATCATCCTAACTCTGGAATTTAACTAGGAAGAAATCATTTACTAAATCATAAACATGTATTTTCCTTATCTTTGCCCAAATCATGTTTAAATGCTTCATAAATGCATCTAAAAAGACACTTTTACCTAAAACCTTAACTATCAGAGTCTTTATAAATGGCTTCAATAGTGTCGACTTCTCCATATCATCTAGCACAAAGTTAGGGCATCTAGGATCTAAGAGATCCACCCTAATTCCTTTTGTAGTCTCCAAAATATCATCAAATCTAGTACTAAAGAAATTCTCCATCATTGTTTGACTTTCATCATCATCAACATCAAAGTCACACTATGAGTGAGTTAAATTTCTCAAAACTGAGTCCTTGTATAGGATCAAACGCTTCACTTGATCCTCCTCCATCTAGCCTTCTACTTGCGGCACATTCAAAACCCCTCTTGAGAAACTCACACCTTCCTTATGTACTTTCTTATGACTTAAATTTAAAGCATCAGTCTCCTTCACGAACGTGCCACTGTTGAAGAGGGCATCCCCTGAAGAGATGGAGAGCTTGTCACCATCACCTGCCTCTCTCTTCTTTTAGCTTGACTTGTACTATGCGAAAAACAATAATGTCCTTTGGTTTTTTCTTTTATGGATTTCTTGGTTTCTGCCTTTATTAGTTAAGCTACTAGCCCATTTTACTCTTCCATTTTAATCACATTTCAGAATATTTTACCATGATATATATATATATATATATGTTAATGTGTGTGTGTGTTTATTAATGTCAAATACATGCAGTTTAAACAAAAGTTTCACATTCCACGTAAAATATCTCTTATAATTAATTATGATTTTCACTTAAAATATCTATTTCTCTATTACCTAAGAATCCCTTTTTTTAGTGAGATTCTATCAACCATAAAAAAATATTAATGAAATACTGCACCCTAAAAGTATATTTACCAATATACCACACTTAAAATCAACTTCCTAGTAGGTTTCATTATCATGCATATTCACCATGGGTACAAAACAATTAATCATGTTGGGAGTTAGATGATAGCCAATTGGATTAGACATAAATTAATGGACATTTGGACATAGGTTTTATTATGCATATTAAAATACAAGTATCATGTGATACACTTATTGAATTGGAAACATCTTGTAAGTTTCACTGTACTATGCTTATTTGGTCTCATCACATAGTAATACTTATCCAACTGAGCATGTATGTGTTGTTCTATATAAAGGCGTATATGTTGTTTGAGTACCATCACAAGCTAAACAAATGTCTCTTAGAGATGCATTTGTCTTCTCATGTTTTTTTACTCTCACTTATCAGCTTCATTACAATTGCTATACCTATAAGTTGCTCGCTTCTCTAAATCCAATGTTATTTTGGTTTCACCCATGGTATGCAAGCTTTTGTTCTTGCATTGTGTGTGTGGGAATGTAAAGTCCTTATTCAATTCGAACTTTACTATTCCCACACACACAATCATCAAGTAATAACAATAAAATATCAAAATAATAGCCGTCTATTTGTTTTCAAAATGTGGAATCCTGACTTTATAAAAAGTATATTCAAATAAGAGGGCTAACAGAAGTACAAACATAAACCAATAACTCAATAAACACGGACATACTCCTAAAAAATGTGCCATGCACCGAGCTCACACTACTATGCACTGTGACATGTGGTATAGAGCCACAGGCTCTATTCTTCTCTGTACATTGTGCCATGGCATAGCACACAATGTACCATAGTGCATATGATAGTAAATTCTACTATCATAAGATAGTTCATAGGGTAAACTTCTACCTTGCACCATTTTCACATCTGATGTCCGATTGGAGTGATTCAATTGCCTATATGAAGCTTATAGCATATTCTAGCTAATGAGATAAGTTTGGACATGATCCAATGATCTAATCTAAAATTGGACACTAGGGTGCAAAAAGCTACTTTTTCTTTCAAAACTTGCACCCTAAGTATTTATTTCTCATTCTTTATCACATTAGACCACTTTGGGCCTTAAACTAAGTCCAAAGGGACCATATATACTTGATTAACACATTAAATCATATATATCATATCAAATACTCATTTTGACCTCTCAATGCCACATTACAAACTTAGGGCTTTTATGAGGTACAACACATATAACTATTTACACAAATATACTTGTTTCACTTCAATCATTCAACTTCCTCATATGGGGCTAAGCCTCACCATATAATCAAGAATCACAAATATACTTGACTCTTCTAAATAGGGGGAAGCCTTACCATTTAGGTCAAGTTCTCATATATACACATAACTTCACATAACAAAATCACATTCAATACAAGTGGAAAGTATTATACAATAACACACGCTTGTTTAGCATCTAGGCCTACCCATGTGCCCACTGTTATGGTACCCTAGGTGAGATGGAGCATCATATACACAAGCAAGTTTTCAACCATAAATCATATACATATTCACATTTTCATATTCACATACACTTCTGCATCCTAGTTGGTAACTCAACCCTAACAACATATTATACATTCATTATTTAAAATGGTAGTCATACCACTACCAAATGAAGCTACTCTTTCCTTGCTTCCTTTCTTGGCCTTCTTGCACTCTCTTTAATTACATATAAAGGTAATAAAGTGAGACATGCATCCTAGTAACTCGAATATAACCCAAATACTAGTTAGTAAGCAAAATCATAAATAAGAGATTAAGTAGTATGCATTTCAATAAAGACAGTATAATATGCATATACACGAATTCATACTCATCCTTCATCATGCTTATACTCATGCACTCCCAGTTCCACCTAGTAGAAAAAGATCTATAGTCAAACCAGGACTTCTAGTCTTACATGAAATAGGGCCTACCATACCTCTATCTCAAACTAGGTATCCTTTTCAAGTAAGGGTGGTCTCCTGAGTCCCACCTAGATGTGATTTCTCAATACTTGAACTATTAGGACTTTTTAGCCTTACATAGAGTAAGATCATAACCTTTTACCCTAGTCCAGTATACACACATGGATCATTATCCTAGGTCTGTCGTGACGGAGTCAAGCTCTATGCTCGAGAACTTTATGATCTCCAAGGTCCTTCCTAACAAAGTCAAGCTCTATGCTCAAGACCTTTAGAACTTTCTAGCCTTGCACAGAGTAAGGTTGCGACCCCTACCCTAGTCTAAGGTATATTTGCAGATGCAATGTACATATCTTTTCACATTCATTTCATACATAACTCACACACCTGCATGCATACTCCTTTCATAATATTGCTACTCTATCAGTTCATATATCACAATGCATATAGTTATATACCATACTTGTAAATAATTTCACAGACTAACAAGTAAAAGGATTACTCCAATTACCTTTTTACCCTTCTTACCAAAGGTTGCAAGTCACAATGGACTCCTAAAGTATAGATTTTCTTGAGAAACTTCTCAAATGCTCATTCTACACAATATAGTATCCTTTGGTCAATTCTCAACACTTAGTATAAGCATTGATTCAACTAAACCAATCCTTGTAACACATAAAATAGTTCAGTTAATACCTTTCAAGCTCATATAATGCACCATCTATAGTTATTGGCCCTTTACGCTATTCAAATGACCATAACAACCTCTTAACTCATTTATTCACTAGATTTTACCATTTTTAACCTAATACTTTGGCTAATTTGAGCTTAAATCCTTACGATTCAACCATTTAATTCTAGACTAGTCATAAAATCTTAGTTTTATATTCAAAATTCCTTTTTAAAACCTTTCCTTTAGATTATAACTCCTTAAAACTTCCTAATTCTATTTCTTTATAGATCACACTTAGAGAAAACAAGGTAAAAATATAGTGTACGAGTGTACAATACTTACCCAACAAGGCACTAGCTAAAGAAAGCTCCTAATAGTTGAATAATGCAAGACCTAATAGAGATGAACTCTTCCTCCTCTCTAGATGCATTTTCTCAACTTCTCCCCTCTGTTTTCACGAGTTCTAATTTAGCTCTTAAGTAAAATTTTGTATCATGCACTATGGCACGTGGCAAATTGAGAAAACTCTTAATGCTACGCGTTATGTCCCGAATTGCCATTCTACCCTTCAATCCTATTAACATAACAACCAATTAATACAAAATACTAACCTAACATCCAAATCACAATCAATCTACTAATTACTAATTTACCCCTAATTAGTAACTTGTTTTCCTGGATTGAAATTCAAGATGTTACAGTGAAAGAGCATTTCATTGTATGATTCTAAATATTGATCAAAATGGGACTGTATGTAGGAGTAGTGCCAGTATGTGGTGAGAGTTCAGACAAGAGAGATCACAATGATACAGAACCAAACTCTACCATAACCTTAAGCTAATGGACTCTTCCAACAATAGCTTTATCATCAATAATGTCAAAGATTACGCATCATGGAATCCTATCCTAACTACTTTGAGTAGGGCAACCTCAACATCTTTAAGGGTACCGACCTTTACATTAGGGTTTATGTCGTCACCATCATGTCTAACAAGGAAGGGATCAAGCTATGGTAGTACTTGGATTACATAAAGTGACCTCTAATGAGCACAAGGTATCATTTCAGTGTAGGAGTGGCTAGCTCTTGATGAATTACCACATCATCTATATGCCAATGTGAACTTATGCTTCGACAAGCTAATCTTGATGGCATTAGATCATTAGTATTCTTAAGTTTAAGGCCTAGTCTTTCTTTTATGTCACCATATTATCATGTGTTATTATGTGTTATCTGTCATATGTCTCTTTATTTCAAAAACTAGATTTCACTCAATCCATGCAATTTTCAATATTTATGAGATTAGCAAGTTGTATGGTTCCCCAACTATAATCAAGCTTTTCCCTTCTAATGATCCCACATTTGAGAAATAAAGATGCATTGTCATTGCTTGTGGTACCAATCATCATCTCTCTTACAAAATCCCTATAGCTCAATTAACTAATTTAATTATCACCAATTAATTAATCACTTATACATCTTGTACATCTCACCGTATCCTTCCTTCATTCATACTTCACACATAATTCAATATCAATTAAGGCTTTATAGTTTGTACACCCTGCTTGTACCTATCCAAGCCCATAGAATGACCCACAAGTTGCATTTTTAAAGAATTTTTCCAATACTACCTAAATTGACTACTTGCTAATTTAACCCAGCCACCCGGGTCATTAAGTAAGCTGGCTTAGGTAGGATTGGGTGTCATTATAGGTTTAGGACATCTAAACATATTGAGATCTACATTTAAACAAGAATTAGATTTTACTTATAGCTAAAGCCAGTAATTTGAGTAGACTGGGCTCAATTTGAATCAGTAAACTTAATTAGTATTATAATTTTTTTTCTTTTTTTTCCCCTCAACGCCAAAGAATTTTCACATGTATGTGCATTTTGGGACCTAAAGGCTATTAGAAAGGTATATGGTTTGTTCAACAGTAAGAACCTATATAACCTATACTTTGTTAAACATTTTAAATTGGTTGTGATCTTGTTTTATTTTGTTTGATGTTATGGTTCTTTCTAGTTTGTTGGATTGAGGAGGCATAGTGGAAGAATAAAAATTTAAATCCTAATCACAATCACAAACTGATCGAGTTCATTTAAGTTAAGGTGGATAGAAAAATACTTTTTAGATGTTGAACTTTTGAGCTTCTTTCAAATGTTTGGATCTTAGGAGTTGACAATGAGATTAGCTCTCTCTACCAATATCCACAAGAATAGATCTCTAACACAAACATGTTAGTACTTACAATATCTAACATCCGTACGAGCAAAACTCTTGGAAGATCTTATCTTCTGGCCCTAGTCAGACGCTCCTTCTCTTTCTAGGGTGTTTTCTTGGCTCTTAAAATTTTTCTGTCAAGAGACTCTCACTAAACTCATGAAGCACGTCCCTTTTCTAATATATATATATATATATATATATTAGAGCTTTTGTCTTCCTTTTGAATTTTTAAAAATGATCACAATTATTTCAAAAATCAATTCTTAAGCCAAGCAAAAATAAAACTTAATTTATCTCATAAATTAAATTTATGATATCATATCTTATTTGAATTTATCTTATAAATTCACATTATAGAACTAATATGATATTCTCTCATATCATGTTAGTTATTAAATTTAATCTATCATATAAAACTAAGTTTAAAACTAACACATATAATATAATATAATATAATATAATATTATCATATATAGACATGAATATATATTTTGACAATATATATAGATACATATATACATATATGTATGTATTATATTTTGAATTTTTATATTTCATATACATATATATATACATAATATTTATCAGAAAAATATTCAAATACATACATACATATAAAATTCATTCACTATAGATAAAGCATTATATTCATTGAATCTAGACACATTTCTAATTCAATGAACTTAGACATTATAGTTTAAATTGGGCTATTCTTTTGCACGATCCTATAGGTCCATATAAAGTTGGCAGTAGGCCAATAATGCTACTAGCCCACAAGTCACAAGTAGCCTTTAATAAGATATTGTGACTGCCTAATACATGTAGAAATTAATGATCTAATGTAACCTATCATATAACCATATCACATCACTTTTATCACGTGATATTTTGGTCAATATGAAATATGGAATTATCATTCTCCTTTACTTGACCATTACTTTCTTAATTTCTAAGTAAAGTAACTATAAAAATGAAAAAAACCTTTTCATTGTAGTTTAGCCGTACATTTTCTCAATCATACTCATCAAGGGGCCGAATAATATCTTTCAATTAATATGAGAGACAAATTTCATCTTGATCACTCATATTCCTTAATATGAATATTACTAAATTCAATCATAGCCTTTATGATCATCTGATTAAAGGTGACTTTTGACTAGGTCAAAATTCAGTAGTCATCATGTAAGAATCCATGATGATCTCAAGTTAAAGGGCTTAGTGATATGATTATATATGATATAACCATTATAGTTTAAGTTGGGCTATTCTTTTGCACGATCCTATAGGCCCATATAAAGTTGGCAGTAGGCCAATAATGTTACTAGCCCACAAGTAACAAGTGGCCTTTAATAAGATATTGTGACTGCCTAATACATATAGAAATTAATGATCTAATGTAACCTATCATATAACCATATCACATCACTTTTATCACGTGATATTTTGGTCAAGTATGAAATATGGAATTATCATTCTCCTTTACTTGACCATTACTTTCTTATTTCTAAGTAAAGTAACTATAGAAATGAAAAAAACCCTTTTCGTTGTAGTTTAGCTGTACATTTTCTCAATCATACTCATCAAGGAGCCGAATAATATCTTTTAATTAATATGAGAGACAAATTCATCTTGATCACTCATATTCCTCTACATGAATATTACTAAATTCAATCATAACCTTTATGATCATCTGATTAAAGGTGACTTTTGACTAGGTCAAAATTCAGTGGTCATCATGTAAGAATCCATGATGATCTCAAGTTAAAGGGCTTAGTGATATGGTTATATATGATATAAGTTTATGACTTATACCATATATCCTTGTTCATAGCAGGTTGATCCAGCACCTTATATGCTTTCAAGTACCTATGACTTTAATTTATATCTCTATAATTAATCAAAGTCATACTAGTCTTGTTTCATTATGATCCCTCATAGAGGACTGATCAGGGATATTTAGGACAATCACTATAGTTTGTCCAAGGATACAATTATCATAGTGAACATGTAATGAATATGATAACAAAAGAACACTTCCTCAAGTAGATATCCATTAAGGAAGGCTATTTTAACATCCATCTATCATATTTCATATTCATAATTTGCTGCAATAGCAAGAAAATTCTAATTGATTTGGCCATTATGACTTGGGAAAAGGTTTTATCATAGTCTACAACATGAGTTTGGGTGAATCTTTTTACAACCAATTGTGCCTTGAAGACATTATTTTACCATCCATGTCAGTTTTCACCTTAAAAACCCATTTGTGCCCGATGGGTTTTATACCTTCAGGTGAATTGACTAAGGTTTACATCTTATTATCATACATGGATTGCATTTTAGGCTTCATAGCATTTATCTATTTCTTAAAATTTAATCCCACTATAGCTTCTTGGTAGCGTCAACTTGTAACCTAAGAAGGGGCTTCAAGATAATGGAACACAACTATTGCTAGGCTAGGCTAGGCTAGTGGTTGTTTGTTGAGCCATGAGATTTAAGTGTAAGCTTAGACAAAGACTTCATGCCAGCCTATTGATACCACTATTGGATTAGGGAGGCGTAGAAAATAATAACAATTTAAATTCCAATCATGATCACAAACTGATTGAATTTGTTTAAGTTAAGGTAGATAAAAAATATATTTTAGATATCAAACTTTTGAGCTTCTTTTAAATGTTTGGATGTGTATATATATGTCTATGAAATATAAAATTTAAAATATAATATATATATATATATCATGTATATACATAATATAATAATATATATTATATTATGTTAGTTTTAAATTTAGTTTTATATGATAGATTAAATTTAATAACTAACATGATATGAGAGAATATTATTTACCTACCTACCTAATTACATCACATCTTTTGTTTCGTTTGATGTTATGGTTCATTCTAGTCTATTTGGGGGCATTATCATATATTGCATGTCATGAGCCACTTTTCTCAGTGGAAACCATATTTCAGTATAATAACTTTTTTAAAAAATAAAGACCAAGTTAGGAATAATGTACGCGTTCTTCCCATTATATAAATCACAATAGAAGAACTAATGCTTATATCTCTTGATGGTCAACATTGCAAAATAATGGAGTTACATTATTATTACATTTCAATTGGGCTTGGATGTCCTATTAATTTAAAGAAAACATCCCTTGGCTTCTTTGAATTTGGTTGAAAGAGACCGGGGAATATTATTTTCTTCTATATATGTAATAATGTACTAGTGGACTCTAATGCATACACTCTTGTTAGTTATTAATATTTTTTTCATTGAGAATTTTCCACCCATGCTAATCTATGGAGTACAACCATATTAGCATCCTTTCATTTTATATACTAAAGTAGGCCTATACAAAAGTCCTCTAATCCTATACAACTCATCTAACCTGGACAAACCCAGTTCAATCTTATAAAAAAGAATTGACTTAAAGGACTACTAGACTTCATTTTTGGATTGGATTGGATATGCAATTGAGCTTTTAGACCACTTAGTCCATTCCATTTCTATAAAATTATTTTAATATAATTATAATTATTTTTAATAGGTTGATTCAGTTGAATGAAAAGCTTGACTGTTGAGTTGAACTCATGTTTTCTTGCTTCTTGCCTTTCCTAAATTCCCTAGTGTTATGAATTTGAATCTTTGGTTATAACTAAAATAATTTTTGTTGTTGTTAGAGATTGTGATGGATTTATTTTAATGAAAATAATAATAGAAGTTGAAACATAAACAATCATTCTTTCGCCACATGAATAGGAAAAAATCTAGAAATCAATAGAAGCAAAAAAAAACTATAATAAAAAATACTAGTTGAATCCTTCTTATATGATTAAGCTTGAAGAGATAGAGTTTCAAGAGAATATGACCTACAAGGTTGAGCCAGAATGAATAGTAAATGTGAAAGATAAGTAGCTACAAAACAAGACTATTTAACTAGTAAAGGTATTTTGAAAAGGTATCACTCCTATTGTTACTACCTAGGAGACAAAAGCCAAGATGAGGCAGCAGTACCCATATTTGTTTCCTTAGGTATATATGTGTAGTCATTTCAATTTTAGGGACAAAATTCTTAAAAGGAAAAAACTGTAACATCATAAAGTTTTAATCTAGAAAACTAGTTACTGATTCAAGGGTATAGTAGTAATTTAGTAGATTAATTAGATAATCAGGATGTTAGATGTCAAGTTGATGTTTTAACTTCTTTGGTTTTTGAATGGATAGAATCAAGTGAAAGAATGGCAGTCTGAATTAAAGTGTGCAAGCAAGGTAAGATTTTTCTAATTGTTCCACATGCTGCGGCACATATCACAGAAATTTGATTAGTATGTGTGTGAGTTAACTCATATACTAGAGAAGAAAAAGGGAAGAGAGATGTAGTAGAGAGGAGAAGGACATATGTTCTACTAGGCAAGGCTTTATAGCCAACTGGGAGATATTTTTGACTTGTCACTTGCCGAGTAAGTTTCATATCACCCTAAGTTCATGTTCTACACTAATTTCTCTTAGTTTGGGTCATAGAGAAATTGAATCAAGGAGTTTTAAGGGATTTTTTTCTCATCATTTTGTAATAAAAAGAATCTTTAGAGTTAAATTAAGGTTTTGCTACTAGTTTGAAAGTTAATAGCTAAGTTTTAAAGTTATAAGCTTAATTTAGCCTAATTTAATATAATAAAAAGGGTGAAAGTTTGGTAAGGAGTATGTTAGGGCTAATAGAAGTAATAAGAGGATTTATAGGGTGACAAGAACTTAAGATGGGTGAATGAGAGTATTGGGTGCTTAACTATGACAATTAGTACTTTTAGTAAATTCTATAATTGACTTATAGTGCTAACTTACATAAATTAGTGTGATTTGTACATTAGCTTGGCAAAAAGGAAAGTTAAGGATTTGAATAGCACCATGGATAACTTTTCTAAAGTACAGAAGGGATAAGGTGACCAAATAATTTATTATATCTATCAATTAGTTTAATTGTTTATAAGTAATGCAAATGGGGTTTATGATTGTAATCGTCATTATGTTCAAAATTGCATGTTTTAATGAGTTTTTAGCATGAAAAGGATTTGATTATAAATTGTAATGATTTTTTAATGTTTCCTGTAAGGAAGCTATTGTATAAAAAATATGCCATTGTGATTATATGTGTGTCAAATTAGCATGATCATGTTAAAAGGTAGGAGTTCATCCTAAGTGTGTGGAGATGTGTGAAAACAAAATCTATATAGTTAGGCTAGCACCATGGGATATTTGATGTAGTAACATATTTAGGACTGTTACCATGGGACATCCGGCAGTCTGATAACTCTCTAGTACTAGTAAGGGTGCAGTTAGGAGTCAATAGCACTCCTATCATGTGTGTGCGCACGCGCGCGCGTGTGAAAGGGAAAATTCATAGTCTAGAAGTAAGTTAGAATACATTTAATGGGTATTTCTACCATTGAAGGTCTGCTCATATCAATGTTTATGAGATTGGTCTAAGAGAGCAATGGGTTTAAGGTTCGATGGATAGAAGATTATGCAAGTATGTGATTAATTTTAGTGAAAATTATTACTTTATATATGTGCGTGTGTGTTTTTTTTTTTGTGAAGTTATTGTTTGTGAAAATAAAATGAATAATTTAGGTTTACTTGTTTAGGCTTATTCTTATTAGTAGACATGTATGAGTTGTCTTGGTTATTAAGATGTTTATCTCACCTATGGTTGCCATTTTATAGGACCTAATGTTGGGAGCTCTAAGGGGAATAGTCAGGCTAAGAGTAGTGACACTACTAATAACCCAAAAGTAAGTGCAATGAACCTGAATTTACAATTTTTGTTGTAAATAGGTTACCATAGATTTGCATGGACATGTAATGCATAACTTAGCCCTAAAATGTATGTATATCGGTGATGTGTTATAAATTTTAAAAATGAGGGCTAAGATATTATACCATGTGCTTGTTAGGATGATTAGATTAATAGATGTGTGGAGTTTAGCCTAGTGTATGCATGTGCATAAAATTATGATTTTGCCTAAGTATTTGTGATTAAAGGAAAATCAGCAACCAAACTTGTGTGTATGTATAATATTGATGTTATGGATGCTCATTCATATGTGAAATGTGTTATTGGATGTGGTCAAGGTCCTAACAGTGGCTAATGACATGTGGTTTATGATTATGTTGCTCGAATGAGCATAAATGACTTAAAATAATCATTTTGTATTCAAGTGTTCAATTTTCAAATAAAATATCATAGTGAAAAAAAAACTAAATTCATTAATTATATTTTGAAATAAACTTCATGTGGATGCTTGAATCACCCCAATCAGGCACTATATGCGAAAACAGTGCATGTCAGAAATTCATATTGGATGTGCTATTTGATAGTAAAATTTAATACATGTACCACGACACATGGTACATATGTCACGATGCATGTAATAGAACAAAAATTGATAACTCTACACCACATGTCATAGTGCATGTGTTACATGCCACAACATATGGATCAGTTTGCTTATATACAATGTTTTGACCATTTTCTCCTGGTGTGCCATATATGCAATCCGAATGCTTTCACTGGGCATATATGGGTATTTTAAACAATATTTAGTGGTTTTTCAAAGGATTTTATTTGGGATCCCAACCCTTTATGTTATTAAATTTTAAGGTGTTGTAATGTCAAAAGAGGGCATTACATTAGGTAAGGGTGGTGAAGATGCAGTCACAGGCTCATAAAGTAGCATAGCACGAGTCAAATAACACAATGAAAAAGGATTCTACTTTGAGATTTAGTGATTTTTTTTATTTCTGAAGCTTAAAAGGGATGCTAAAAGGGTGTAGAAAAAATAGAGGAAGGAAAAGTTAGTTTTAATTAGGAAAAAAACTAGAAATAAAATAATAAGTATAAAATATGTGATATTTTTTAGGGAGAATAGCATTAAGGGCCTTAAAAAGCAAGAATTTTGCAGATAAGGCCTAATAGATTTTGAAATTATTTTGAGGGCCTAAAGGCCTCATTTGCAATTATGTTTTTTAGTAAAATGATTAATTTGTCCCTCCTATAACCAACTGCTAAATAAAAATTGCTTCTTCTTCCTCTGTTCTTCCTCCCTCGTCCTTGTCTCTCTTCCTCTTTCAACATTAATACAATAACCAAATTCATTTTCCTCCCCATCATGCTTCTATATTCCCTCTCTTCTTCTTCCTCCTTCTTCCTTCTTTCTTTCATTTGAAGCTTTTTCATTCAACAGGTATGAGTGGGTGATTTACTTTTATCTAGATGGGTATGGAGAAGACAATCAAACATTGCCAACCAGCTTCTTGAAACGATTTGCCATAATGTGGAAAGAATGGATCAAGTGCTACATCTACCATTATCAGTTTTATTTTGTCAAAAAAGGATATAAATAGAGTTTGAGCCATATCAATTTTATCTAATCATAATGTATGCATTCACATTCATTTAATGAAAACAAGTTATTATTTAGGGACCTTTTGTTGTTTCTGATACATATTTTTTTGCAACTGATATAAATGTTCTGGTGTAGATGTTGTTTATGAAATTTATGTTGTTATTTATGGAGTTTACGTTGTGCAAAATTTGTAATTAACTTGTATGGATATTTATATGCATCATATCAACAAACCTTGTATTGTAAATATATGGACATTGTGTTGTTAGTAAATGAATAATTTCATGTTATATATGAACCTTTTGTTCTTCATTAACTTGAGAAACTTTTTCAAATGTTTTGTTTAATCACACAAATCATGTGAAATAGATGGATATTGTGTTATTAATAAATAGACCTTGTTAAGTTATATACAGACTTTTTATTGTTCATAAACTTGAGAAACTTTTCATTAAGCCTAGCCAATTGATAAACTGGACATACATACACTTTCAGTTTAGAATATATGAAGATTGTGTTGTACATTATTTGCTTACTTGTGCATTTTGTCAAGCCTAGCCTGCTGATAAAGTAGAATCTTATGGACTTTTAGTTAAGAATAAATAAACCTTATATCGTGTATAATGAATATTGTGTTATGCATTGTTTGCCTATTTATGCATTTTGTTAAGCCTAGCCTACTGATAACATAAAATCGTATGGACTTTTAGTTGAGAATATATGAACCTTAAGTTGTGCATAGTGGATTTTGTGTCGTGCATTGTTTACTTACTTCTGCATTTTGTCAAGCCTAGCCTACTGATAAAGTAGAATCATATAAACTTTTAGTTAAGAATAAAGGAACCTTATATCGTGCATAATGGATATTGTATTATGCATTATTTGCCTATTTGTGCATTTTGTTAAGCCTAGCCTACTGATAAAGTAGAATCGTATGGACTTTTAGCTGAGAATATATGAACCTTATTTTATGCATAATGAATTTTGTGTTGTGCATTGTTCACTTGTGCATTTTGTCAAACCTAACCTACTAATAAAGTAAAATCTTATAGACTTTTAGTTGAAAATAAATAAACCTTATATTGTGCATAGTAGATATTGTGTTATATATTGTTTACCTATTTGTGTATTTTGTTAAACCTAGCCTACTAATAAAGTAGAATCGTATGAACTTTTAGTTGATAATATATGAACCTTATGTTGTGTATAGTAGATATTGTGTTGTACATTATTTGCTTACTTGTGTATTTTATCAAACATAGCCTACTAATAAAGTATAATCTTATGGACTTTTAATTGAAAATAAATGAACTTTATATTGTGCATGGTAAATATTGTATCATGCATTATTTGCCTAACTTCAGTATTTTGTTAAGCCTAGCATAATGATAAATTGGAATCACATGAACTTTCAGGTGAAAATATATCACACTTTTTTTCTTGCAACTATCTTTAACTAGCCATCCTCCTAAGAGGCCACAAACAAGAAGGATAGAATCTTCCAAGATAATAAGGTTTATCATTGTTCAAGATGTGGGAGGGCCGAACACAGTCGCAAGACATGCAAAAATCCTAACCCAACATGAGAAGTGGTTACATTTTATTTCTTGGTGTACACAAGCAACTATAATTATGTATATGAAAACATTTCTAAATAATATTTTTTGGGTAAGTAGAAATTACAAATATTTTTTGTTTATATATGTAGAAGCAACTGTTAGATATTTTGGATATAGTGACTAACTTTTTATATATATCAGACTTAAAATATTACGTTAAATTTCATGTGGGTACTTGTTTTAGTACCTAGGCTAATACCAACATGAAATTATTCATATATGATGTAATTGTCCTTCTTAATATTGGAAATACATAGACTTTCTGTTGAGCATGCGTGGATATTGTCTTGTGCATAGTAGATGTTGTGTCATGCATGGTCTGCCTAATGTCATTTTATTATAGCCTAAGCTAGTGAAATACTGAAAATGTATGAATTTTTTGTTCAGTACACATGGACATCGTATTATGTATAGTAGATATTGTGTCGTGCATGATCTACCTAGTCATTTTTGTTAAAGCCAAGGCTAGTGAAATACTTAAAATGCATGGACTTTCTATTAAGATGCGTGAACATTGCCTTGTGCATAGTAGATGTTATAGCATGCATGGTCTATTTTGTTGTTTTAAGAGTTCACGTAGGTTTTGAATTCAAATCAAACAAAGAGCAAAATCGTACTTTTGGTCTTAAAAAATTGGCAATAAGGGCCTTAAGGCTTACAAAGCAATATCAGATTTATTTAGATCCAAATTGCAATAAAGTCTATTTTTAAAGCCCTTAATGCTATTTTCCCTATTTTTTATGTGGGTCTTGAAAATTACAAGCTAACAATAATAATAAAAAATTGATGGCATAAGGGGGTAATATTATTAATTTTCAGGGGAAATTAATATCTATTAAATGGGGGCATATAATACATATACTATCTATATTTTCTAAAGGAAAAAAAATTAATGGGCAACATAGATTCGTCCCTAACATGAGGGAAATACTTATCCATCGCTGCCCATAATAGGATCAACTTGCAAGAGGTATTTGTTTTGTTTCCTTTTGAATTAACATAAATCTCAATGGGTAAATGCTACATTTATAATTTCAAAATTTAATATTACCAACTAATTTGGTACATATTTATATTTTCAATAAACTAAATATTACCTCTTCACAGTTTTTTTATTTACTTTGACTTTAGTTATTAATATATATTTTAAATTATTTATTTTTCATACCATTGATTTGATATGTAACTCAATTTAGAGCTAAGAAGCAATATATATTTATATGACACTATGACTGTATCCACAAAATAAGAGAGTTTAAAGTACTAGCCAAGTATATTCTAACACAAACTAAACTCTAATCAAACATGCATCATTTAATTGAGCTAGGATTTTTCTTGGGGTTTGGGGATATACCCTTGAGTAGCTTAAACACATTTACTTCACAAGTCTCAATTGTATCCACCAATAATATGTTGGATTAGTGTATACATGGCAGTTGCTATACTCATACCTCTTATATTGTTGTTTTATGTAGATAATTTTAGTTTCATTGTCTTTTAAATCTTCATTTCATATAACTATATAAAAAATAATTTCTTTTATTAATTAATATGCTATTAATAATGTCCAGGCTAGTAAAAGCTAGTTATAAGACAAAATAAACTACAAAATTGAGGAAAATTAAAGGGATCCACTACTACAAAACTATCATTTTATGTCACTAACCAACATTGATTTTTCAAAAAACCAATGTAAAAAAAACAATGATGGCAAGTTTGTAACTTTTTGGAACTATTTTAACATAGGTTACAAAAAAAAAAACCAACATAGTAAGTCATGAAAATTTTAAAAAAAATTGGACAACTTTCCATGCTGGTTTCCTTTTGAACTGACATGGTATAT
>NW_026555340.1:12630928-12681166 GCF_029017545.1 Prosopis cineraria | reverse complement strand
TCTTCGATCATCATTGAAGTAAATTTGGCGTTCTTGATATTATGGTTGCCTTGAGAAACTCTGAGCTAACTAATTGGTTTCTTGTTTCTTCATTTTGTAATGTGCCAAGTCCTTTCCATTTCATCTTTGTGGCTGTCATGATTTTTAGGAAATGTGGTGTATTTTTGGTTGATTTTTTGTGTTTATTTTTTTGATGTTCAGATGAATATTGATAATAGAGTTAAGGTTGAAGTTGATTAAATTATTATTGATTATTGTGACGACTTCCTTGGGTGTACTTTAGATTTTTGGAGATGCTTGAGAGAAAATTTGTCTGGAAGGGATTGTCGTTAAATTGTCATATAATAGCTTGAAGAAATATGAGTAAGTATTGGTTGGAGCTATTGGTTGGAATCTTAAGATGCCAAATAGAAGAAAGGATTACATAGAATACTTGTATAGAATTTTACTTAGTCTAAATGAAGCATCAAAATGGTTGATATGTTTATTATGACTAATGATTGAGAATGGGTCACAAGGAAGTATGAGAATGGATTGAGATTTATTAAATGATTTAACTAACTCAAGTATATTTGAAACATAAAAAATTATAGTATTATCTTTACTATTGTTTGGATTGAATTTAGATACCCATTAATTGCTTGAAAAATTACTTGATGAATGATTTTAGGATTATGATCTATTTATCAGGAAATCAAGGGCATCATTAAAAATAAATTATAAAAACTACTAATTCCTAATTAAATTAAAATTTATAGGAACTAAATAAATAATTGAAAAAGTATCAAAAGTTACCTTTTATTAAAAAGGTATTCTTTATGTTTTGATAACAAGAAATAAGCCATTCTACATTCTAAATTAATAGTGTTTTCATTTCTCAAACTCTTTTCTATACTATATGTATGAACAAATACATTATTAGGATTATTTTTGCAATTATAGGAATTGCATAATACTAAAAGGATTTGAGTTGTTTGAAGTTAATAAATTATAAGAACTAGTAGTTCCTAAAAAAAATTAAACCTATAGGAATTAAATCAATAATTGAAAGATATCAAAATTTACATTTTTCTAGAAATAAGCTATTCCACATTCTAAATTAATAGTGTTACTCATTTTTCAAACTCTTTTGCATAGTATACATATGAACAGATATATAGTATACACTTGTACATATGAAAATGTTTATAGAGTTCAAATTTATGTTGGGTTTAAGATTAGTAAACTTATTAATGGAAATACACTATTTCTATTTAGGTTCAAATTTGATATTTGATTATTTGAATTGGTTAAAGTGCTTAATTTAATGGTCTTGAAACTTGGAGAATTTCATGTTTAAGGGAAATATTGTTGAAATTTTTTGTGGTATATTGTTTCCATTATTGATTAAATTTAATATTTGATTATTTGGAGTGGTTTAAGTGTTTAATTTATTGTTGTTAAAATTTGAAAGGTGTCCTTTTTTAAGGGGAAACTTTATCAGATTTTTCTAATCTTAACATGTTCATGCAAATTAGAGAATTGCTAATTTGATGGACTTTATGATGACTGATTAGGTAAAAATAAAATAGATCATAGTTAGATGAATTCTAGGAGAATGAGAAATATGAGAATAGTGTGGACCAGTTTCTTGAATTTTTAGAAGAAATATTCCCAGTAAAAATGGAAAGTATTATTGTTGTTATGCTAACTATATAAATAAGATTGAATTGTGTATTAATAAAATAAAAGAGTATTATTTAATTTGTGATGGGATAAATTTGTATACAAGATGGATATGGGATGGAAAAGTAGAACAAACACTTCTATATCCTAGAATTAGAGCTGGGAATACAGGCAGGCCCGGCCCTTAAGGGCCTGAGCCCTAAAGCCTGGTTCCTCATTTTTTACCCCATTTGTTAAGCCCAGCCCTTATGTGAAGGGCTCAGGGCCAGGCCTACAAATCCTTTTGTAAAAAATAAAAAAATTAAAATAAAATTAAGCATTATAAATTAATTAAAATATTTTGAAATTAAAAAAAATTAAACTTTCATAATTTTTTTAGAAATTAAACAATACACATTTAGAAGTATAGTAATAAAATTTAAATCTTAGTTAAAAAATAGTTCATTTTTTACAAATGCAAAGACATAATAATTATAGAAAAATAAAAATTATCAAAAATTTTATACTATAGATTGATATTTATTAAATTGTATTAAATTAATTTTAGAATAAATTAAAATTAATAATAATATAATGCGTGTAGGATCAGGTGAGTAAATCATTGGCTTCAAACACATGTTTCACCAAAGAAAAAAATAATAACAATAATATAATAGGGCTTGAAGGGCCGTCCGAGCCCGAACCCTATTTTATAAGGCTTATCAAGGTCAAGCCCTCAAACCCGATTACTTTAAAAAAATTTATTTTCAAAGTCCTAACACTTATTTAAACAAGGTTTCCAAACTTGACCCTTTAGGCCAGGCTTTTATTCCCGGCTCTACCTAGAATGACCAATCGTGAATGATTGGAGTGATAGAATAATGGATATGATTTGTCATGTTAGAGGTATTATTTGCACAATCATATGTATATGACAACTTGCGTAGTGATGTAGAGAAACCCTTATACTTGGGTTTTACACTCTTGATAGTTGTGTGGGATTGATTAACTTAAAGTCAAGAGATGGGTGGACTGATTTAAGCTTCACAGAGTTTACTTAAATTCTTGAGTAAAATGCTTTCAACCTATACACTACAAAAAAACAGCAAATTAGTGACAGCAATTTATTTCGTCACTAATCCATCACTAATTTACTGACAAAATTTAATGATGGAACATTCCATCACTAAAAATTAGTCACTATTCCATCGTTAAATCATCATAAATAATTTTACCGACGGCGTTTAACGACAGAATGTTCCGTCACAAAAAATTTGATCACTATTCCATCGCTAAACTGTCAAAAATAATTTAATGATGGAATTTTTTTGATGAAAATG
This sequence comes from Prosopis cineraria, assembly GCF_029017545.1. Taxonomy (NCBI): domain Eukaryota; kingdom Viridiplantae; phylum Streptophyta; class Magnoliopsida; order Fabales; family Fabaceae; genus Prosopis; species Prosopis cineraria. Next base: position 12,678,182 of record NW_026555340.1, on the reverse strand, counting down.
CCCATTGCTAATTTTTAGGATACGTTATTCTATTACAAAATGCCCATTTTGTGACAGCATTTGTGAAGGAAATTTCTATTACAAAACTTTTTGTCATAATTCCATTGCTAATTGTTTTAAATTTTATTATATGATATATAATAATATTTATATACAATTTATTTAATAATTTATTATTATGCTATAAATAAATAATTTAATAATTATAATTTATTATTTTAAATTATTTATATATAAATAATAATTTTAATATATATAAATTATATATTTAATTACTTTTTGATAACATAGTAACATACCTAATTATTGTTATTTAAAAATAAAAATATTTAAAAAATAATTTAAAGATATAAAATCTTATATATTATAAAAATTATAATAAAACATATAGTGATAATAAATTATTTTTTTCATTTTAATATTAAAATTTTTATCAAAAATAATTTTTAAAATTATAATATAATATAAAATAAGTATTATATAAAAAATTAATTTATTTTATTATAAATAAAAATAATGTTAAATAAAATAAATATATTTAAATTATATATTTATTGATATATGTGGCCGGTTAAATATTATATATTTAATTTATCAATTAAAGACTAAAGATCTCCTTCAACTCAATTGACAATAAGGTTAGACGTAAAGGTTCATGAAGATGAGAGGTTGTGGGTCCGAATTTGGCCAAGGCACATTTAAAGTTATTTGAAGTTAATATATGATGTGAAGGTGATGTGACAAGTAAATGGTAACATGGAGGCGACGTGGCAGGGAGGGTTGATGAGGCGGCAATGATATGACAATAAGGTGGCACTAGCCCATTAGGTGATGTGGCAATGGTACTTTTTATAGAATTTTTATTTGTGATAGATTTAGCGATGAAATGCATTCTGTCATAGAATTGGAATAGGTTATCCTTGTTTAGCAATGAAAATTTTTCATCACTAATTTCATCACTAATTATGGACGAAATTACAATTTCATTGCTAATTAGGGACAAAATTTTAAATTTCATTGCTAATGAATTAGTGAAGGTGTTTTTACCAACAGGCTTATTTCGTTGCTATCCCATTTAGTGATGAAATTTGTATTGATTAACGATAAAATTTTCCATCGCTAATCCACTACTTTTTTGTTGCTTCCAAGACATATGTATAAAGTAAAGAAAATCTTGTGCCCGATAGGTATGGATTATAAAAGGATGCATGTTTGTCCTAATGATAGCACACTATTCAAAAATGAGTATGAAGAGCTACACAAGTGTCCAAAATGTGGGATCTCGCTATAAAGTGAAAAAAGATGATGGTGTTGACGGTGATGAGATCATAACTAATGGTCCTCTTGTGAAGGTATTGTGGTATCTTCAATAATACCACAGTTTTAATGTTTATTTGCTAATCCAAAATAGAAAAGCATTTGAAATGGCATTTTAATGAGAAGATATTTGATGAAAAACTTTGACATTTGACTAATTCTCTTTAATAAAAGACAATAGATCACATGTTTGCTAAATTTGGTAGTGATTTGAGAAACATTTGGCTTGAATTCTATACAAATGGAATCAACCCATATAGTAGTCTTCATAGCACATACAGTGCATGACAAATTTTTATTGTTATTTACAACCTACCTCCTTGGTTGTGTATGAAGCATAAGTACATAATATTGTCTTTGATGATTTCGGGATGAAAACAGCCTAGAAATGATATTGATATCTACTTGCCACCTTTAATTGAGGATTTGAAAATTCTGTGAAAGAAAGGTGTATATATAATTGATGCTTATAAGCAAGAGCAATTCAAGCTGTGCACTATATTTTTCACCACAATAAATGACTTTCCTGCATATAAAAACTTGTTAGGATATAATATTAAAAGGCACAACACATATCCTATATGTGAAGAAGGCACACACTACTACCAACGTAAACATAGAAGAAAAATAATCTACCTTAGTCATTAAAGATTTCTTGATTGGTATCACCCTTACCGTAATTTGAAAAATGCTTTTAATAGTTCATAAGAGTATGAAATGGCTCCTAAAGCCTAGACTGGAGAGCAAGTTTATCAACGCATGGAAACAATGAATGTTATGTTTGGTAAGTATAAAAAAAATGCAAGTGAGAAGAATTTGTGAAAAAAGAAGTCTATTTTTTTATCTGCCATATTGGTAGAGTCTAAATGTGAGGCATAATCTTAATATAATACATGTGGAGAAAAATGTGTGTGCTAGTTTTATTGGTATGCTCTTTCGCATAAGTGATAAGACTAAGGATGGAATAAATGCTAGATTGGACTTAGCAAAAATAGGAATAAGAAAATGCTTACATGCAAAAAGAAAATAGGGGAAGAGAGCTTCTTTGCCACTAATAACACACACATTACCTAAAAATGAGAAAAGAAGTTTATGTAGATGTTTGCATGGTATTGAGGTGCCACAAGAGTATTATTCAAATGTTAGAAGACTTGTCTCAGTGAATAATGTGAAGTTAGTAGGCTTGAAGTCTCATGATTGCCATGTGTTAATGCGACAACTTTTACCAGTAGTCATTTGAGGCATTATGAAAGATAATATGAGACACACTATAACTAGATTGTATATGTTCTTCAATGCTATTTATAGTAAGGTCATTAACATAAATATATTCAACTAATTAGAAAATGAGGCTTACATTATTTTGTGCCAATTAGAGATACACTTTGGTCTAACATATTTTGATATCATGATTCATTTAATAGTTCATTTGGTTAGAGAAGTAAGGCTTTATAGTCCTGTTTATCTAAAGTAGATGTACTTGTTTAAGCAATACATGAAAATCTTAAAAGGGTATTCCAAGAGCCCATATTGGCCTGAAGCATCAATTGTTGAATGGTATGTGACTAAAGAGGCTATTAAATTTTGTACTGCATATCTAAAAGTGTTGAAGGCTATTGGAGTACCTCAAACTCGACATGAGGGGACAAGACTTGCTAGTAAGGGAACACAGGGGGTCAAAGTGAAACGTATGTCTTGTGAAGAAGCATTACAAGCATATGTGTACATCTTGAATAACATGAAAGAAGTCTAACCTTATTTACATAATCATAAAAAGTTGTTCAAAAACAAGTACCCAGGAAAGAATGAGATGCAATTGGCTAATGAACATAACAAGACTTTTAGAAGGTGGTTAAAAAAAGTAGTTATGACTACTCCTTCTACACAGAAGCTCAAGATGATAAAATTACCCTGCAAAATAGTGGGGTAATAGTAGAAGCAAAAGTGATGAATTTTTCTAGGTCGAAAGATAATAACCCACTATTAGCTTCCATGGACTATTATGGAGTGATTAAAGAGATATGAGAAATAAACTATACCAAATTTAAAGTACCTATTTTCAAATGTAAGTAGATTCATTTAATGCTACTAAAATAAAAATGAATTTGGATTTATTTCAGTTGATTTCAATAGGGTTGATAAGCCCTTCATTTTAGCAAGTCAGACAAAACAAGTATTTTATATTACTGATCTAGCAAATAAATAGCACTCCATTATATTACAAGGTAAAAGATAGATTGTTGATGTGGAGGATGATGACTCAAGTTTCAACCTTAATGAAACTTTATCTTTTAGTACAATTTCACTTAGATTAACTAAAGTAGATTTGGTCAATGATGAATATGTTGTTAAAGATGTGAAGGAATTTGGGAAAATGAATAAAGTATGACCTCAATTAATAAGACAATCATTTTCTTTTATTTTAATAGTTCATTTATTTATTTTTATATATTTAGTTTAAATTTAAATTACTTACTTGTACCATTTTGTTTTCTTAACAGGAACATAGAGGGTTCTAGTTGAGATATTGGCGATACATCCAACGCATCTAAAGAGAGAAAAGGTAGAGGTAATGCAAAGTTAAAAGAGATGGCTATATGTTAAGGTACTATAGAGAGGGTACATTTGGATTTTCATGATGATAAAAGACCTTGATGCAGAAGAGGATAAGTTTATAAGTTATATAGGCCTTATGGCTTGATCTAAAGTTGGCATCTAGTACCTTAAATGGAAGGAAGTACCATAAGCTATGAAGGACATGATTAGGGATGACATTTTGGTATACAAATTTTTATTTTTATCCTATTTTTTGAGTTATATTAGATGTTATTAACTTACTTTATAAATATTATACCTTGTCGCTCATTTATCATATCCCCCCTACCCTTGATATGAAGAAATATTGGCTTTAACAAGTATGTGATTAATGGAAAGATTTCAACGCTTAGCAGGTAATACATTTGAGGAGAAAAGAAGAATGAGGATCCATGTTTGGAATATAATTTTATTGATCAAGAGACTTGGACATAATTTATGAGGTCATAGGAAGATCATGAATTTTAGTTGAATTTTGATAGAATCAATCACTGACTCGATTTTTTTAAAATCTACATTTGACTTTATATTGATTTAATCATAGAAATTAAGTGCACTAAACAAAGAGAGATAGTCTAAGAATAAATATCTACATTACTTGTGCCAGGCAAAATATTAGAAGCTAGACAAGAAACTTATAGAAGTTAATTTGAAGGAATTGGAAGAAACTGCAAGATCAAACCCCAATATTGTTGTGAACATAACTAGCTTTTCATAAGACAATTTTGATAGCCTCAACAACCTTTCATTGGTTGGAAAGTTTAGGAAAGTGTTCAGATAGAGTCTTCTGCAATATCAAAAGACTTTCCTTACACTATCACTTTGAGTACTTCATCATTATGTAAAACTTGTAGAGAACTATAAAAAGCTCTTACAACTTCTAGACTTATAGCCATGTTAAGATCCAATAAAGTCTTGTAAGGTTTCATCATTTTAGTAACATCATACCCTTTTTTTAACTCTATTAAGTTTACAATCCAAGACTTACTGACTTGTTTTCTAGCCATTTTCAAGGCCAGAATTGGAATTTTCCTAGTTGAAGGGAGTCAAAGTAGAAACTAGCAAAATCATCACTCTCATTTAATGCCTCGATGATAGTTGCTTTCCCTTTCCTCTTCTTCTATTCTTCAAGATTTCCTGAGTGAGGTTGAGTAGGCAATATACCCTTAGGTATCCTTTTAGAGGAGACAAATTCATGCTCACTAGGTTAAGGAGCTTTAGTTTTCTTTATTGCTCTTTAACCTTTTTGAGCAGTTCTTGGCTTCTTAGAAGTAGGCTGTGATGGTGCAGTACTAGTGGTTTCCATGGGTTCTTCGTTAAGAGTCTTTGCCTTCGTTCTTTCCTTTTTTTTACCTTTACAACTTATTTTGGTTTATTCATAGCCACATTCTAGCTGTTAAGGCTTGAATTTCCTCATCTAGATCTTGGTCACTTAACCACAATGTCTCTTTATTGGAAAAAAATCAAATACAAAGAGTCCTCAAGCTTTCAAAGCCTCTTTAGTCATTTTCATTCGTGTAGGCTTCATTGAGGATTTGGTCAGTGTATTTTAGAGATTTGGATGGAAAAATGGAATAATTTAAATAGAAGAATGATTGGGTTTAAAGGAAAATGGATACTAGAGTAGCAGAGTGAAGAAGGAGTTTATGAGAGAGAGAGAGAGAGTAGTACTGGTGGTTTTAGGGCAAAAGAGTGAATTGAGCAAGAATGCATATCCAAGCATCTATATATATATATAGCACCGGTATTGCTTACCATAGCACTGGTGTTAAACTAAAAAAATAGAAGTTTAATGGTTACCTTATTTAAAATTATAGATCAATTTAAGCTTATCTATGCTAAGTCATTTTGAGGTGTCAGACTCATCTCTTGGTAGTGTTGATGACTTTGTGGTGGCTTTCACTAACTTTTACAGCATCAATGTTGAATAATATAGAACTGGTGTTATAGCTATATGCAATTTCTCAAAAGAACCATTAGTATTGGTATTGAATTTTTAACACTAGTGTTACGTATTTTTATAACACCAATAGAGAATTTCGTTAGATAGAGACTTATACTTTTAAACAACAACTCCGATGCCTAAATTAAAATACATAATTTAGCATATTAAAGTTCAAGAGTGGAAATAGGCTTACAGTTCGTTGGGATTTAACAAACCTAACTCTCTTCTTATGAATATGAACTACTTTACTCCTAGAGGTTTTGTGAAGATATCAGTAAGTTGAAGTTCAGTAGCGATAAATTCCACTATGACGTCTTTCTTTTAAATATGATCTCTGATGAAATAATGATGAATGTCAATATGCTTAGTTTAAGAATGATGAACTAGATTTTTAGTCAAGCATATTGTACTGGTATTGTCACACTTGATTGAAATATTCTTGTGCTTGATTTCGAAATCTTCAAGCTACTACTTCATCCATAAGATTTGAGAACAACACAATCTAGCAGCTATATATTCTGATTCAATTGATGATAAAGAGACAGTATTTTATTTCTTACTTGCTCAATAAATAAGTGAACCACAAAAAAACTGGCATGTTCTACTCGTGCTTTTTCTCTCTGTCTTGCATCCACCAAAGTCAGCATCAGAATATTCAAGTAAGAACTCACTTCCTCCTTTAGGATACTAAAGACCCAGTGAATCAGTATCTTTTAGATATTTGAAAATCCTTTTCACTACTGTCACATGGGATTCTTTCGATGCTGATTGAAACCTTGTACAGGGACCAACATTGAAAGATATATCCGGATGACTTGCTGTGAGATATAAAAGAGATCCTATCATCCCTCTATATGATTTGCAATCATATTCTATTCCAACAACATCTTCATTCATTTTGATGGATGAGCTCATTGGCATACCAATTCCATTAGCTTATTCAATTATGGCTTGCTTTGTAATAATCAATGTGGATTTCTCTGTTACTGAGACTGTGGTTTTCTCACCCCTCTCTTTTCAATATTCTAAGTCCAGGCGAAGGAATTAGTGGAGGACGGGGAAAGGAGCAGAGCTAGGGGTTGTTTGTGAATTGTAAAGAACTGCAACCCCTTTCTTTTGTGCAAATCTATTATAATGTATTTATGATTAGGGTGCCAGTAGGATATGATTATGTATATGTGCGTGAGTATGTGTGGATTGTATGGCTTGTGTATGAATTTTTGTCTACTTATAGACTTGTGGCTAGGAAACTTGGCTATGGTGTGTGGTTTTGATGGATTTATTTAGTAGACCAAGTTTCCACTATAAGCAAATATTTATTTTGATATATATGTGATTCCACAAGTAAATGCAAAATGGTTACATTGTAAATGGTGTGTTATAAGCAAACATATACCTTGGATAGAGAGAGTGGGTGCGTGGGCCCCACAGAGATCTCTGAGCCAAGTGAAAATATTTAGCCTGTGTATTCATATGTGTATGTGATATTTGGAATAGTTTTTGGCCACTCTTATGTGATTTGTGCATTTTGGGGGTTTAGGGTCCATTTTGGGAAATGGCACCCGAGTGGTCAAATTTTGGTATAAAGGGTTTTTCTACCATTTAAATGTTCTATCAGGTATTTTTAGTCCTATTTAACGTGTCCAAAGTGTTCCCACAAGTTTGTGACCATTAGGATGAGATTTGGACAATTTTGAAAATGGTTTTTACCAAAAATCTGCACTTTTGCATTCAGGTGTCCAAATCTTAATTCGATCATTGGATTTCTCTAAAATTTAGATCATAAGTAAAACCATTTATAAGCTTCGTGTGGGCTTTGGAATCACTTCGACTGGATATCGGACGGAGAAACGGCGCACTTCGGAATTTGGTTTGGAGGAGCTGTCATGACAGCAATATATGTTGATGTTGCAACATGCATGAAATTTAATCCGTCTGTTAGATCTTTCCAAAATTTGGTATTCTAATAGTAATATTTAAAAGTGACATGTGGGACTTGAAATCGCTGAGGTGCTATCATCAGCAAAAATAGTCAATCTTTTAACATGTCTAATTTTTAATCTGACCGTTGGATCATTTTAAAATTTGGTACACTTATAGTACCCTTTGAATTTGATGTGTGAGCTTTAAAATCGCTTCGATCGGAGGTCGAATGATGGAACGATACCTCCTGGAAGTTGGCCCAGGAGGGTTGTCATGACAGTAATAAATTGCTCTAATGACAACATCTTTTTATTCTACTTTCGTCTAGCTTGCTTCCGTGTACTATATGTAGAACCTAATAAATTTTTTTTAGGTTTTAAATGATTTATTTCTTAAGTTGGTTAGAGGATCAACTCCTTAACCACACTTAGTTTATTTGAATTATGTGATTTTAGATAACACTCAGGGCAAGTATTACATTTGGTATCAGTTTTAGGTTTATGATTCCTCTTTCCTACTTGGCACCTTAAATACATTACTCGTATGCTCTTTCCCTTCTGCTACTAACCTGGACTAATATTGTTTTTCTTTCTCTGGCTTGTTCCTTTAGGAGGGGAGAAAGGTCCGTACGCTTGTGGCCGTACACCTTTCAGTTCTAATATAGCTCGAAGGGGAAGGGGTAGATCGAGGAATGAGGAATGACCACCACCTCTACCTCCTCCGCCTCCACCTCCACCACCACCACAGGGGACGGATGCAGTCATGGCTAGGCTGCTTGAAGTGATGGTAGATATACATCAAAATCTTAAAGGTCGTGCTGTTCCAGATCAACATATTGACCCAGGTGCTGGGTAGGGATCTTCTAGTGATGTGGGAGCTCAGGGACCGGTTGCTGATAATTGAGAGGATGACATATTCGGACCTTGGAAGGAATTCTCTAATCCACCCACATATAATGGTAGTATGCTTGATGGGAAAGCTGAGGAGTGGTTGGATCGGATGGAGCAGTTATTTACAATTGTGAGGTGTACATCTGAGCAGAGGGTTATCTTGGCTACAATACAGATTATTGGTGAAACCAAGCATTGGTGGGATTCTGTTAAGCCCACAGATGGAAGATCTATGTCTTGGGCTGAATTTAAAGAAAGATTTTATGATTTTCACTTTCCACCAGCTTTCAGAGATGAGAAAGAGGCAGAGTTTCATGCATTTTAGCAGGGGAACTTAGACGTGGAGACTTTTATGAGAAAATTCAATCAGCTGTCTAAGGTCTCAACATTTCTAAAGGCTTCTAATGATAGCAAGTGAAAAGCAAAGAGGTTATTAGAAAAGATGAGGCTATAATACTGCCAGCAACTATCTTTGTTGAGCGAGGCGACATATGATGAGATGTGCAATCGTCTAAGGATTACCGCTTGCCGAGGCTGAGACACAGATAGTAGCTGGAGTAGGGATACATGAGGTCGATTTTCTTTTGAGTTGGCTCCTACTGGTGGTGTATCCAAGAGAATGGGTTTTAGCTCTGGTTCTTCTTTTGGTGGCTCCTTTAGAGTCGGGTCTTCTTCTACTTCTGGTAATCAAAATTTAAATAGGGGTTCAAAATTTTAAGGTAATCGGGTGATAATATGAGATCTGGGGGTTCTCATTTCTCTAGGAATGCTTCAGCACGTTCTTCACAGGCCAGTTAGGCCCCAATTCTAAACACAGCGAGGCCACCTTGTGATAGATTTGGTAGGGTTCATTCTAGTTGCTGCTTTGCTTGCTACAAGTGTAGAAAGTTAGGCCATTTGATCCGTGATTGCCCTGATTTGCATGAGAGCTCAGACCAGAGGAACATGATTCTCGGTAGAGTGTATACAGTATCTCAGGAGGAGGCTCGGAAGTCATCGAATCTAATCACTGGTATGGTTTCTATCTGTGGCCTCAATTTAGAAGCTTTATTTGATTGTGGTGTTACGCATTCTTTTATTTCTACCGAGCGCTTAGATAGAATAGGTATACCTGTTAACCAGTTGACCCATAATATAGAAGTTTCCTCTACTTCTGGTTTGATTGGTTAATACAGTGTAGTGTGTAGGACTACGATGACTTTTAATGGGTGATCGACTTGGGTAAATGTGATCAAATTACTTATGCAAGGGATTGATTTAATTATCGATATGGATTGGTTGATAGCTTATGGTGCTGTCTTAGATTGTGTGGCTAAGACAGTGACTTTGGTAGAAATACCGGAGGTGATCGAGGAATACCCTGGTCATTCTTGTTTTCTTTCTTCTTTGCAAGCTGAAAGGTTGATTGAGCAAGGTTATGAGGCTTACGTGGTAGTGCTCGCTATCCAAGGGTCTGAGACAAGTGTAGTGGATGAAATTGAGGTTGTTAGGGAGTTCCCGAAGGTGTTTTCAGAGGATGTATCAGGATTACCTCCAGAGCGTGAGGTTGAATTCTCGATTGACCTAGTACTGGAGACTTAACCAATTTCAAAGGCTCCCTATAGAATGGCTCCTTCAAAGTTAGCTGAGTTGAAGAAGCAACTTGAGGAGCTATTAGATAAGGGATTTATTAGACCCAGTATTTCTCCTTGGGGATCGCCTGTCTTATTTGTGAAGAAGAAGGATGGTAGTTTGAGATTATGTATTGATTACAAGTAGTTGAATAAGGTTACAGTAAAGAACAAGTACCCACTACCTCACATCGATGATCTCTTAGATCAGTTGGTTGGTGCCACGACTTTCTCTAAGATTGATTTACGTTCAGGATACCATCAGCTGAGGGTTAGTGAGAAGGATGTGGCGAAGACAGCTTTCAGGACTTGATATGGTCATTATGACTTTTGGTTATGCCATTCAGGCTAACTAATGCGCCTGCAGTTTTCATGGACTATATAAACTGTATTTTTCAACCTTTCTTAGATCAATTTGTGGCAGTTTTTATTGATGATATATTGATCTACTCTAAAGATGAGGAGCAGCATGCTAGACACTTGAGGACTGTCCTAAGGTTTTTGCGAGATCATAAGCTATATGCCAAGCTCAGTAAGTGCGAGTTTTGGATGAGAGAGGTTAGGTTCTTGGGACATATCGTGTCGGTAAATGGTATTGCAGTTGATCCATATAAGGTTGAAGCGGTCTTGCAATGGGAAAGACCAAAATCAATAATAGAGATCTGTAGTTTTCTAGGATTAGCAGGTTACTACCAGTGTTTTATCAAAGGTTTCTCTCAGATTTCTATGCCTTTGACTAGACTCACAAGGAAGGATAGGCCATTTATCTGGGATGATAGGTGCGAGATAGCTTTTCTTGAGTTGAAAGAAAGGTTAACAACAGCTCTAGTGTTGGTGATTCTGGATCCTCAAAAGCCTATGACATGTATACTGATACCTCTCATAAGGGTCATGGTTGTGTTCTAATGCAAGATGAGAGGGCAGTGGCTTATGCATCTTGACAACTTAGGCCACATGAGGAGAATTATCCAACACATGATCTCGAGTTAGCTGCGGTGGTCTTTGCATTGAAGATTTGGCGTCATTATCTTTATGGAATAGAGTTTAGGGTCATGAGCGACCATAAAAGTCTCAAGTACCTGGTGGATCAAAAAGAGCTAAACATGAGACAGAGACGTTGGATGGAGTTTCTTAAATATTATAATTTTAAATTTAAGTATCATCTGGGGAAAGCAAATGTGGTAGCAGATGCTCTTAGTCGTAAGACCTTACATGTAGCCTATTTAATAGTTCGGGAGCATAGATTGATAGAGTCTTTGGTTGAGACTTCTCTGGTTATGACTGAGTTCTCTTTGAATGGTCTTAAGACTATGGTTATTTCCAATGAATTTTGGAAAGAGATACGAGATGCTCAGCTTCAAGATTCAATTTCATTAAAAATAAGTCAAGACATCAAGAATGGTGAGACAATGGACTATTGGTTTAGTGATGATGGGTATGTGGTTTTCAAGGATGGGGTGTGTATTCCTAACAATGAGTTTATGCGAAAGAAATTGTTGGATGAGGCACATCGAAGTAGCTATACCCTTCATCCCGGTGCTACTAAGATGTATCATGACATGCAGCGTCATTGGTGGAGGCATGAAAAAGGATGTCACAGAGTATGTTAGTAACTGTTTGACCTGTCAGAAGGTTAAGATAGAGCACCAAAAGCCACCGGGGTTGTTACAGCCTTTGGAGATTTGTAAATGGAAAATAGGACAGTATTTCAATGGATTTTGTATCTGGTCTGCCGAGAACCAAGGCTAGTTTTGACTCTATATGGGTAATTGTAGATCGTTTGACTAAGTCAGTATATTTCTTACCAGTCAAGGCCACCTATACGGTTGATAGGTATGCTGAGATCTACATTAAGGAGGTTGTGCGACTATATGGGGTACCGAGGGATATTGTTTCTGACCGTAATCCTCGGTTTACATCAAATTTATGGCAAGCGATTCAAAGGGCTATTGGCACGGATTTGAAGTTCAATACGTCTTATCATCCATAAACGGATGGACAAACTGAGCGGACAATCCAGACATTAGAGGATATGTTGAGGTCATGTGCCTTAGAGCTTCAGGGAAGCTGGGATAAGCATTTGCCTCTGGCAGAGTTTACTTATAATAATAGTTATCATGCCAGTATTCAGATGGCTCCTTATGAAGCATTGTATGGAAGACGGTGCAGATCGCCTCTTTGTTGGTATCAGTTGAGTGAGAAGACAATGATGGGACCGGATGTGGTAGATGAGACCACAGAAAAAATTAAGTTGATCCAATAAAAGCTTCTTACGGTGCAAAGTAGACAGAAAAGTTATGTAGATAATCGTCATAAGGACCTGTCTTTTGAGGTTGGGGATCATGTGTTTCTTAATGTTTCCCCATTGACGGGCGTCGGACACTCAATTTGGGCTAAGAAGTTATCTCCTCAATATATGGGTCCTTTTGAGGTTTTGAAGAAAGTTGGGCCGGTGGCTTATCAGTTGGCATTGTCGCCTCAGTTAGCAGGTGCACAATGTGTTTCATGTATCACAGCTGAAGAAGTACCAGCCAGACCCGTTGTATGTGATGGAACCTAAGGAGGTTGAAATTTAGGAGAATTTAACCTACCGGACTGAACCAGATCGTATTGTGGATGCTAAGGATAAGTAGCTCAGAAATAAGACAATCCGGTTGGTAAAAGTGATTTAGAAAGGGACAACTCCGGGAGATGCAACCTGGGAGACTAAGGATCAAATGAGGAAGGAATATCCACTGTTGTTTCCCTAGGTATGTTTCTCTCTTTGATTCATGAATTAGTTTGGATTTTGGGGACAAAATCCTTTTTAAAGGAAGGGAGAATGTAACATCTCAAAAATTTTAAGACTCGAATTTATTTTAAAAAAATAAAATAAAATATCTATAATTAAATTAAAATTTAGAATAATTTAATAGAGCTCCAGAGTTTGAATTTTTCTCAGCAAAAGTTTGGTTTTATTTGATTTTTAACTATGGGAAAAAGTACCAAAGTTGACCCGGGCTTTTATGCTATAATAAAAAATGTTGGGCCCTTTCTTGTAATTTTCCCCAAACTTTTAGATCAGCAATTTAAAGAGTAAAAACAGACACAGAAACACAGAAAAGGAAAAGGAAAAGAAAGGAAACGCGTGTGAGAGAGAGAGAAAGAAGAAAGGAGAAAGAGAGGAAGTTAGGCTCGGATCCAGGAGACTTTGCGGCCGTTGCAAGCTCGGCTACATGATAGGTAAACTCCCTACTTGAATCCTCTTCCCTTCCTCTTTGTTTTTCTCAATTTTTGGAAGATGAAGTTTGTGGATTTTGATCCCAAAAGCTTTACTCTTGTAAGCTTTTGTTTCTTTGGATCCTAGGAAGGATGTTTTGAGTTTCTATATAATGATCTAATATTTTGAATGGATAATTGGATGAAAAGAGGTGTTTTGGGCACAAACTAAACCCTGAGAGATTGAGTTTTGCTCCTCAATAGTTTAAGCCTATTGATTTAGTTATAATTTTGCTATTTGAGCCCAATAAGATTTAAATTAAAGTTTGGTTTTCATTATAAGGGCTAATGGTAAAAGTTGATGACACTAAGTGAAGGTTTTTAATTGATTAAAAATTATATAAATTGGAAATTAGTATAGTGATGGCTAATAAATGGTTTTGGTGGTTAAGTGATACTATGTGAATGGTTGGTTTAATATATGGACCATTGGGATGGATTATGGCTCATAGACCCAAGTTGTGTGGTATGAGTTATAGTCTTCATTAATGTTATTTGACATGATAAGTGATGTGGATCACTTATATGTTGTAGGAATTGTTAGTGGAATTTGTTCAGAAGTTAAGGAGCAAGCCGAGCCCTATTTTGTACAAGAGGAACCCTTTTAGTACCAAAGGGTTGAGGTAACAGGGGAATTTATATTTTTTATTACTTTGTTTTAGCTATTTTTGAATAAATATTACTAGTTATCATGCATTACATGTTTTAAAAGATTAAATGTGCTTTATAAGGGGTTATAGGGTACTACTTTGATTATAGTGCTAATATGTTTTCTAATTGTCTAACAATAATATTTTTATGGAAACAAGATATGTTTACATGTATTTTAATCATAAGGAATAGAAGTTGCACTTAAGGAAGCGTAACTAAGTAAGGTACCTTAGATAGGCTAAGGAACCGTTTAAGGGAGATTTATAAATGTTATACTACCTTAGAGTGTTGAAGTGGTCAATACTCGAGAAAGGTAGACACGAATAAAAGGCATGATCTCGGTGGGAGTTCACCAATAAGAAGGTGTGGACTTTTGATATTCCATGGCATACTGCCAGTACTCAGTGTTGCCTTATGTATTATGGGCTCAGTGCACTAAGGTGGTTAGTGTATTGAGTGTTCGACACCTTTCAGTGGGGGAGGGAATCCGACATATGAAGTGTGAGGTTGAGTGCCTAGGCTAAGGTAGCCCTCACATGGAGAGTGAGTTGGGCTGGCTTTGGTAGGGAGTTAGCTTTGACTGCTCAAGATTCATGTCGAAGGGGCATAGGCGGTTTGGTGGATTAGATCATGTCTTAGATTATGTTTTGTGCCTGTGGAAGTACAAGTAGGTATAAGGCTTACCTGCGAGTTAAAGAGTGCCAGGGGGCATTTTGTTGGTCATAAAAGGCCATACTGGCCTAGGTCATGCATTCATGTATTTTAAATGGCTAAATTATACTATGTTGAATTTATTAGTCGCTTATTCGATTATGGCTTGCTTTGTAATAATCAATGTAGATTTCTCTGTTACTAAGACTGTGGTTGTCTCACCCCTCTCTTTTCAATATTTTAGGTCCAGGCGAAGGAACCAGTGGAGGACGGGGAAAGGAGCAGAGCTAAGGGTTGTTTGTGAATTGTAAAGAACTGCAACCCCTTTCTTTTGTGCAAATCTATTGTAATGTATTTAAGCTTAGGGTGCCAGTAGGATATGATTATGTATATGTGCGTGAGTATGTGTGGATTGTATGGCTTGTGTATGAATTTTTGTCTAGACTTGTGGCTAGAAAACTTGGCTATGGTGTGTGGTTTTGATGGATTTATTTACTAGACTAAGTTTTCATTATAAGCAAATATTTATTTTGATATATATGTGATTCCACAAGTAAATGCAAAGTGGTTGCATTGCAAATGGTGTGTTATAGACAAACATATACCTTGGATAGAGAGAGTGGGTGCGTGGGCCCCACAGAGATCTCTGAGCCAAGTGAAAATATTTAGCATGTGTATTCATATGTGTATATGATATTTGGAATAGTTTTTGGCCACTCTTGTGTGATTTGTGCATTTTAGGGGTTTAGGGTCCATTTTGGGAAATGCACCCGAGTGGTCAAATTTTGGTATAAAGGGTTTTTCTACCATTTAAATGTTCTATCAGCTGTTTTTAGTCCTATTTGATGTGTCTAAAGTGTTCCCATAAGTTTGTGACCATTAAGATGAGATTTGGACAATTTTGAAAATGGTTTTTACCAAAAATCTGCACTTTTGCATCCAGGTGTCCAAATCTTAATCCAACCATTGGATTTCTCTAAAATTTGGATCAAAAGTAAAACCTTTTATAAGCTTCGTGTGAGCTTTGGAATCACTTTGATTGGATATCGGACGAAAAAATGGTGCACTCTGAAATTTGGTTCGGAGGAGCTGTCATGACAGCTAAGGTGCTGTCATGACAGCAATATATGTTGATGTTGCAACATACACGAAATTTAATCCGTCTGTTGGATCTTTCCAAAATTTGGTATGCTAATAGTACTATTTAAAAGTAACATGTGGGACTTGGAATCGCCCCGATCGGAGGTCGGATGATGAAATGGTGCACCCCGAAAATTAGTCCGGAGGTGCTGTCATGACAGCTAAAATAGTCAATTTTTTAACATGTCTAATTTTTAATCCAACCGTTGGATCTTTTTAAAATTTAGTACACTTATAGTACCCTTTGAATGTGACGTGTGAGCTTTAAAATTACTTCAATCGGAGGTCAAATGATAGAACGGTGCCTCCTGGAATTTGGCCCAGGAGGGCTGTCATGACAGCAATAAATTGCTCTCATGACAACATCTTTTTATTCTACTTTCGTCTAGCTTGCTTCCGTGCACTATAGGTAGAACCTAATAAATTTTTTTTAGGTTTTAAATGATTTATTTCTTAAGTTGGTTAGAGGATCAACTCCTTAACCACACTTAGTTTATTTGAATTATGTGATTTTTGGATAACACTCAGGGCAAGTGTTATATTTAGTTTGACACACAAATATACCATCCTTTATTTTTTAATTTATAGTCCCAAAAAGAATGTCAGTTCTCCTATCATAGACATTTCAAATTCTCACTGCATTAACTTAAAAAATTCCTTACACAGAGATTCATCAGTTGCACTAAATATAATATCATCTACATAAATTTCAATAATTAACAATTAATCCTTTTGTCTTTTTATAAAAGGGGTAGTATTAACTTTACCTTGATTGAATCCTTTTTCTAAGAGAAAAGAGCTCAATCGATCATACTAGGCTCTAGGTGCTTACTTGAGTCCATAGAGAGCTTTCTTTAATTTGAAGATAGCATTAGACTTCTGAGGATCTTCAAAACTAGGTAGTTGTTCAACATATACTTCTTCAAAGATGTAGCCATTGAAAAATGCACTTTTTAGATCCATCTGTTATAGCTTGATATCTTTCACAGATGCATAGGCTAAAAGTAGGTGAATTGCTTCCAATCTAACAACTAGAGCAAAAGTTTCTTCATAGTCTATACCGTCCTCCTGATTATAACCCTTTGCCACTAGTCATGCTTGTTATTGACAATGATGCCTCGTTTATCAAGTTTGTTCTTAAAGACCCACTTAGTTCCAATTATTAGATGGTTTTTGGGTCTTGGTACCAAATCCCATACTTGGCTTCTTTCAAACTAATTAAGCTCTTCTTGCATTGCATCTATCCAGTATGAGTTAGATAAGGCTTCTTCAATTGTTTTTGGCTCTACTTTTAAAATAAAGGCTGAATGACCAGCAATGTTTTATAATTTACTTCTAGTTTGGATAGTTTCATTGATATTTTTAATGACTTGATCCAAATGATGATTTTTGTTACTTCTCCAAGCGGCTGGTTAATGAATTTCTTTGATTTCATTATCTTTGGGTAGAGTCTCATATTTCTCTATTGGGTCCTCTATTGTATTGTTCTTCTTTAGTTGAAGATCACACAACTTCTCAGTGACATTATCAACATCGAGGGTCTTCTTCTTTTCCATAGGAAATTCATCAAATACAATATGTATTGATTCTTTCGTAGTCTTAAATCTAAGGTTGGATACATAAAAAGCTTTACTCTTGTTGGAGTAACCAAGAAAAATTCCCATGTTTGATTTGGGATTAAATTTTTCTAGATTCTCCTTATTGTTATTGTGAATGAACACCTTGCTACCAAACATATAGAAATGAGATATGTTTGGATTTTTTCCCTTACAGAGTTCATATGGTGTCTTATTAAGTTTAGACCTTATATAAGCTCTATTGATGATGTAACAAGCAGTGTTCACAGCATTAGCCTAGAATATTTATGACACACCATTATCACTAAGCATAGCTCTAGCCATTTCTGTGAATACCCTATTCTTCCTTTCTATCACTCCATTTTATTGAGGGGTTTTTGGTGTAGAGAAGTTGTGACTAATTTCATTTTCATCACAAAAGTTCATGAAGTTACCATTTTCAAATTCTCCTCCATAATTAGACCTGATTAACACTATAGAAACACCTTTCTCATTTTGGATCTTTTTGGCAAATACACTAAAAGCACAAAAAGTTTCGTATTTAGATTTAAGAAAGTAAGTTCAGGTAAATCTAGAGTAATCATCAATAATAACTAAAGTATAGAGATTTTTCACTAAAACTTTTTATTCTCACAAGACCTAGCAAATCCATATACAAGAGCTGAGAGGTTTTTAGACAAGATAAAATTTTTTTACTTAAAAGATATTTTAGTTTGTTTTTCAAATTGACAAGCTTGGCAAACTTTTTCTTTATCAAAGCTTAAGGGTGGTAAACCAATAACTAAATCATTTGGCAAAAGTTTTTCAATTTGTCTTTTGTTCACATGAGCTAAATGTTTGTGCCACAAATAGCTTTCCTCAAATTTACTTAGAAAACTGGTTTGAGAAAGAGTTCATAATCTAAATCAACAGTGTAACAGTTACGCAACACTAGTGTTAGAAGGAAATAACACAGGTATTGTTCTGATAGTACCGGTGTAGTCCAATATGTAAAAGATGAAAATTATTAATAATTTTGAGTGAATAAGGATACTTTTGAAAACATTACGCAACACTAGTATTAGAAGGAAATAACACCAAAGTAACATAATCAATCAAACGTCTTCGTAGGAGAAAAGAAGGGATAGTATTGGTGTTGAAGTGTTAGCACAGGTGTTACAAAAACTTATGCAAAACTTAGTACAGGTGCTAACAAGTAACATAGGTGTTGTCTTAATTCAAATAAGGATATGAAAAGAATAAGACCGATGTTAAATGGATAGTACTAGTGCAAGAAAAAAGGTTTGAATAAGAGAGAATCATTTACATAAGTGTAAAGGGAAAACACTGGTGTTAGAATGAGTAGGACTAGTGTTATATGAAACACGAATTAATAGAATTGTTAAGATAATTGAGGTAGCATCGGTGTTAAAGCTTCCAATATCAATGCTAATAACACTTAGAAATACTTTAGAATAATACAGCTTCGAGCACAAAGATTATAGCTAAGTCAAATTTTCACGCCCCAAAATAGAGGGTGACCGGCATGGGTGTGAACCACTCTCACATTCCCATAAGCCTCCAAATGAATATTTATTCTATTTTACAAAAGAACAGAATAAAATTTAATCAAATCACATGAAAATTAAAATAACTTCTTTAAACTTGATATCATAAGAGGGTGTCGATAATTTTGTAGAAATTTCAACAGAACCTCTCCTGTAACTAGGATCTCCTGAAAACTCTACAACAAAAAATTTTTTTTAGATAATAGAATAAATCAAGAGAGTAGCTCCTTCCAGCCATCAACCAATATACAGACCAAAAATAAGGTTTATCAACAATCTATGTAGAGCATCTACTCTTTCTTTCAAATCAAAAGACATACAAATCATATATTTACATTAAAGCAACAATAACCATAAAAAAGGTCCACCCACTGTAGCTAGTTGCCCTTTAGAGGTCGATGGTGGGATCACCGTCAGCTATCAAATCTAAGGCCTAAATAAATTTTTCAGTGAATAGCATTCCTATGAAAAAAGTTCTTAAAATTTTAATCAATAATCTCTAATAATGGTGTCAGCTAGTTAAAAGCAATTCCACCAAAATTTATAAACATGTAAGTCATAACCATATTTATAAAATAAGAGTAAATTGAAAATAATTTATGTTATCATGCTTAAAGAAAACAATCTTCTCTCATATAACTCAAAGTGACACAAATTGCTAGTCAAAATCAAGTAAATTTCGAAAACACATATTAATCAACATTTAAAATTTTGAGAACTCAGCAGAACAGGTTACAAACGTGGACACTCAGTCCACGAGGATAAATAACCAAATGCAGCTTATGCCACGAAAATAAACGTGGACACACAGTCTACGAGGGTAAGTAACCAAACGCAGCCGAAGCTACGAAACAAACATGGACATACAGCCCACGAGAGTAAGTAACTAAACGTGGCTCGGGCCACGAAATCAAACGTGGGTACGAAGCCCACAAATACCAAATGTGAGAATAAAACTCACAAAATAAACTAGCTAGTGTTTAATCATAGTGCGTTACGGCTAACGGAATTGTCGTTAGCAGCAGTGTTTTGTTTCAAGTTCTCTTAAAAATTGTGTTTCAACCATGCGAGAAAATAATTATTTCTAAAATATAACCTGCGTTTTCAATACCAAACTCGCATGTATCACTTTAAATTTCAATTTAAGACCTGTTGAAAATAGTCTTTCATAAAATAATATACGAGCTTGCGTTATCTAAACAATCAACGATTTCAAGAGTTTAATAAACCAAATAATTCCATAAATCTTTAAAACATATTCCCTGAGGAAATAAATGCATATATCCTCCTTTAAATGTCTCACGTCGATGTCACAAAGTTTCAAAACTAATGTAATTCACAAGAATAAAGT
This sequence comes from Prosopis cineraria, assembly GCF_029017545.1. Taxonomy (NCBI): domain Eukaryota; kingdom Viridiplantae; phylum Streptophyta; class Magnoliopsida; order Fabales; family Fabaceae; genus Prosopis; species Prosopis cineraria. The sequence continues at coordinate 12,657,727 of NW_026555340.1, read as the reverse complement.
ATTTCAATGAAAATTTGTTAAAAATAAAAATACCAATAAAAATAAATTAAAGGGAATGCTATTCACTTACATGTTGAAGTTCTAAATTCTCGAAAGTATTTTTCTTTTAATTCTTATCAAGGACTTGTTCTTCCACACACCCTATAAAACATAAACATATACAATTTTAATAACTTTTTAATTTATAACATAATCTCTATCAGTCACCATCTAAATTTCAAAAACTAAATTTATGATTTAAAGTTAATTCAAGCATTATTATTTATTCCTCTAACTTCCTTTATAAAACTTTAGCCATGCCATACTATTTCCTTGGAATAGGAATTTTCTCACAATCTTTGCACCACTTACCTTAGGTGCATTACTCCTACCTCTTCAATTTTAAGCCTTTAACCATTTACCAAAAATCAAACAAACTCCAAGTATACACATGATTATGTGAAAGCTCATAATTAAATTCCTTTACAAAGCTACAAGTGAATTCTTAAACCAATAATTCTCATCAATATTTAGAAGTTAAATTTTATTTCCTCATACAAGCCCTTCAATGACATCTTATAGGTACCAACCATATATCCAAGCTTGCTTCTTTCAATTTCAGTCCAGATTTTTTTTTGGTCAAGGAAGCAACAAAACACCCACCAAAATTTTTATAATTTCAATCCTCAATCAGAACTCTTTCTTTCTCGCATAGATTCATCAAGAAATCCTTTAGATTCTTACCTCAAACACCAATAACAGCAGGGGCAATGAAGAAGGCAGAATCTATAGCAAAACAGAGGAGAGAAAATGGAACTCTTCAGTTGAGCAAGAAACAGAGGAAGACGCTGCATCATTCAAAGGGAAAAACTAGAATCAGTGTCGCCTCAGCTCACGACTAGCATCACCCATTTTCGACGACCTTAACCCAGTGAAATGCTGAGCTCGCGCAAGGGAGAATGACGCAGAAACAGGGGAGAACTCTAACTAAAATGAACAGACCAGCCACGAACACATCGGCGATAATGAGCTATGCGAACACGATGCCAGCTACGATTGAAATAGAGCCAGTAATTTGGGCTGAGCCCAACGAGCCAGTCCGAACCCGCCCGAAAAATTTAGGGTCAAGCCCGAAAAAATATTATTTTTTTATTATTCAGGCTTATTCGAGCTGCCCGAATAGGCTTGAGGAAATTCAGGCCAAGCCCGATCAGGTTCGGGCTTGGCCTGAATACCCGAATAAAAAAATAATTTTTTAAAAAAATATATAAAATATAATAAATATTAATTAATTTTTCAAGTTTTATATCATTTTATATCAAAATACTATATATATAAGTGTTTTAACGTAGTTATTTTTTTAAAAAAAATTAAAATAGTTATATTTCATATTTTTATTATTTTTAATCAATAAAATATCTCAAAGTAATATTTAAAATATATTTTAATATTTATTTTAATATTTTAAGACCCAATTTTTGTTAAAAAAAATTGAGTCTTATAAATCATTTGCATGTAAAAAAATAATTTTATATTTTTTATAAATTAATAGAATTAATTTTAAAGTAAAATAAAATTGAAAATAATTTTAAAAATAAAATTTAGGCATGTACGAATTTCAAACTCTACTACTAGATAAACATAATAAATAGAATAATATTCTTAAATAAGTACTTGATTATTGTCCATGCTAGATTTGGTTAAAAATTAAGAGTAAATTAGAGTAAGAATCCCTTTTATGTAAGAGTTAAACAATATAAAAAGTTAAAGAAAATGATTTCAAAAAAATAATATTTTACTCATAATTAAATAATTTTTTATATAATATAATGATGGCAATTTTTTTTATATTCATAAAAATGAAAAGTATAATTTACCTAAAAGTTATTAAAACTTTGAACTAATTGGAATAATAATTTTAAGTTAGTAGTCTAACTGTGATTGAATTGAGATCAACTTATTTATAATTAAAATAATATAATTTAATTAAAATATATAAAATATTTATATATGACTATGATAAGAGCAATATTTAAATAACTAAGACATTAATTTATAAGTACATGAAACATTCATGAATAAATTATATATAATACAACAAAATAATAACAGAGCTACTTAAACACAAAGTTGGTAAGTTATTTTTATTTTATTCTTTTAAAATTAAGATAATATTTTACGCTTAATAGAATTATTTACAAATTAAAATTGGTTCAAAAAATAAAGAAAAAATATTTTTAAAAAATTTTAGATATTCGGGCCAGCCCGAATAAGCCTGAAGCCTGAAGATGTTAGGACCAGACTTGGCTATATGGGCTTTTTAGAAGGGGTAGGATGCTTTAAGCCTGATTCGAATAAGCCCGGCCCGAATAAGCTCGGCCCACCTGAATTACCGGCTCTAGATTGAAAGGGAAGAAAGCAATGACCCACGAGAGGCTAAGCAAAATCTGTCAAATCCTTAGATCTCCTTCTACTCTAGAATGCCCGAGAAAAGAAGAAGGAAGAGTTAAAATATCTAATGAACCAAGGGCAGTTTGGTAATTTCGCATAGCCAGAAAAAGAAAAATTTAACTCTCCTTTTTGGTCTCTTCCAGATTCGAACTTGGGACCTCATGTATGAAAGATTGCTCAGCTGCAAGTAAACCAAGTCTCTAACTTGCTATATTTATCTCAAAAACTAATATAAACACACTTTAAGTAAGTTAACCTATATATTTATTTATTCATTTTAAATTTAGTCAAGGTTATTACACAAATATTTAACTAACAAGATAGCATAGTTTCTGTTATATATAAACTTACACTTAGTCAAATTTGATTAATGTTAAGCCAATTAACTTAGGTTTAATTTAAAAAAACTTGAAACGCACAAAATTTCTCTTTATTTTGTAATCATCAAAACTAGGGTTCAACATTGAACACTTGAATAGATAATTGTTCTGGTATTCCATTAGTACATATGCTTATGCTGCTGCTATTATTATTTATTGGACACTCTAGCTGTATGGGTTGGGCTCACCACTAGAAAGATGCAAATTAGCAAAGGAATGTAGCAAGAAGTCATCCATTCCTCTCTAAAATACCAAATTAGCAAGGAAATTAGCAAGGGATGTTGATTTTGTAGCTTAACTTAAAATTAGTGAGGAATTTTCAATCCCTTTTTAAAATAAGATAATTAACAAGGAAAATAGCTAATCCCTATGTAAAATAAGATAATTAGCGAGGGATTTAGCAAATGATTCTATCCCTAGCTAATTATTATAAAAAATTTGACTTTTGGCAATGACTTTTAATTATATATTTAATTAGTTTTATTTTAAAATAAAATTTAAATTTAAAAATTAACTAAAATATTCATAATAAAATTATTTAATATTTAATATTTTCTTTATTTTAAGTTCATTTTCATTAATAAAATAATATTTTATTAAAAATATAATATAAAGAATAATTTAAATAAAATATAAGTATTTTTAACATATTAATAATTGAAAATAAAATTTAATATATATGTGTACTTTTATAATATATTATTTGATTTGTTTGTGTAGTTAAATAATATAAATTTATTTTTTTATATAATAATTGTATGTGCCTTTTTGTTCAAGTGGAAAAAAAAAAAAGAGCATAAGACTTGAAAGGTAGGAAGTTAATGGTTCAAGTCATGACTTTAGCATAAATATAATGAATATATGACATAATAAGGAGCAAGTGACATGGCGTGAAGTGGACGATAGCATTAAATGAGTTGTCACACATGTGGCGAGTGATGGGGCATAGGATGATAGGTGACATGACGGTTGATAAGGCACAAGATTGTTGGCGACATATTATAAGTTGATACACAAGTGGTAGATGATGTGACATTACTATTTTTAAATATAAACATATTTAGTGAGGGATTAGCAAGGGATATGGCCCTCACTAAAAATTAATAAGAGACTGAAGTTCTCATTAAATCCCTCACTAATTTAGTAAGCCAATTATTAGCTACTAATTTAGTAAGAGACAAATCCCTCGGTAAAATATAATTTAGCAAGAGAAAATGACATTTAGCGAGGGTTTTGTCCCTCACTAAATTTTATTTTTCTAGTAGTGGCTATTGCTGTTACAAAAAATTGTAGGTTCAATTGGCTGTAAAAAATAATACTAAATAGCTATTTAAAAAAAATAATAATCATCACTTTTATAAAAACAAATGTAGTTTATATTAGCTGCGTCACTTTCATTATTAAAGTCAGTTTGTGAAGTATATGTATTTAACAAGGTGATCAAAGTTAAAAACTTATTAAATTTAAAAAAAAGAGTTAATTAGTATAATTTTGGTGTGTTTTATGGATCAATGGAGATTTTGATTAAAAAATCCCTCATTTGCATTAGAAAAATGAATGGCTAAGTCCGTTTCTTATTTTGCTTCTTTTGTAATTTGTAATTTCTTATGTATCCTAGTCATTTAAAAATTTATATCATTTCAAATCTCTTATTCTCTTTGTATTTTTATTATTGATACTTATTTTATGACTTCTATATATTTTCTTATCTCTTATTCTCATCTCTTATGGATTGAAAAAATAGAGGTAATTAAATTCATTACTTTTAATTTTTTATTTTTTATATTGAATCTTAACCCATCTCTCTTTTCAATTTTTTAAATTATCTAAACAAAAAAATTTAAATACATTAATTTTGCATATATAATTTAACATATAAAATTTTAAATCTAAAATTTAGATTCACCATTCCAAACTTTATCTCAAGGTTTTTCGAATTCTCATGAAATTGGAGTTGCTTATGAACATTCTTTGAAAAGAAGCAGGGTCTAGGATCCCTAGGATTTACTTGTTCGATACAGTAATGGGGACACAGGAATGTTTTTTCCCCCAACGAGGAAGATGATGGATAAGGTGCAAATTTTCCAAGTATTCGCTCACGTTATGGAAGATGTGATTCATGTGTAGATCTCGTCCACCGTTGACGAACCAAGTATAACAAGAGCAGGTAATTAAAAAAATTAATTGCCCCCAAGTCCCAGTTACTTGTTATATTTATTTCCATTTCTAGTACAATGCACCATTGATTATCTCACCAAAATTAAGGGAAAATGTTTAAGTTAATAATTTTATCCCAAAATAAAATAAACTTTTAATTTGATAACTATCTAAAATGAAAATTTTTTAAATTTACATTATATCCTTTCTCATTTAATAAATTTAAATGAAGATAATATTAAAAAATATAAGTAATATTTTATAGTGTGTCTTAAATATATAAATATATAAATATATAAATATATATATTAAGGACAAAAAATGTTTAAAAAAGTTTCATATACTCCCTTCGTTTAAAAATATGAGATATTTTTAATCGAATCTCACTCTCAAATAAAATAGTTACCTACTTTTAAATTAATCTTATCTTTTTATATTTATCCCTTTTAAACACCTTACAATAAATATAAAGTTATTCATCAATAGGGATACTCTTAAAAAAAAAATAATGATTACACCTCAAAAGATTAAAAATACTTTACATTTATAAATATTTAAATTTTTAAAAATTATTTTATATTTTTAAACGAAAAAAATATATTATAAAATTTAAATTCAAATAACATGCAGATGCTAGCTAGTTGTGCTGGATTCACTGCTAACCCTAGCTACCATATAAAGGTATACATGCGAGTAGAACACAATTATGTGTATTAATTAATGGGGGCTTCCGTTAATTGATGAAACAATACTGACAAGAATTTCTTGCAAAGGTCATTTAGTTATATGATGAATTTCAATTTAAAATTTATAATATTTGAATTTAAAGAATATAACATTATTTAATCTAATTTAAATTTTTTATGAGTAAAAAATTATTATTATTTTTTTAACGGAGCAGTGGATCTTACTCTCTCTAGATTCTTCGCCTTGGATCATGACATCCTAGGATCCTAAGATGAAGACGACCTGGTTCCATTATATTTTAATTTTTTTCTTCGAATGGGTCCCTCTTTATCATCTTTAACAAACTTTAAACGTCAAAATTAGGTCCCTATAAGCTTGGGTACATTGGGGAAGGGGTTGCATGCAGCCGTTACTAGCTCGTGATTCTAACGACATTTCCGTAGTAATTGCACGCGCAAGATCACTGTACTATTAAAAATATAAAGTGTTTTTTAAAAGCTTAGATATTAAAAATATAAAATATTTTTAATTTTTAAAGCATAATTATTATTTTTTAAAAGTGTTCTTACTAAATAAATTATTTTATATTTATTTTAAGGTGAAACACCTTATTAAATATGGATAAATATAAAAAGTATAGTTAATTTAAAGATAAATAATTAATTTATTGAGAAGTAGGATTTAGTTAAAAATATTTTATATTTTTTAATAAATGAAGTATCAATCATTATGAACAAGAGCGGGTGATTTTTCCTTATTATTGAAAACAATGGTAGGAGAAATTCTCTTCATTTTATTAAGTGTAAGATTAAATTGGATGCAAGTTAATAATAACATCGATGTAATAATTGATGTCATAAAACTTCGCAATATGAGGGAAGTGTTATGTTTTTATTCTAGACTTAAAAAAACAGTAATGGTTGCCAATGATTAATAATGATGGTTTATCATAATGGTTGACTATAATTGAAGGAAATTTATAGAAGTCAAATGTAATGAGCTTTAAAAATCAAGAAAGAAAAGAAAAATAACTCTAAATTATTTTCATTTTTTGTTTTAAAAAAATTAGAACAATTTTAAAAACATTTAAATTCAAAATATGTAAGGCCTATTTGTTTTCTATTTTCTTTTTTTTAAACCTATTTTATAATATAATTTTTAAATTTTTTTTTCAGAACAAATAAGAAGAAAATCTATTTGATTGTGTTAGTTTAAAAGTAACTTTAAAATTAAAAAATTGATCACTAGTGATGGTTGCCAGTAGTCGGTAGCTTGTAATAGTGATTAGTCAAAGTAGTGGCAACTTTCAATAATTAAATGCAATGTATATTCAAAATATAAAAAGATAAAATGAAAATAATTTTAAGATATTTTCATTTTTGTTTTTAAAAAATTAAAAAGTTTTAAAAATAATTAAATTCAAAATATTTATTCAAATGAGTTTTTTTAATTTGAATGTTAGAAATTTGACGGTGAAGACGAAAAAATATTATTTTTAATTATTTTAGAAATAAAATTATTTTAATTAATAATTTAAAATATTAGGGGCTTTTTTATAAATATTTTAAAAATAAAAATGCGTATCTACCCAATAACAATTAGCCCAAATCATGGTTTTATTTTATGGAGGATGAGAGCTTATTGCACCCCATGATGAGTATACGAGTTACACCCCTTTCTCGTTCTGCCATCCTGATTCTGATATCGCCACTGTGGCGATAGGGACAGTCGAACAGAAATGAAAAGTAAAGGAAATCAAGGAGAAAAAAATTTGGGACAATGGCAATAAAATCTTTTAAAATATATAAATAATAATTTAATTTTTTAAAATACTATAATTCAACTGAAATTTTTAAGAATTTTTTTGTTATTAATAAATTTATATAAATTATTAAATTGTCCTTATTAAAAATAAATGATTCATAAATTTTATTTAAATATTCACAATTTTCCTTCTTATATTCACAACAATGCAATAACAAATAAGAAATTTAACTTGCGAAGTTGTGATTTGCTGTTGCATTATTGCCAATATAAGAAAAAAAGTTGTAAATGTTAGATCATGTGTTTTGATGATTACAAAACTAAAAGAAGAGGTATTTGTTATGTGTGCAAATATAAAGAATCATGGATGAAAACAAACTTTAAAAGCATGAAGAATCAAGAGAAGATGAAGAAATTTAGGATAAATAATTTTAAATTCTCTTAAATTCAATATGAAAACTCAGAGAGCTTATTCACTTTTCTTCAATCATTAAATGAATGCATCATATGTCTCTTTTATATGCATTAAGACTCATCTAAATATGTTAAAATTTGCAAACTTTGGCCTTCTTGTATATGATTTTTCATAGAAAAAGTTTGCATAGTGAAGAGGTAGAATCATACGTGATTCTGCAGGTCATTCACAAGCTTTTGCATGTTAGGCACACTGACTGCTAGATCACGTGAGTGAGAAGAAGTGCTTCGCATGTGATTAAGCACTTGTGTGGTATGTTGTCTTATGCTTTGTCTCCATATGAAAAACCACGCATGAAAGGCTTCATTGTTCATGCAAATTTTAGCACCTGAGTTTTATTGAAATATAACTAAGTGCAAAACCACACATGAGATACTAATGGTATCACACGTGATGTATCACTTGCTATACATTCACACATTATTTTTGCTAAGTCTTAAAACCTCTCAAGCCAAGCTAAAATTATTTACTTATATAATCATTGATTCACAAATCTATATCTCTTGATCATGTAAAATTTTACTTGACTTATGCTAAGTTCCACGCATGAATATGCATCAGATAAGTTTATACATTAGCACTTGTAATTTCACGCGTGATATGGATCTAGTTCCATGCAAGTTTTGATCACATTAAATGGCCTTAGCATTTTGCCAGCCATTTCAAGCAAGAAAATGTAAAGGTTTAACGCGTGATTTGTCACACATAATTAATGATAGTTCTTGATGTGCAAAACCACGTATGAGAACAAGTGGTGTACTCGCATGTTTTATCACTTTGTTATGACAATATATTCATAAGTGCAAAATCACACATGATTAATCACATAGAATTGAATAATTATTCATGAGTGCAAAACCACATAAGAGAGCAGCATGGTACCACGCATGATTAAACACATAGAACTGAATGATCTTTCAGAAGCACAAAACCATGTGTGAGAGAACAAGGTGTTCATGCGTGATTTGTCACAGTCAGTCTTGAGAAACTTCCTTAGTGCAAAAACATGCGTGAATATGCCAGTCACTCACAAGAAAATGCATCAACGGATAGAATCACTGTTCCAATTGTCTGTCAACTTCCAAAAACTATATAAGTGATTCATTTTGAACCAGAAAAGAGGCTAATGATCTTTGAGTGAATATAATGTCATTTGTACATTAAAAGAGTTTTCAAATTGTGATTTTATATATTACATTCATTCATTATTGAAAAGAATTGTGAAAAATTCTCAAAATTTTATAAGCTTTCATTTATATTCACATTTACTTTTTTAGAGAGTTCATTGTAAAAATCTTCTATCATCATCTCAGAAATCTTAAAACGGATTTTTCAATTATTGTAATAACTTGCTGGATTGTAGTAAGATGTGTTAAGTGATTCAAGATAAGGTTAGTCTTGAGAGTTATACTGTGGTGGTAAGCACCTATTGAAGCTTGTGTTTTAGTTGAAAATCTCAAGTAAAATTTTGAGGATTGGATGTAAGCTAAGTTTGTGGCTGAACTAGTATAAATCTTGAATGTGTCATCTTCTTCCTTCACTTTTTAACTCTTTACTCTTCTTTAGTTTTAAAAAGTTTTAAGTGTCACCCAATTTATCCCTCTCTTAGGTACCAGCCTATCCTAATAGTGAATATTTAAACAAAATTTGTAAATCATTTATTTTCAACAAAAGAATTCACTCCTTTACGTGGCATTCGTCAGGGGGATTCTCTTTCTCCTTATCTTTTTATCCTTTGTATTGAACGTTTGAGTCATTGCATTCTTAGTAGTATCGATAGAAACAAATGGAAACCTATTAGACTAACACCTAATGGGCCTCCTATCTTCCACTTATTTTTTGCTGATGATTTGTTACATTTTGTAGAATTTTCTCTCTCTCAAACACAAATCATTCTCCAATGTCTTTCTGATTTCTATAATACATTCGGTTAAAAATCAATATTAGCAAATCCAAACTTTTCTACTCTAGAAATGTCAATTTTAATAGAGCTTTGCAAATTAGTGAAAATCTCAAAATTTCTCTCACTGGTAATCTTGAAAAATATCTTGGGATTCCTGTCATTCATGAGAAGGTTACAAAGCTTACCTTTACGCCTTTAATTAAAAAGACGAACTCTCACTTGGCAAATTGAAGAAGTCGATACCTCAACATTGCAGGAAAATCTATTCTCATAAAATCTGTTCTATCAGCTCTTCCTAATTATACTATGCAAACTATGCTCCTACTTGATAATGTGTTAGTAGAATTGGATAAAATCTCCAAAAATTTTCTTTGGGACTCTTCCGATGGGAAAAAAAACCCCACCTTCTCTCTTGGGATTGCGTCACTTTGGACAAAAAGGTTGGCGGTCTCGGCATTAAAAATCTTAAAAGCTAAAATATTGCTTTTATTATGAAGTTGTGTTGGAGCATTCTCACTAAAACAAATTGTCTTTGGGTAAAGGTCTCAAGGGATAAATACAATTGTAGCATACAGACTATCCCTATAGTTGTTAAAACTAATTCTTGCTCCTGTACCTAGAGTAGCATTTGCCAAATATGGGACACTTTCATGACTTTCATTGGTTGGAAAGTTGGAAAAGGAGATAAAATATCCTTTTGGCATGATAAATGGACCTCTCTCCCTGATCCTCTTGTTAAACATGCCTTTCATAACACTGATTCTATTCTCCATGTGCGAGTATCAGATTTTTGCAAGCCTAACGGAGATTGAAGTTTAGATCTTATAAGAAGATACTTGCACCCGAATATTATTAATCATATTGCTCTTGTTCAACCTCCTAACACTTAGAGCACAGAGGACACTCTTATTTGGAGACCATCTTCTGATGGTAACTTTTCTATTAAATCTACCTACACAGCAATAGAAAATCAAAAGGCTCAGGAATATAATAATTTATAGTCCAAAATCTGGAAATAGCCTACTTATGAAAAGATCAAGTACTTGCTTTGGAAAGTAGCTTGGGATCATCTTCAAATAAACTTTATGCCCTCTAATGGAAACATTATATAGCATCGTACTTGTCAACTGGGTTGTAACTCTCATAATTCTTCTATTCATATCTTAAAAGATTGCAAAGATGCTAAAGAGGTTTGGGAAAAGTTAGTTAAACCTTCCATGTATAATATTTTTTCTCTCTTCCTTTACAGGACTAAATTATTTGGAATGCTAATAATAAAGTAGGAAGTAGACATACTAAAGGATTGCCCTGGAAGAAACTTTTTGCACAAACCTATTGGAACATCTGGAAAACAAGATGCAAGGAAGTTTACTCCAAAGATGAAATTTTGGACAAAGACACTGCTTTCTTAAGCACTCAACAAATTATAAATGATCTACAGCTTCAATCCAAGCTTGACCGTCTGAGAAATTTCAATACCAGACATGAAGCAAGTTGGAAGCCTCTGAATCTTAGATGAGTAAGACTTGATGTTGATGGTTTGCTCAAGCATAATGGTGCTCCAGTCTGTGGAGGTCTTATTAGGGATGACAAGGGTAACTGGATCAAAGGTTTCACTAAAAACCTTAATTACCAACACATTACCACTACCGAGCTTATAGGGATTCTAGAAGGGCTAAACATCTCCTGGAATGCAAAGACTCCGAAAATCAATATTTATAATGATTCCATGGAGGCCATATCCCTCATTAATGGTACCTTGATCCAAAATCATCTACTCTCAAAAATCATCAAAAGCATTAGAAATCTCATCATAAGGAGTTGGGAGGTCACTCTAGAATACGTCCATAGAGAAGCAAATTGATGTGTTGATCTTCTAGCCCACAAGGCCTCTAGCGAATATTTTGATATTACTCTATTTGATAATACCCTAATAGATTGTAGAAGCATTTTGTCTTCTGATATGACTTGACCTTGGTCTTTTTGCACAGTATTTTTACCGTGGCCTTGTATTAAAAAAAATAGTGGTAGTAATAATAAGAAGTTTGGGCTTTAAGTTTTAAATTAAATAAGCTTTGAGCAAATTGTGAATATGTCCCAAGTTTATTTCCAAATTAGTTATAAAACCTTATTTTAATTTCTAAGAATGTTTTTATTATCAAATGGTAAGAAAACAACCCTTTAAAACCCTACAATTCAATTTCTCTATATTCCAAACCAATAGAAATTAGGGCAGAATAGGAGTAGAAGGTGATATGAAACTTACACGATAAGCAAAAGGTTGGAACTAACTCCCAACACTTTGAATTGATTTGCCCTAGCAGAGCAGAGACTCTCCTCCTCTCCTTTCATGTTTTCCCCCTTTTTCCCTTCCGTTTTCTCATGTCTGACCTATAATGTCCTTTCTGACATTACTAAATTGTAACACACATACCACATAAAGGTAGTTAGAGATCCTTTAAACCTTTAAGTTACCATAATTCATATTTATAAAAAAATATATAAATTAAATATTTTGAAATAGTTGGGATCCTAAAAAATTTTGGCAAACAGTTTAAACTAGCAAAATATAAATATATATGCACAACGGAAGCTTTTGGATGCATAAATACCATATCTAAGAAAATAGGGCCAAACAAAAATTCTAAACAATTTGGGTATTTTAATATGCATAAATACAGTGGCATGTGACACATGTGCTGTGTCACATGATACAAAACCACAAGACCCTACTCTATGTTATGTGTCATAGCATGTGCACCATATGTCATAGCGCATATGATAGATTTTGTTGTTATGATAGTTTGATAGATTTGAACTTTAAATGTGCACCATTTTCTCATACGATGTTCGATTAGAGTGATTTAAGCGCCCACACAAAGCTTACTTGATAATCTATCTAATGACATAAGTTTCATTTTAATCTAATATTTTATTCAAAAATTAAACACTCAAATGCAAAATGATAACTTAATATCATTTTCACCCACTCAAGTGACCTAATTTTCAACCATGTGTCATCAATCACTTTTAAGGTATTGGCCACATCTAATGAGACATTTAACACCTGATTAAATAATCATATTATCAAAATCAAATGCAAAGACAAGTTTGGCCACTTAATTGCCCTTTATCACATTCACTAAGGCCCATTGTTCGCATTTTCACATATATAAACCTCCTTGGCCAAATTTCACATATCTATCACTTCTAAACACACAATTATGCACTTGTATTAGTATCTTAGCCTTCTTGATGTATCTTACAACATCTCATATGTTTTCACATTATAGGGCTAAGATATGCATATAACATTCACACGGGTACACCAAAATATGCTAATGCATTCCTATGACAACTCATATCATCAAATATTTAAAACATAAGTTCATTACACAAAAACTCTAATAGCATGGTGTAGCACCATTACACCTGACCCGAATCATTCCCCTTGCTCCTTTCACTATTAGAACCTATAAAATGGTAACTATAGGGTGAGATAAACATCTCAATAATAAAAATAATTCACAACTATCTATTAACAGGAATAATTGTAAATAAGTAAACTAAATGTGTGTGTGTGTGGTGTGTGAACATATCTATTTCATAAAACCATTTTTTCTTATTCACATGATCATCCCATCCATCCAAATCTCCATATCACCCTAATCAAACCCATAGGCTCCACTAGACCAGCCATATATCAATTAATCTTAGCACACTTTAAATAGTAGAATCATCTAGCTAAATGTGTTTAATCCTACTTTCATACCATAGATTTCCCTTATCACACACATGATTGGGGTGTCATTACTCTAACATCACATCTCATAGATGCTAAGGAGCTTAGATCTCTAACACCACACCTGTTTAGGCACTAAAGAGGGAATCTTCAACACTATACCTGCATAGGCACTAAGGAGAGGATTTTTCCAATCGCATCCCATTAGACATTAAAGAGAATAGATGCCATATGGTTTTTTACTACTCCTTCATGCAGGTAAACTCTCACCCCTAATATGATAATGCCTTATTCATGTAATATAATCACATTTATCTACTAGATTCCACTTATACCTCTTTAACTTGTCAACCATTTTCTTTTGTAATATACTATATAAACCAAATTCTTATCAATGTAAAGTCATGCAAGTTTTCAAATCATACAAATGATTACAAATCACATATATCATACTATATATTTACTCATAAATAGTTAGACTAGTGAATAAATGAAATGAATTATTTAGTTACCTTTACTGATGGTTTCTCTTAAGCAACTAGCTCATTAGTTTGAGTCGCACATGCAAGTGTGTTAATCTATACAAATTAGCACTTTAGGTCTCAATCATCCTCTTAAATCCTTTTATCACCTCTATTAGCTTCAACACACTTCACACCAAACTTTCACCCATTTTCAATTTATCAAATTAAGCTAAATTAAGCTTATAGTTGATTTAATGAGCTAAGCACATCAAGTTATTCAAAATTATGTGCCATGCATTGCGGTGCATGTAGCATGTAACATTATAAGTTTTCAACTTGGAACTTTGTGTGTTTAAGAAGGGTGAATTGGTCAAAATATGTGATCTGTAAATAATGGTGTTTCTAGCATATTAGTAAAGTTATTTAACCTTTAAACAGCCTCGAAAATGAGTTAAGATGGTGTATGAGTCAACCAAGCTTGAGAGGGTAGGTAAAATGGCATGTGGCACTTTCTATGCCATGTGTCGTAGTGCACAACCAATTTAGGGATTAAATTAAACGAGAAATGTGTTTGATTTTAGAGGAAAAAAAGAAAGAAATGGAAGAAAAAATAGAGGATGAGGAGGACTTGAGGTTTGCTAGGGCTTGCTTCCAATGTCACTTTGGGAGTGTATTATCTAACGCCCTCATTGACATTACTATATGTTCCGCTACAAAAATCACTAATTACTTCTAATTTTGAGTTAAAATTATTGAAAACATTAGGATCTCAATAAAATATTTCTAGAAAACATTTTATAATCATTTAGGTTATTTAACCCTATACACAATTACATACACAGCGGAAGCATATAGATTAGGTACATCAAAAGTCAAGAAAACATATGTATCACTTAAAAATAAAGTGAAAAATTGCATCGTGCACCACGGCTTATGCCACATGCACCACAGCATGTGGCATAGAGGCCACAATTGCCTGCTCTGTGTCGTGCACCATGGCATGTGAGTACATGCACCGTGGCGCACACACCTGAATTTACTGTCAAATGACAGTTTTTGATATAAAATTTAGATACACACCATTTCCATATACGAAGTCTGATTTGGATGGTTCAAGCCCCCACACGAAGCTTATTTCAAAATATAATGAATGACACTGGTTTCACCTCAATCTGATATTTTTATCAAAAATTGGATACTAAAGTGCACTTTGACTATTGTCTGTCAAAGTTTTGCCACTTAAATATCTTAATTCGAAACCAATAGTCATAAGCCACTTTTTAGGCCTTGACTAAGTCCAAATGGATAAAATACACCTAATTGACCATACACATGCACAATATAACACATGTGCACAAATTTGGCCTATAATCTACCCATGTCACACTTTGGGCCACAACCACATTTTCAATTTTCTTGTCTCATATATGGCCAGATTACTCCATTTAATCTCCACCCACTTCATATACACACATAATTACATCCCTCCACTAGCTTTTTTTAGTCATTTCCTCATTCACACATATACAAGGCTAGGGAGTTCAAAATTACAAAAGCATACCATAATCATAACTAATGCACATATACAAATCTTATAGCAACTTATACATACTTTAGACTTATAATTCACAAATCAATACACCATATCTTACAAAGATTTAGAAAAGAGATATTACCTCACGCTATATCCTTTCCCTTTAATCCACTAGTACCAGAACCTAAAAAATGTAAATAACCACGGGTGAGATAAAAATCTCAATAACCAGATATAGCTCATTAAACATCTATTACCATAAATAACCATGCCAAAGTAATTGAAAAGTATTATATAGCACATCTATATATAACATATCAATATTAAATTATCTTTTTCACATATTATCTTTTTCTGAATCAACCACTGGTTGACCTGAGCTTACTTTCGGTGGTAGATACACCCAGCCAAAGGTAATCTAACCTACCTATAGACTATGGTTTTCCCTCTTCACACACTTGTGATAGAGGTGTCATTGACTCCTAACTGCACCCTAACGGGAATTAGAGAGTTGCCAGACTGCCCAGATATCCCATGCCATAATATACTATACCAAATTATCCATGGTAACAGCCTAAATAATGTTGCACCAGATGTCTCATAGTGCCAGTCCGACCATATAAATTTTTCACTCACAAATCTCCACATACACACAACCCCACATATCCTGGGTAAACTCCCATCCCTTGTGATCATGCTCTTTCACAATATCCACTACTTATACATCGTTCCATAATATATAAATATATATAGTCATGAAAAATTAATAATTTTCAAATTCATTTCACAATGAAAAGTTCATGCTAAAACTCATAAATTCACAATTTGATATTTGACATTCACGTTTACACAGTTATAATAGTTAATAAACATAATAAACTATATGATTACCTCAACTCTTCTGTTCATAAGAAAAGGGTTACTCGTGTGACTTCAACCCTATTCAAGCTCCTCTCTCATAGTTCATGTATCACACACTAGAATCTATACAGAATTGGCATTCATAGTCAATTTTTCTATTGACCAAAAGTGCCAATTATCATAATTAAATATTTAATTGCCATCAAATATACATTTTATACTCGATTATGCACATTACCATTGATTACCCCTCATTTCAAGCTTTAACACTTTCTAGAAATTTTTCTCTCACTACTCTCTCTCTAAATTAGGGCAATTCTTGCCTAAAGCTTCAAAACTTTATCTTTTTTATTTAAACTAGTTACAAAGCACTAGTTTAACTCTAGAGAACCTTTTTATTACTATCAGGTAAGAAATTAACTCCTTAAAAACTCCTGAATTCACTTTCTCATTGATTAAAACTAAGAGAAAATAGGATAGATTCGGAGGTTAAGGCAGTATGTGACTTATCCATAAGTAACGAGTCAAAAACACCATCTTTACTCTTGATTTAGCTTGCCCTAACATAGCCTTAGCTCTTTTCCACTCCAAACCTCTCTTCCCATGTTTCTTCCTTCTAACTTTCAAGCTGGACATGTCCCTATTAAACTGATTTCTGCTTTATGCACCACGGCACACCTGCCACCCGCCATGGCGCGTGGTACAGTAAGGAAAATTCTTACTATGCTCACCCGCTCTGCTTCAGGACCTTGCTCTTCTACTCATATCTGTTCATATAACATCCCAATGAGTCAATATATCACTTCACTACTCAGAACTTTAATCCCTACATTAAATCACTAACTCATCTTTAATCAATCATTAACACAAGATTATAAATTCAGGATGTTACATATTGGGCTTGAAATCTACATTGGTAAGCTTCCTATCCTTCTCCCTTCCCTTTTATGTGAATTTTTAGTATTTTTATGTATGGCTGAGGCTTAATGTGTATCGCCTTAGGTTTTGAATGAACCCATTAGTTTACTTAAGGTCTTAGGGAGTTAAATCAAGTTCTTAAACCTAGGTTTATGAGTTTTCTAGTGATTTGAAACTTTTGGGTAGGGTTTGGACAAACACTAAGTGAAAATTAGGAGTTTTGAAATAATATGGGTAAATGAATGAGAATATTAGTGTGTTAAGTACTAAATGGGATTAATGGGGTGTATTGGAAGAGTTGATGTTGATAAAATGATATTTTGGATATATTGGGTACTTAAAATTTAGTGATTTTGGAGTTTATTTAGAATGATAATTGACAGTTGTTGCTTAATCATATAGATTAAGTATTGCTCAAGTGTTGTTGCATGTGTGGATTGTATGGAGCAAATGTTAGACCATGGTAACCCTTTTTGAGTCAAAAGGATTAAGTCAAAAGTATACGTGTGTTTTGAATGTATTGCATGTTGTGAAAGAAGGATTTTGTACATGGAATGGTTTTAAAACAATTAATTTGTGAAAGTTTCTTGTATGAAAAATTTATGGTTTTGATACAAGTATGTGATAATTATGAGAAGTGTGAGCATGATTATGATAGAAGGTGGAAGTTCACTTGTAGGAAGGAGTAATGAAAGTTCATATAGCATGTATCTCCTTAGTACTTAGTAAGGTACGATGTTGGAGATTATCTCCTTGGTATCCATATGGGGCACAGTGTTAGAGATTAATACTCCTTAGCATCAGTATGATGTAGTGTTAGAGTAACGACGCCCTGATTCATGTGTGATAGGGAAAACCATAGTCTAGAAGTGGGATAGGACACCTTTAGTCTGTTAAATCATGTTTTTTGATGATTACAAAATGAAGAGAAGAGGTATTTGTTATGTGTAAATCTATACAAAGAATCATAGATGAAGAAAAAACCTCGAGAGCATAAAGAATCAAGAGAAGATGAAGATTCATAGGATATAAGTTACTTAATTCTTTTAGATTTAATGTGAAAACTTTGAGAGCTTAATTACATATCATTATCATTGAAAGCAATGCATCATTGCTAGCTCATAATCTCATTTATGCATCCTAGGACTCATCTTAGTATATTCAAGCTTGTAAGTTATGTCATGTTTTCTTGTATTGGATTATAAAAGTTGAGCTTTTTATTGTCAGATGATCTATGCATGATTTGTCACTTATGTTTGTGTGATGCCTTGACATTGCTTCTGTAGTCCATTTCACACAAGCTACCTTTGGGTATGAACACTTGAATTATCATCTTATGTTTTATTATATATTGTAAGATGCCATTTCACTCTTGAATTATAAGATTTAGGAAATTTAATCATGATTAACTTAATGAGTATGATTATAGAGGGGTCTAATTAGTAGATTTAGTTTTGATTGTTTTGGAGTGGTTAGTTCATAGGAGTCATTAATATGTAAAAATTGCAATTAATATGGTTGTTGGGAGAATTTGATGCTCATTATTATTATTAAATGGCTTATTACTAGTAAGATGAGTTAATGGAACCTAGAGAACCCATTAGGTATGAATGGGTAGTGAGTTTATGAGATTAATAGAAAAGATAATATGGATTAATGTTGGTAAATTCACAAAAAATGGGATAATGATAATATCCTTGTGTTATAGTGTGAAACATTGTGGCATTATTTAAGCTTATGAGAAGCTTTAGAAGTATTTGTTGTGAGGGGTAAACCTTTGACTTTCCAAAGGTTTAAGGTAACTGAGGAAAACTTATTTTGTATAATTGTATGTTAATTAGATATTCGTTGAAATTTAACAATTTGTAGTTTATTTGATATTGGAACTAATGATGCAATTTTTGGAAAAATGATGAAATTGTGGACTTGCAAAATGGTGTTTAAAAATGGAAATCTTATGCATGCCACCTTTATGTAATTGATGATTTAATTGATGGCATGTTGTAAAATTTATAAATGTGATGTGTGACATGTGGAGTATGTGGAGTATATAAGTGTGGATATGAGAATGTATATGAAATGTATTGTTGACAAGAATGCATAAACATATGATATATGTGCATAGTCTGATCATTAATGGGAGTTTGCCTAAGGAGAGGAGTAAATGGTTAAATTCATATGGTATTGGCAGTGACCGTTAGAATCGAGAACTTGCCTTGGTACTGAGTGTTGGAATTGAAAGTAGCCCTTGTCCCATGATTAATTTAGGACTGTCCCACTTGTTCTATGAGGGGCTCGAACTTAATTAGTCTCCACCAATTCATGAGGAGGCTAGATTAAGGGTACGACATCCCACATTTGTTAGTATTAGGGGAAACTAAATTACACAAGTGAGTGAGTTAACCCTGACTTGGTAGCCCTCACAAGTAAAAGGCTAGGTTAGTTCATGAAGGATATAGCCATCAGATAGCCATCAGTTTCATGTCGGATGTAAGATGAGGTTATAAGGTTGGCATCTGATCATACATATAAATTCACTCACATGATTATTAGTATTATGGTTCGGCATGTATTAGTGGCGCATGGCACAAAGGTAAGTATACTACGTCGCACTAACCGTTAGCCATAGCGCACAACATGTTTTCTACACAAAACATAGTTTTGAGTTTTGAAACTCAATGTTTTGAGTCTTAATTTATTTTTAATCTTCAACATTGCTTTAAAACTCTAATTTGAGCATATTAAGAGTTTGTTAGAGATTAAAAATGTCAAATTTTGGAATCCTATTGTAAATGATTTGAGAATTATTCTCATTTATGTAATTTTACAAATTTGGTAATCCTTTGTGGGCTTAGTCCCCTTATTTCCATGATTGGAGTTAATTGTGGTTTAGTAAGGAAGACCTTACAACTTGGTATCAATTTCTCCAGTTATGAGGACTAGACTATGGATTTGTGAATTAGGAGTTGAGGTTGCTTATGAATTCTGCATTTTGCATATAGAAAGTTGGCAATTAACATTATATGCATGTTCTTTTTCCTTATTGAGCTAGTGCTAATTCTATTCCTTTCGTGATATAACTTCCATCCTTAAGAGGAAAAAAATGGTGTAAATAAAAAATATGGCCAACAATATCTTGACAAATTTATCAAGATAAGAGTAGGAAGTCTTGGTATGAGAAGAGAATATATTTTCAAATGAGGAACTTGAGATGGGTCAAGCTAGAGAGCAATTGGGACTTATTGTGGGCAATGGGAACATATTGCTCAAACTAAGAAGTATGATGAGGAGGATTGAGCAAAGAATTAATGAACACTATGAGATCCTAAAGAAGAGATTGGAAAAGTCTAGTAAGACTATGGAGAGGGTTTAAGGCAATCATGGTGAATTGAGACTATTGTTGTTGTAATATAATTGGCCTATTAGGTTGTGTATGATCGATTTGAGTTGGCCATTATGTGGTGAATACCTTCTTCCATAAATCTTAGTTGATTATTGACTCTAGGCCCTCAAATCATATGACTGCAAACTCTACATTATTTACATCATATTTTCCATATAGTGGACGTGAGAAAATTGATATTACTAATGGAACATCTTCCTATTTTAATGGAAAGGGAAGCATTACTATTTTTGAAGTTTTATGATTGGATTCAATACTTCATGTTCCATACATAGCTTGTAATTTGTTATCCATAAGAAAGTTGACTAAACAAGCTTATTGTAGTTCTCATTTTTTATCTACTCATTACATTTTTTAGGATCTCTCATTAAGGAAGATGATTGGTAATGCTGAGGAGTGTGATGGGCTATACTACCTTAATGAATCAATCATGAGTAGACTCTAGTCTTACATTCAGTATAATTTTGTATCCACTTCTAAGACTAATGATATTTTGTTATGGCATAAAAGAATGGACCATTCCAATGTTCAATACTTGAGTCATTTATTTCCTCATTTTTCATCAAATAAAATTTTTTTACTTTTGATCGTGATACTTGTGAATTGGCTAAATACCATCATTCTTTGTTTTCGTGCTTTCAATACAAACTATCTAAACCTTTTTCTATCATTTATAGTTTTGTGTGGGGTCCTTCATGTGTTCCAAATCGAACTCAAGCAAAATAGTATGTTATATTTATAGACAACCATACCCATATGTGCTAGGTTTATTTAATAAAAGGGAAGGGTAAAGGGGCAATAATACCCACAAAATGGTAAGCCACATGCACCTAGTATCCTAAAGTGAGGAAAAGTAAAAATACCTATAACATTACATGGATGGGTGCAAAAGTAATCAAACTATTAATTTTGACCTAATGCCGTTAACTTTCACTGTTAAATGTTGACTATGAATGCCACATGTCAGTCTTTGCTGACATGGACTAATAAAGGGGCAAAAATACCTACAAAGTCATCGACCAGGAGAAAAAAGACCCACAAAGTAGTAGGATAGAAATAAAAATACCTATAACATTATCGGAGTTGGTGCAAAAGTGATCAATTCATCCAATCCTTTAAGTGTTGACCGTTTAGTTGACATTTAAGTAGAAGGTGATTATTTTTTCATTGATATAGACAAAAATATTCCTAGATGAATTTTTACGGATGTTGATTGATCATTGTATGAGCACTTACAATGTTACTTTAATGGATGTAATACTGACTAATCTATCAAACTCAATACTATATGGTTTCTTTCTATCACCACGTATCTCATCCCCTTCCTTTCTCCCTCTCCATTCATTTTTCTTGTCCTATAAAATTTGAGATTTAACAGAGTAAGATAGGTTATACAAAATCAAAGATCAAGACTAAGCATATCTAGCTTAAGAATATTATCATAACCTTAAACAATTGCATTCATGATAGGTTTAAAATTTTCAAATGATTCACCAATACTATAAAGAAACAAGTAATTTAATTTGTTATTTAGTCAAAATGATATTTTTTTCACAAGGTATTTATAGAATGATCGATTAACCTCTAAACAATTTTATTTAGGAATATTTTTACCTACATCAGTGAAAAATGGTCAACTTTTACTTATATGTCAGTTAAATGGTAAACATTTAAGGGATTGGATAGATTGACCACTTTTGCACCACCACTAGTAACGTTATGGGTATTTTTGCTCCTGGCCTATGACTTCATAAGTATTTTTACTCTTGGCTAATGACTTTATAGATATTTTTGCCCTTTTATTAGTCCACCAGCAAAGATTGACACGTGGCATATGTAACATCCTAAAACTTCAAATCTAGAAAAGTTGATTAATTAAGGAATAAATTAGTTAAAAATAAGATTAATTTATTTAATTATGTTATTGGGTGGCTAATTAGATTTTTGGGTCATATTTGGCTCTAAATTGAGATAGGATGAAAGTCGGATCAAGTTGGGAGGTATCGGGGGGAGCAAAATCAACTTGTTGCTCACTGTGTTGTGAGCCACGACTTGCATGGTGTGCGCTGTGGCGCACGGCACAACAGGCAACTTAAATTTTCAGAAATGATCAAAAATTGACAGATTTTGGGGTAGAAAACCTAAAGCACGAAGGGGGCAACTTTGGGCACTGTTAGGGCATCAATTTGGAAGGATTTTAAAGATAATTTGAGTCTCTAAACTCTTGGGTAAGTTTCCTACCCTTCTCTTCTACCTTTTCATCTCATTTTCCATGGGATTTGGAAGAGTGAGAATTTAGTCTAATTGGATTAAGCCATGAGTCAATGTTTTGAAGGTTTCTATTGACTCTAAAGGTTTAATTTAGGTTTATTGATCTTAGATATGTGGTAATAGGAAGATACTTTCTTGCTAGGTGAATTTTAGATCAAGCCTTAACTTGATCATAGGGTGTCGAAGTGTGATAAGTTGAGATATTAAGTTTTATGTTGTGATGGAGTTGGAAAGAGACTTAAAGTGATGGTATGAACAAATTCTAATCTTAACAAGCCTCTCTGTTGAGAATATGAGTGAGAAGTGGGAGAATTAGGAGGTTATTGGTAGTTAATAGTGCTTGTGTTAATTGAAAATTAACATATAGTACTTGTTGTTGTAGATTGTAGTGTGGGAAGACTTTCCTTGACACAAGAAGAAATTTAATACCACGGGTAACCCTTTTAGTAACAAAAGGGTTAAGGTAACTAGATAATTTGCATTATTTATTGCCTTATATAAGTTATTCTCAAGTACTTTCTATGATTTGTTGAGTATATATGTATAAATTCTTTAAAGGTTAACTATTTTAGAAAATGAGTGGAGTATTAGTTTGTGAAATTCTATATTTTTGAAGTAAATGGTAAGATTTGTTATATTAGTTTGGAAAGTTGTTTATGCATGGTCAAGTGGAGATATGTAGTGAAATGTGGCATATTAGAGGGTAGGAGGTCACCCTAGTGGAGATAGTGAAGATTAAGTCTATACTCTCCTTAGTACCTGAAAATGGATGCGGTGTTGGAGACTTACTCTCCTTAGTATCCAAAAGGGTATGGAGTTAGAGACTATGCTCCTTAACATCCGTAGGATGTGGTGTTGGAGTAACAACACCCCAATTACTTGTAATAGGGGGAAACAATAGTCCAGAAGTGGTTTAGGACACCTTGGCTGGGTAGTCCTACCATGGATGGTGAGCTTGGGGACCATACATGTGGGTTGATTCTGTGAAATAGGCTACTAGTTCGGTCAAAAGTATTGGAGGACCGGATGGTTAGGGATCATGCATGCAATTTGTGGTGATCTTATATGATGTGATTATGTTACTTATTTTAATGCTTGTTTATAACTTGGCTTGTTAATCAATAATGTAGATTATCTTAGTTACTGAGATTTTTATCTCACCCCGTGGTTACATTTTACAGGTTCTACAGCTGAGATTGAGTGAGGGAAGGAATCGGGCAAGGATTTGTAGATTTGCTACATCAAATAGTAATGCCCGATTTTGGTTTGAGTAGTATACATAAACTTGTTATATGATATTATATGTTGCCAACTAAGAATGCATATCATTTTGATTAGTTGTACTTATTTCATACTATGTTGTTGTGTATTTTAGCCTAACATTGTATATGAGGTGAATATGTGGCAATTTTTGTGGTGATGGGCTAAAATGCTAATACAAGTGCAAGGAATGTTTTTATATGTGGTGACAATGTAATTGTAATGTATTATGTGGCAATAGAAGTCAAATAGTGCATGTAGTATTGATTGTGTGTTTTGGCCATATTGGGTGAAATGGCCATTGACTGGTCAAATTTTGTACTTGATATGTTTTTGTGTATTTGATTGGTCACTCAAGTGTTTTGTTCTATTGGACTTGGTTCAAGTATCACAATGGGTTAGTGGTATTCGTTATGAGTTTTGGGTACTTGGATGATTGAAAATCTCTTTAAAAACTGACTTTTGCATCTGAGTATCTAAAATTCTCATATGATGTCGAGTCATAATGAAACTTGTACCATTAGTTAGCTTATTGAATAAGCTTCGCGTGGGCTCTTGAATCACTCCAATTGGATATCGGATATAAAAATGGCGCACATTCAAAGTTCGTCCAGAAAAGCTATCATGACAGCATTGCTGTCATGGACAAGTGCACCGCGGTGCATTTTGCGCAAGCCGTGGTGTATCGTACAGTGAGAAAATTTGGCATTTTGTGCCACATGCCATGGCGCATGGACCAGGAGCTGCGGCGCATGGACCAAAACACTCAAAAATGACATTTTTGGCCCTGTTTTGAAGTATTTTGCTTCCCAAAACTTTTCCATGCTTCCAATCCCTATATAAACCATTAAGTTTGAGCTCAAACTACCAATTTGAAGGGTTTTTATGGGATCCCAAATATTCCACAATTATTTTAAAATATTATTAGTTTTAATCCTTATATGGATAATGTGAGCTCAGGAGCAATCCTTGCTCCTAATTATGATTGTTTATTGTGATTCTGTGGTAAATTTTGGTAATGTCAAGGTGGACATTACATTTTGGTATTAGTTTCTCAGGTTATGAGATCTGGTTGTGGTGATGTGTCTATTGCATTCATTCTCATTAGTTAACAACTTTATGTACACAACACTTTCCCTTTATCTCATTCCTTTATTTCCCACTAATTTCCCTTTTCTACTTGATTTCTTCCTTAGGAGGGGAGAAAAATGGTTAGAAGAAGCATCTGAAATGCTGGTAATCTACCGAAGAATGATGGGCCTATACCAGAGGTACAACTAGAGACACAAGAAGAAGAAGAAGAACAAAGGCCCTAGGGTAATGATGCAATTCTTGAAGAATTGCGGGATATGATGAGGAGTATCCAAAGAACCGTTCACAACCACAATGTTCTGCTTCGGAATAGAGGTCGTGAGGAGGAACAAAGGAGACAAGAGGAAGCTCATGAGAGCATATTGAAACCATCTTATAGTTTCAGTAGTAGACCTAGATCGTCTGGGACGAAAGTGGATGGAGATGTTCAAAGGATGGCTATTGATCAAGCATGGAGGACTTTCTCTCGGTTTAACCCTCTAACCTTTAATGGAACTATAAAGGAAGGAGAAGTGAAGAAATAGATAGAGAGAGTTGAAACCATCTTTGAGGTGGTGCCATGCTTTACGGAACAGAAGGTGATTATAGCCACGATGTATCTAGTTGAGGATGCTAAACACTGGTGGAATTCTGCAAGACTAATGAATGGACGTCAGCTAACATGGGAACAATTCAAGGAAATGTTCTTTGATCATCATTTTCCTTCAGCATTCAGAGATGAGAAAGAGGTCGAGTTCCATGCATTTCGACAGGGAGATCTTGACGAGGAAGCATTCATTCAAAAGTTTAATTAGCTATTAAAATTTTCTACTTATCTAAATGAGACCAATGATAGTGAGTGGAAGGCCAAGAGGCTTTTGGAAAAGATGAGGCTAAATATAGACAACAAATTGCTCTGTTAGGAGTAACCACATATACTGACATATGTAATTGACTCTGAATTATAGCAAGAAGGGGTCGGGAAGTAGAAGTAAAAAGAGACGAGATAGCCATGGGAGGTTCTCGTCCTCCCAGGCCCTTCTAGAGGAGTCTTTAAGAAATAGGTTATGGCCCGAGTAGTTCTACGACACCAGGAAAGAAGAGTTTTGTTAGAGGATCACAGACTCGGGGAACATTTCAGAGGGGTGGATTTAGGAGTTCTGGTGTCCACAACCATCCTAACAGGCTTCTAATATGCCTGGCCCCGACCTTGAGTATAGCTCAACCACCACCGTGTGCTAAGTGGGGCGGTCACATCCTGGGAGGTGCTAGGCATGTTTTAAATGTGGGAAACCTGGCCATAGTAAGACAATGCCCCGAGGGAAGAGTGAAGATGGCAGAGCAGAGATCTACCATTCCAGGACGAGTCTACATACTATCTCAGGCGGAGGCAAGAGAATCGCTGAATTTGATAAAAAAGGTATTATTTCTATCTGCAAGCAAAAAATTGAAGCATTATTTGATTCTGATGCTACAGAT
>NW_026555340.1:12566128-12630828 GCF_029017545.1 Prosopis cineraria | reverse complement strand
AAAAAATAAATAAAATCAAAACTAAGAAAATTCAAATAAAATTACCTTTTAAAAAATATAAAATGATAATTGAAATTCAATGTTATGTGAACCTGGTAAATGAATACCACAACAATGAAAAAAAATATGAGAGCCATGTGACGTTATCCTGGGGAATTTTTGGTAGACTGAACTACCATTCAACTTTTGGGCCAAAAAAAAAAAAAACTACATTCAACTCGAAAAACAAGTTAAGTATCCACCTACCACGAGGGGGATGACATTTAATGTCATTTTAAGGGAAACTTATAATAATAAAGGCCTATCAATTTTGTATCGGATATTGTCTGATGTGTTAAGTTATATTATTATGAAGATTAATTTTTTTAAATGTGTTATCTAGTAAAATTGATTCCGTTTAGGTTTAGATAACATTTTGTACTCATTAGATATTAGTATTTATTAGTTGTTACTGGGTTTATCTATATATTATAAGCTCCTCATATTAATAAAGTACATCATAATGTCATTTTTTCCCGTCTCCTTTATTTTCTAGTGACTTCTTTTGTGATGCTAGAGCATGGTTAATCAAATTTACACTTTGTCCGGGCTGCCTTCCTCCCTCTTTATTTGCTTTCATGATGGTTTAATTCAAATTTATATTAAATAAAATGATTAGTAACATAACAGATCCAAGATATCTATGGTCATCACAAATAGACACAACATCCAATCAAAAACCCACATGCATTAGTTCAAAAATAAATATAATAATTTGACCAATACCATCATGAAGAAATTGCCCAAGAAATCAAAACAAGCTCAGCTCTTAATGATTCTTTGCAGTCACAATGTGACCTTGAACAGGCAGAAGATGTATGTTATCAAGGACACTGATGCCTCTATTGCGCATTAATTCTAGAACAACACTGATATGCATCTTTATAGGATTGCAATGTTGTTTGGAAGATCACCATCTTCCACCAAATATATATGCAATTTTATTACATCAATGAGATAATAATCTCTAGACTAGCAAAAAATAGAAAATAAGAATAGAACACCATGGATGATTGCTAGCTATGTCTTTGGAACAACCACAATATCACCTCAACTATAGCGATCCCACTCAATATCATTGGAGTGTTTGACGAGATTTCTTGTAGGACAATACTACCCAAAAAAAAAGACTTCAATAGCAATTTCAACAGCAACTTTAAAAAGTTATTGTTAAAAATGAACAATCTGTGGCGACAATAAAAGTTATCATTAAAAGTTTGACTTTCTGTAGTGATATTCAAAGTCGCTGCTAAAAGGGTGACTTTTTGTGGTGATAATATATAGTCATCGCTAATTGTCAAACTTTCAACAGTAACAAGTACATGTTACTATCAAAGTCTAAGTTTGAGCAGTGACTTATATGTCACCGCTGAAAGTAACAATCAGTGGTGATTTTTTAGAGTCATCGTAGAAAGTGAGACTTTCAGTGACAACTTTTTAATGTCACCGCATATTTTAAAAGATGGTATAATTTCTTAAAAACTTATGTTATAATAAATATGTTATAAGTTTTGCTGTTAAAAATTGACAACCAGCGGCAACTTCTAAGAATCATTGTAGAAAGTGAGACTCTTAGCGACGACATTTAAAGTCGCCACTGAAAAGTTTGATTTTGTATTATCATCATAATTTTTTATTTTATTTAATATAATATTTAACTTTTTAAGACATTAATTTTGTCGTATTATTATAATTTTATAATGAATATATAGAATAACATAATGAGTTTTTATTTAATATTTTATGATTAAATTGTAACTTTAAAATAATGAAATTATTTTAAGATAAAGTTAAGATATTATTTAATACTAATGAGCCAAAGTAAAGAATTAAGTCAAAACTCTATTATTTTACATCAATTTTTGTTATCACGTAATGTTTGGTTTGATTCAATCCAACTATTTAGGCTAATTTGATTAATTAATTTTGATTAATTAATACCAAATCTAATTGAATTGACTAATGGATACCCTTATGTGAAGTGATAAATTCATTCAAAAATTAATGTTTAATATTTTAATTTGAAATGCATATAATGTGGTAATGAATCTCTATTTTTTAAATGTTTTATGATTAAATTGGTATTTTAAACAATAACACTACTTGTTTATAATAATTACACTTGTGATAGTTGTAACATTCTACTTTAATTTTTAGAGTTAATTAGAAAAAAATAAATAAATAAATAGAAAGAATGTTTGAAGATAAAAAAATTAATTAGAAGATTTTTTAGTTTAACATAGAATATAATTTTATGTAAGATGCTTTTTTTTTTTAAAAAAAAAGGTTTAAGGCTTGTTAACTTAATGTGTTAAGTTATTATATAATAATAATAAAAAAAATGAGGAGGAAGGACGGTGGCATGAGAAAAAAAAATAATAACAATATATGTTATAATATTAATGAGAACATGAGGCGGTGGAGGCAGCATATTAAGTGTTCTTCTTTGCTTTCCTTGCTCATTTGTACACAAGCGGAAAGAGAGAAAGAGAGAGAGAGAGAGAGATCGAGAGAAGGAGAAGGAAAGGAGAAGGCAAGACATTTTGAGGTAAGATTTAATGCTCAAACTATTTCTATTATCAAAACTCCTTTTATAAATATTTTCCTACTCGTCTAAAGCTTCCTAATGATAGTAAAATTTTGATGAGTGGAGCAAATTCTAAAGTTTAAACTTAGGGTAAGTATTGACTTTTAACAACGGAAACTATTAATTAGTAGAGATAAATTAGTACTTAAATTCTATCGGTTTCGATTTGTTCTATTAATTGATTTGAGAGTTTAAAATTAAGTTTTTAACTATAAAATTTGTGATCTCTGATGTATAGGATATCCATATAGATTAAATTATGTTTTTGGATTTAGATAAGTTAATTTAAGTTAATTTTGGATTTTTTACCGGAGGGATTTAGATTGGAAAGATATGATTGTAAATTTGAGAAGTTTAGTTGAATTTTATATTTAATTGATAAATTATATAATATATATATATATATATATATATATATATCTAATAGTATTTATATCATTCGATGTCGTAGATTAATCTATTATCGTGGTTAAGAAGTTCCCTACACATCTGTGTTAGTTATAACTTGGAGAAGAGGTAACATTGGAATATCCTTTCATATATCAAGATACTGGTTTTTAGTATTGTGTGTGTGTATATATATATATATTAATACTTGTGTGATCTTATTGTGAATGTGACATTTGTTTTATGTGATGCAAAAGAGGTAATAAGGATGGCTAGTAATATAATTGTTTGTTTGAGATTGATGATTGAATATTATGTCGCGTGGTTTGCCTCCACTACGTGCGTAGTGGTTGGCCTTTTTCTTGTAGTTCTCAATGTCTCTAACATTTTGGAACGATGGCACCTTCTTTTTAAGGAGGAGGGAGTCCTATTCTGACGACAATGTACCTTTGGTCGGGTATAACCTCAGCTTAGGCTCGAGCTAGCGGTAATAAGGGAGTTGGGAGCCATAAGGGTGAGGTTGGGAAATGTATTACTATTGTTTTAATTTGACATTGATTTAGAAATTGTTATAAAATTGTGAATATTGCATTTCTTATTTTATGTATTAATTGTGAAATGCATATGTATATCTATGGATATGGTTGTGAACTGATTTCAAGAAGTATGTTGGTATATGTTAAAATAACCAACTGTTACTAAGATTTTTAATCTCACATGTTACTTCTTATCATTTTTAGGTGAGCAGTCAAGTGGAGCTACAGGAAAGGCACCGAAGAAGTGAGCTTAGCTCCCTTCTCTTGGCTTGGCACGTGGTTTTCTATTTATTTTGTAATTATAATTGCCATAACCTAGGGATCCTTATAAATTTTATTTTTGATAATTGTTATAGGTTATTTGACTATAACTACTTAATCTTTTTGTTTGAGTTGGATAACTTTTAAATACGTCAATCTGGACCATGATTTTCTATTGGGCCAAGCCTATTTATTTTGGATTGTACATATTGATGGTATAAGAAAAATGTGTGTGTTGAGTAGAGTTGATTATATCTATAAACTGTTGTTGAACCCTGGACTTGCTACAAATTATTTATTGGGCCCCATTTGCCTAAGTCCAGTGGTGATTGTTAATTTTGATGTCGCTTTGTTTAGACAGGTACATTTTTAAGAAAAATGTTATTTATAAAAATAAAGGGGGGAGGTTTTCTTTTGAAAAAAATGGTAAAAATTAGGTCTGTTACATTTTTGGTATTAGAGCTATATGTTTATGGCATGATAGCATCTTAAAATTTTACTTAGTAGTCATGGCAACTATAAAACACGTGCACTTCCCTGTTTATTTGGACTTGTTTAGATTATACTAATTTTAACATATTTGTTAAAAATGATTCTTATTATGATATTTGACAGAGGAGGGGGAAACAGTTATGAGGCACTTCTAAAGGAAATGAGGGATTTACTTATTAGTATCAATCATCGAGTTAAAAGAAATGAAGATGAAATTGAGAACCTGAGGAATAGCGATAGGCATGAGACTACTTAGTTAAGGAGAGAAGAAGATTTTGGCAAGGAGGAAGGGCAGAGTGAGCAACATTCATGGGCAATTCCTATTAATACAAGAGTGAGTAGTAGTGGCAATCCTTCCCAAGAGCTCTTACTATCACAAATCACAAGGATTTGGGAGAGTTTCAGAAATTCGTCCAGCTGAGCATGGGGTTGTGACTTGGGAGGAGTTTAAGGAAAAATTCTTCGAGTACTACTTTCCAATTGCTTTGAGAGCTGAAAAAGAGGCTGAGTTCTATGCCTTACAGCAGGGAAATATGAATGAGGAAGATTTTATAGCTCGTTTCAATGAGCTAGTGCAGTATATAAATGGGGCACATGACTCTCACTGGAAAGCGACTAGACTATTGGAAAAGGCACGACCAGAATTGAGGACTACTTTAGCTCCTCTAGAGATTTACACTATGGAGGAGATGTCTACCAAATTGGGTATTGTGGCCTGTAGGAAGAGAGAGGAGGAGATAGCTCATAAAAAGGAGAACTCTTTCAGGCCTAATCAGTTCATGAGGCCTACAAGCGGAATCAATAAGAGGAGTGGGTACTCCAGTAGCTCTAGTGGTAGATCAAGGTTTACTTGGAAAGGGAGATCTGGTGGAGGACAGAGAAGTAGGTATAGTGGTGGACAGGGTGGCAATCAAAATAGAGGCCAGAGCTTGCAAAGAGGTTCCATAACCCCTACAGTTAGCACTGCCAATAGTCAAAAGTGTACTAAATGTGGGAGGTTCCATCAAGGTCAGTGTTTCATCTGTTTCAAGTATGGGAAGCCATGTAACATCCTGATTTTTATATAATAAAGAAATTGTGGAATTTAGGTTTTGAGAAAAAAAAATGATAATAATAGGAATTTATATTATTTGAGGTTATTTAGAAATAATATTATGATTAGGTATTTAATTATGAATTTAAAAATTTAAATTTAAAACCACATAAGAAATGTTTAGTTAAGATATAATACATAAATAATTTTTTTTATGTGTGTGTAAAAAAAAAAGAGAAGGTGGAAGGAACAAAAAAAAGGGGTGGGAAGGTTGTTGTTTCTAAGTCCCACATTGGTTAGATGAGGGAAGAGAAGAGGTGCCTTCATGTATAAAAAGGAGGGGGTGTGTGCATTAGGAAGCATGAGAGGCTAAGATGTAATTTAGAGGAAATTGTAACTTTTGGCCCAAAAGTTTGAATAAATAAATTCAAACCTATAGTTTTTTTTAATATAATTTTGGGACTCACAATCCCATTTTTATATTATTTTTCTCTCTTCCTCTCATGTTGCTCGGCGTTTTCTCGCAAGGGGGAATTATTTTCTTTTTCTTCAGGTATGTTCTAACTTTCCTGTTTAGATTAGCATTTAAAAATTTATTTAATTACAAAATTAATTTTATAGTTATTTTCTAAATAATATTAGCTTTCTAGTGATATGATTATTTTGTAGGATAGAGTAAATATTTTGATTAGGATTTTTCTATAGGATAGTTAATCTGATGATATGATGGATTAAAAATATAGGTTAAAACTCTTAGGGATATAATAAATATAATAGAATATTTTCTTGAGGTTAAAACTCATGTTTAAGAATTTTTGAGTTAAAATCTAGATCTATATGGTTGAATTTATGTGGAATCTGAGATGTAGGGATAAACCTATAATTATTAAATATTTATTTAAGTATGAATAGGTATTTTTGAGGTTATAGAAAGGTGATTTGAGGCTTCAGAATAATTTTAAAATTTAATTTATTTTTGGACGAATTTTTAGAATATAGAAGGATGAAATTGTGATACTAGAAGTGATTTGAGGATAAAAAAAAATAGTTTATTAGGGTACGAGAATTTTAGAAAAGAATTTGAAAAGTTAAATGAGGCATAAATCTTAAATTAGTGTTAATATGGATTATAGATCTAAGACTTTCTAACTATTTAAATTAGAGTTATTTATTTTAATGTAAAATTAATATATAGTATTGTGAAATAATTATGTAGATTATATTGACAAAGATAGTGGTGAAAAAGGAGTTGTGAAGGGGAACTTGATATTCAAGACACAAGGTAACCGTTATTAATGTGTTGTGATGGGTGTGTTTGTGAATGGTTATGTGTTGTTTTGTTGTTTAGAAAAATTATGAATCATTGAAAATAAATACTGTTATATACTTCCATGAAATCATTGCCAAGTGGGTTAAAAATTTATTTTTTGTTTATCATGATGAGATATTATTGTTCGGATATATTTCTGTTTGGATATTTGAATGATGCATGACTTGTCAGGGTATTTTAATGTATGGTGTTAATGAGAATTTCTGTTCGGTTAATTATTACCACGTGGTAAGCCCTCATTGGACCCAATGAGTGGCGTGTCGCTTGGTCTAACTCACCTTTGGCCGGGTGATTTGGCGTCCGAGCATGGCGAAAGGAGGATATAAGGTGTAGTCATGCAAATAAATACTTGTTCGGTTTGTTTGAAAATATTGTTCGGTTAAATGTTTTGTGTGCCCACTTAGCAATCGCATGATTAGTTACATCCGCATGCATCATTACATATTAATTTTTGGTTACTGGGACTTTTAAGTCTCATTCCCCGTGGTTAATATTTTTACAGGAGCGAGTCCGGCCGAGAAAGCACCAGAGGTGTAACTATGGTGTATGAGACACCATCTTTTATGTTGCCTCTTATTTTGGATTATACAATGTATTTTGTACCAACTTAGGACATATCTTCTTTGTGGAGCATGTAAACTCTAATCCTTTTTATTAAAAGTATTTATATGACCAAGAGGATTATGTCTGTCCCTCTTGATGTATGATTTGATTTGAATATCATGCCATGAGGATTATGTCTGTCCCTCATGGTTTTAATTGCTTTTTTTTGGATATTTTAAAACTTGTGTTATGTCTTGGATGTATCATGGTAAGAAAATTTTCTACCACGTTAATGGTTTTAATAATTTACGAAAAATCGATTTATAAATTTGAAAGTGTTACAAGCCAGGCCATATCTCTCGATACTGTGAAGAGGGTTCCAGGGTAGTTAGTGAGGCTAGATCTACTATTCCTGGGCGAGTCTTTGCTATGACTCAGTAGGAGGCTGACACCTCCCCAAACTTAATTTGAGGTAATTTAAAACTTAATGGACATAACTTTATTGCTTTATTTGATTCTGGGGCAACCCATTCTTTTGTGTCACATGATTGCGTGGAGAAATTTAACTTGAATGTGTATGATCTACCTTATAATGTGAGAGTTTCTACACCGTCTGGTACTATTGTTGTGACATTAAAATCTTGTTTGAATTGTGTGGTGGAGTTTGAGAATAGAACTTCTACCATGGATCTAATTTGTCTTCCCATGAAGGGTATTGATCTGATTGTTGGAATGGATTGGCTTTCAGTGAATAATGCCATTTTAGATTGTAAAAAGAAAATCGTGTCCCTGCCTGTGTTCATTGCTTTAATGGTTACATCTGGTGGACCCCAATTATTGTCGGCTGTTCAGGCGGATAGGTGTATTAGAAAAGGGTGTCAAGTATTTGCTATTTTCTTTTCTATCAATGTAGATATGGAAGAAGGGCTAGAATTGATTGACATGGTACAAGAGTTCCCAGATGTTTTTCCTAAGGATATAATCGGCTTGCCACCAGAACGGGAAGTAGAGTTCTTTATTGACTTGGCACCTGGGATAGAGCCCATCTCTAAGGCTCCTTATCAAATGTCACCCTCAGAGTTAGCTGAGTTGAAAAGGCAGATTGAGGAGTTAATGGAGAAAGGATTCATCAGATCGAGTGTGTCTCCTTGGGGGTCCCTAGTACTATTCGTTAAGAAGAAAGATGGTAGTTTGAGGCTGTGCATTGATTATAGACAACTCAATAAAGTCACAATTAAAAACAAATACCCTTTACCGTAAATTGATGACCTACTTGATCAGTTAACTGGTGCAGCGGTATTTTCCAAGATTGATTTGCGGTCTGGATATCATTAGTTAAGGGTTAGGGCAGAAGATGTGCCAAAACTACATTCAGAACCAGATATGGACATTATGAGTTCTTGGTAATGCCGTTTGGGCTTACTAATGCACCTGCAGTCTTTATGGACTATATGAATCAGATTTTTAAGCCATATCTGGATAGGTTTGTAGTAGTTTTCATAGATGACATCCTCATTTATTCTAAAAATATAGAGGAGCATAAGGAGCATCTTAGAGTCATACTACAAGTTCTAAGGAAGCATAAGCTTTATGCGAAGTTATCGAAGTGTGAATTTTGGCTCAATGAGGTTAGATTTTTGGGACATGTTGTATCAGCAGAAGGTGTGGCAGTAGACCCAAGTAAAATCAAGGCAATAACCAAGTGGGAGAGACCACAAAATGTCACTGAGATAAGAAGTTTTCTGGGTTTGGCTGGCTATTACCAGTGATTTATTCAGGACTTTTCCCAAATTGCTATGCCATTAACCAAACTAACTAAGAAGGACTAACTGTTCATATGGAATGATAAATGTGAAGTAGCATTCCAAGAGTTGAAGAACAAGTTGACAACTACTCTGGTACTAGTGATCCCAGATCCTACCCAACCTTATACTATATACACCAATACCTCCTTAAAAAGGCTTGGATGTATGTTAATGCAATGAGGACGAGTGGTTGCTTATGCCTCCAGACGATTAAGGCCCCATGAAAAAAATTATCCTACTCATGACATGGAATTAGCAGCAGTGGTGTTTGCTTTGAAAATTTGGAGACACTATTTGTATGGCTCAAAATTTGAGATCTATAGCGACCATAAGAGCCTAAAATACCTCATGGATCAGAAGGAGCTGAACATGCGTCAAAGGAGGTGGATGGAGTTCCTCAAAGATTATGACTTTGAATTGAAATATCATCCTGGGAAAGCAAATGTAGTGGCAGACGCATTAAGCAGGAAATCCATACACATGGCATACTTGCTGATGGACATGCCAATGAAGGTCCCGTCTAAGAAATTGACCTGTGCGAGTATGGTAAAAATTGAAAATAAGTTCTAGAAGGATTTAAAAATTTTACAGTTAGAGGATGAATACCAATTGGGGTTAAGGGAGAGACTTGAAGAAGGTGAACCGAATGATTTTGAAGTTTGTGATGATGGTATATTGAGGTATAAAGGAAAAGTTTATATTCCTAATGATGATCAACTC
Organism: Prosopis cineraria; assembly: GCF_029017545.1. Lineage (NCBI taxonomy): Eukaryota > Viridiplantae > Streptophyta > Magnoliopsida > Fabales > Fabaceae > Prosopis > Prosopis cineraria. Next base: position 12,621,095 of record NW_026555340.1, on the reverse strand, counting down.
TGAAAATTCATGTTGGCGGAGGCTCATCGAAGTAAATACACAATTCATCCTGGGGCAACTAAAATATATCATGACCTTCGGAGGAATTACTGATGGCCAGGAATGAAGAAAGACGTAACTAAATTTGTTACCCATTGCTTGACATGTCAAAGAGTTAAGATTGAGCATCAAAAGCCCGCTGGTTTGTTACAGCCACTAAATATAGCCGAGTGGAAATGGGATAGCATATCTATGGATTTTATCACAGGATTGCCAAGGACTTCGATTGGAAATGATGCAATCTAGGTAATTGTGGATTGGCTAACTAAATCTGCTCATTTCCTGGCTATTCGGATGACTCATTCACTAAAGAGGCTAGCAGAGATTTATATTAAAGAAGTAGTAAGATTACATGGAGTGCCAAAAATTATAGTGTCAGATAGAGATCCTCGTTTTACTTCACGATTTTGGAAGGCATTACAAGATCAAATGGGGACTAGGCTACAATTCAGCACAGCCTATCACCCTCAAACGGATGGACAGACTGAAAGGACTATTCAGACATTAGAAGATATGTTAAGAGCGTGCGCTATTGAATTAAGAGGTAGCTGGGACAATCATTTACCATTAGCCGAGTTTGCTTATAATAATAGTTATCATTTGAGTATTCAAATGGCTCCATACGAAGCTTTATATGGGAGAAAGTGTCGATCTCCTCTTTGTTAGACAGAGTTGAGTGAGAGAACTTTATTGGGTCCCGACTTGGTAGATCAAACCACCAGGAAGATCGAGATGATTAGATAAAGGTTGTTAACGGCGTAAAGTAGACAAAAGAGCTATGCAGATAGACGAAGGCGACCATTGGAATTTCTTATTAGGGAACATGTTTTTTTGAGAGTAACACTAATGACTGGTATTGGCAAAGCAATTAAGGTAAAGAAATTAACACCGCGATTCATGGGCCCTTATGAAGTATTAGAGCGATTTGGACGAGTTGCCTACCGTGTAGCCTTGCCACCATAACTTTATGGAGTTCATGATGTCTTCCATGTGTCTCAATTAAAGAAGTATTACCCAGACCCATCTCATATTATTGAACTAGAGGAGGTTGAGTTGAGGGAGAACATGACCTATAGGGCAGAGATGAGCAAATAGTGGATATTAAAGACAAGCAATTGAGGAACAAGACCATCAAATTGGTTAAGGTGGTGTGGAAGGGTATGACACCTGGTGATGCAACTTGGGAGACAGAAGAAAAAATGATACAAGACTATCCTCACTTATTTAGATAGGTAGGTTGATCATTGACTAACATTCATAATGTACCTATATTTATAGGTAGATTAAATTTTGGGGACAAAATTTGTTAAAGGAGGGGAGAATTGTAACATTCTACTTTAATTTTCAGAGTTAATTAGAAAAATAAATAAATAAATAAATATAAAGAATGTTTGAAGATAAAGAAATTAATTAGAAAATTTTTTAGTTTAACATAGAATATAATTTTATGTAAGATGCTTTTTTTTAAAAAAAAAGGGTTTAAGGCTTGTTAACTTAAGTGTTAAGTTATTATATAATAATAATAATAATAAAAATGAGGAGGAGGGATGGTGGCATGAGAAAAAATAATAATAATAACAATATATGTTATAATATTAATTGAGAACATGAGGCGGTGGAGGGAGCATATATAAGTGTTCTTATTTGCTTTCCCTTGCTCATTTGTACACAAGAGAAAGAGTGAAAGAGAGAGAGAGAGATAGAGAGAAGAAGGAAAGGAGAAGGCAAGACATTTCGAGGTAAGATTTAATGCTCAAAACTATTTCTATTATCAAAACTCCTTTTATAAATATTTTCCTACTCGTCTAGAGCTTCCTAATGATAGTAAAATTTTGATGAGTGGAGCAAATTTTAAAGTTTAAACTTAGGGTAAGTATTGACTTTTAACAACGGAAACTATTAATTAGTAGAGATAAATTAGTACTTAAATTCTATCGGTTTAGATTTGTTCTATTAATTGATTTGAGAGTTTAAAATTAAGTTTTTAACTATAAAATTTGTGATCTCTGATGTATAGGATATCCATATAGATTAAATTATGTTTTTGGGATTTAGATAAGTTAATTTAAGTTAATTTTAGATTTTTTTATCGGAGGGATTTAGATTGGAAGGATATGATTGTAAATTTGAGAAGTTTAGTTGAATTTTATATTTAATTGATAAATTATATAATATATATATATATATATATCTAATGGTATTTATATCATTCGATGTCGTAGATTAATCTATTATCGTGGTTAAGAAGTTCCCTACACATCTGTGTTAGTTATAGCTTGGAGAAGAGGTAACATTGGAATATCCTTTCATATATCAAGATACTGGTTTTTAGTATTGTGTGTGTATATATATATATATATATTAATAATTGTGTGATCTTTTTGTGAAATGTGACATTTGTTTTATGTGATGCAAAAGAGGTAATAAGGATGGCTAGTAATATAATTATTTGTTTAGGATTGATGATTGAATATTATGTCGCGTGGTTTGCCTCTACTACGCGCGTAGTGGTTGGCCTTTTTCTTGTAGTTCTCAATGTCTCTGACACTTTGGGACGATGGGCACCTTCTTTTTAAGGAGGGGAGTCCTATTCTGACGGCAATATACCTTTGGCTGGGTATAACCTCAGTTTAGGCTCCAGCTAGCGATAATAAGGGAGTTGGGAGCCATAAGGGTGAGGTTGGGAAATGTATCACTATTGTTTTAATTTGACATTGATTTAGAAATTGTTATAAAATTGTGAATATTGCATTTCTTGTTTTATGTATTAATTGTGAAATGCATATGTATATCTATGGATATGGTTGTGAACTGATTTCAAGAAGTATGTTGGTATATGCTAGAATAACCAACTGTTACTGAGATTTTTAATCTCACATGTTACTTCTTATCATTTTTAGGTGAGCAGTCAAGTGGAGCTACAGGAAAGGCACCGAAGAAGTGAGCTTAGGCTCCCTTCTCTCGGCTTGGCACGTGGTTTTCTGTTTATTTTGTAATTATAATTGCCATGACCTAGGGACCCTTATAAATTTTTTTTGGATAATTGTTATAGGTTATTTGACTATAACTACTTAATCTTTTTGTTTGAGTTGGATAACTTTTAAATACATCAATCTGGACCATGATTTTCTATTGGGCTAAGCCCATTTATTTTGGATTGTACATATTGATAGTATAAGAAAAATGTGTGTGTTGAACAGAGTTGATTATATCTATAAACTGTTGTTGAACCCTGGACTTGCTACAAATTATTTATTGGGCCCCATCTGCCCTAAGTCCAGTGATGATTGTTAATTTTGATGTCGCTTTGTTTAGACAGGTACATTTTTAAGAAAAATGTTTATTTATAAAAATAAAGGGGGGAGGTTTTCTTTTGAAAAAAAAAAGGCAAAAATTAGGTTTGTTACAATAGTTAAATTTATTAATTCATAGAATAATATTTCATCTAATCTATTTTTTCAATTCAAATTTTACATTTAATACCAGTAATTTTAAAGCTTGATATTGGTTTAGATATTCACAATTTGATGGCTAATAATAGGAAAGAGAATGATAAAAAGAAAAAAAATGAGATATTTTAAAATTCTACTTTTAACTTTTACAATATATAAAATATATCTATATATTTGATGCTATATGATTTTTTTTATTTGATGATATCTTGCGACATAAATATAAAAAAAAATTAGATAATATAGTGTATAATTTTCTTATAAAATTATAATTTAAAAATGAAAAATTATTTAAAAGTAAAATGTAATGTAAAAATAAGCCAATTACATTACTTAAGTGTTATTGTTAATTAAAATTTTAAATAAAACTAGCTGGAAAAATAAATAATTATGAACTAATGTATAATCATCTATATTTTTACTATTTTTTTGAGATATTTTTTATATAATAATTATAAATATGAATATTAAAATAAATAATATAATAATCTCAAAGAAGTAAAAAAAAATTAGAATAAATAATACAAATGATATTGTATCAACTATATTTATAGTTTAGTTTAGACAAATAAATAATATAATTTGCAATTTTAATAAATTAAAAGAATTAAATTGAAGTGTTTAATGATAGTAATAATATTTTATAATATTTAATATTTAAGATATATGTGTGTTTGTATAATTTAATAACACACACACACACACCCACACACACACACACACACACACACGTAATTATGTAATAATAGATTACAGGTTCATTTCAACTCAATGGCAAAATGGTGGGATACAAAAGGAGGAGGTCATGGGTTCAAATATTGAAGCACTACTAGAAAAATAAAATTTAACAAGGGACGAATCCCTCACTAAATGCTATTTTTCATAGCTAAATTATATTTTAGCTAAGAATTTTATTCTTCACTAAATTCATAGCTGTGAACACCGTATTTTGTCCGGACATTTTTTTTAAATTTGATAATAAATAATGAAAAAATATAAAAATGCAAAAATAAAATTTAATCCTTTTTAGGATTATATTTTAACAAAACCAAAAATTTTTTATTTAAATCTTTGAAAGTCTCTCCAAAATTATCTGCCCCATTCAAAATATTAGGAGCTAACTTTTAAGAATCAACTCTTTTTGAATTTCTTCCTTTAAATTTTGTTACATTCCAAAAAAAAGAAGTTATATCTGCTTAATTCAAACTTAGATTTGTTTTCTAATTTTAAAATTAGTAAACATGATTAAAAAAAATTAAATTATATTTTTAGAAAAAAAACATATATATATATATATATATATATAAAACAAATAATAACCGATGAGTTAAACCTTAACCCATCAGTTTTTCACTCACTCAGTCAGAAGGGCACACAGACACGGTAGAACAGCAGAACAGAGATGACCAGTCACACACGCAGAAGGAAAGCAGATGGAGCAAAATGAAAAAGCAAGAAAAGGAAGGAAACCAGGGCACACGCACGAGGAGAAGGCATAGAAAGCAGAAGGAAGACTCGGTCACACGAAGAAGAAAAGCAAAAGAAAGCAAAAGTTCTGACTGATTCAGAGAACCCAAAGAAGAAGAGTGCACACGGCAGAACAAAAATGGCAACTCAGCGGAAGAAAAGGAAAAAGCAAGAGATAGAGACGGTGATCTGAAATTGAAGCGTGTAGCGGTGAGTAATCTCTCTTCCCTTCCTACTCTCTATATAAAGTCTGCTCCAACCAATTGGTTGAGGGAAAAAAATGAAAAAGAATGAAAAAAAGAGAGAAGAAAGCGATCAGAAGATTGTTGAAGAAGGAACTGAGGATTTGAGATTTTGCTTTTGCCTGGGGAGAGAAGACGAGAAGGATCGAGGAAGAAGAGAATTTTCGAAGGATTGAGGACTGATAGGTTTGAGAATTCTTTCATTTTTTTTGTGATTTAAATTCTCATTCTGCCTTCTGATTCCACTTTAGGTTCTACTCCATGAAATCTGATTTGTGGGGTGTTTGTCTCATTCAAAGTTGTATGGATTGAAAGACTGAAACCATTTTTCAAACATTTGCTAAGTTTGCTTGTAATAAGCCTAATGATCCTATTCTGTTAGCTGGGTTTACGTGAATCATGTACGTTCGTGCGTTGTGTTTAAGATGCTAACAGAAATGTGACACAAGAAAGTATGCACATCTGAAATTAGTAGATGTAAGATGCTGAAATCTGATTCCATATCATGAGGTTGAATATTCGAAATCATTTTTATACTTGTTTCATGGTTTGGCTACCTTGGAGATTGTTAAGAAGTTATAAATAGTACTGCTTTTTTTTTCAACAATCAAAATGTTACATGGAAATATTTAGGTAATAAAACTTAAAGCTCATGGTTTTAACTTAGATGTGCTCGGCTTTAAGGCGTGGTTTGAACTCATTCTCCCAAAAGGTCAAAGTATATACTTGCCTTACAACATTATAGGTTTTTCTTTATTAGAATTAACCATTATGACTAATTTCAGAAGTTTCACTTTATGTTGTTTGAACTATCCTAGCTGCAGTTGCTCATGTCCTAAATAGCTTAAGGAGAATGTTTTTTTTAAATGCACCTGGTTGTTTCTTGAGTCATAATTATAAAGATTGCTAGGTTGCTTAACAATTAAAATTCAAATATGCATAAATGTGACTATATGTGATTAATAGACATAGTTTCAAATGCTTAAATAAATTGGTTGAGTCTCCATAAATAAAATGATTTCATACCGTATAAATCAACAAGGTCTTACGGGCGTTAGGATCAATCTGGTATGTATTCATATGAATTCCAAAGGCTCATCATTAGAATTCACTATCTTTTATAATCTAAATAATTTATTTAAGTTCCATGTGAGATTTCTAAAATCTTCATAAGGACTTAAATTAATCACATTATCGTGTGAGATAATAAGTCCTCGCAGATATAGTGATTCTCAATTTCTATATCAAATAAATGATTTTTGCAAATAATCATATAATACAATTTAGAAAAATTAATTAATCAAATTAATGAATTTAAGTTGTAACCACATTTACCAATTATATCTTTTAGTCATGTGAGATTTTTGAATTTCCGTAGACTTCTAAGATAATCGTATTATCGTATGAGTCAATAAGACTCTGCAGATATAACGATTAAGTTTTTAAAAAATATATATAAATTATATATTAAATTAATTAAATTAAAGATGTATTTACATTTAATTCCTTTATCGTGTGAGATTTTGGAATCTCTGCAGATATTTAGGATAATCATATTACCATATAAGTCAATAAGGCTTTGCAGGTATGATGATTAAGAACCTTTAAAACATGTATATACACACTTAAAATATATTTTTAACACTTAAAATATACATAAGAATATAAAATAAATTAAATTTCCAAATTCTTTTATCATGTGAGATTTCAAAATCTCCGCAGATATTTAGAACAATTGCATTACCGTATGAACCATAAGGTTTTGCAGGTACTGCAATTAAATCCTCAATCATAAAATATAAAAATAATAATAATAATTTTAAACCCTTTTCTTTTCTTTAATTTGAAATCCAAAAATTGAGAAAATAATTAAAATTAAGTTACTTCTTGCAATTTAAAACACACATATCAAAATTTTAGAAATCATTTTATTTACAAAATGGTGAATTATTTCTAATTAATTTCTCTTCAAAAAAATATTTTCACCAACAAACTTTTAAGCCCGAACTACGTGGACTTTGATCCCCATCAAAGGGTACGTAGGCCTCAGAGTCAGATTCTGAGTCAAGTCCGTCCTCCCTCATAAATAAATAAACATTTCTCACCTAATTCCTATCATTTTTATATCAAACACATAAATATAAAAGGGATAATTAAAATAATTATAAAACCATATTAATAGAGCACAATAAATTTTAGGTAATCGTTCTCACGAACGGGTGTTGTGGGGTGCCTAACACCTTCCCCACACTCAACTGACTCCCGAACCTATTCTCTGTTTCCACAGACTACCCTTATCCTCCTTTTAAATGGTTTCTCGAGATTTCCCTCAAAATCTTGGTGGCGACTCCTTGTTCCGTCCGGTTCCCACCGTGAAGGCCGGGACCTCCGCTCGCACGCTGTCCGCGTTGCATTTTTTCGGGTGTGACACACACACACACACACACACACGTAATTATGTAATAATAGATTACAGGTTCATTTCAACTCAATGGAAAAATGGTGGGATACAAAAGGAAGAGGTCATAGGTTCAAATATTGAAGCACTACTAGAAAAATAGAATTTAACGAGGGACGAATCCCTCACTAAATGCCATTTTTCATAGCTAAATTACATTTTAGCTAAGAATTTTGTTCCTCACTAAATTCATAGCTAAAAAGGGCTCGTTAAATTTAGCGAGGAATTATATTTCCCTTGCTAATTAATGAGATTTAGCGAGAGATTCAATCCCTCGCTAATATTAGCTAGGGATTGAATTCCTCGCTAATCCCTCTCTAATATTATTCAAAATTTGATAACTTTAGTGAGGAATTAGTCCCTCACTAATCCCTCACTAAATATGCTTTTATTTAAAAATAATTATGCCACATCACTCTCCATGTGTGATGTCAACTTGTGATATGTTATCAATAACCTCATGCTTTGTCAACCACCATGTCACCTACCATCTCGTGCCTTATCACCTACCATATGTGCGACAACTCATGACACGTCATTATCCACCTTGCGCCATGTCACTTACTCCTTATCATATCATATATTCATCATATTTATGCCAAAGCCAAGGTTTGAACCCTTGACCTCATACCTTCCAAGCTTTATACTCTCTTTTTTTGCCAGTTGAACTGAAAGGCATCTGCAATCATTATATGAGAAATTAAATATGTATATATATATATATATTATTTAACTACATAAATATATCAAATAATATATTATAAAAATTCACACATATACATATTAAATTTTATTTTCAATTATTAATATGTTAAAAATATTTATATTTTATTTAAATTATTCTTTATATTATATTTTTAATACAATATTATTTTATTAATGAAAATCAACTTAAAATAAAGAAAATATTAAATAATTTTATTATGAATATTTTAGTTAATTTTTAAATTTAATTATTATTTTTAAATGAAAATAATTAAATGTATAATTAAAAGTCATTGTCAAAAATTAATTTTTTTTGTAGTAATTAGCTAGGTATACAATCCCTCACTAAATCCCTCGTTAATTATTTTATTTTAGAGAGGGATTGGCAGTCCCTCGCTATTTTCTTCACTAATTCTCTTATTTTAGAAAGGGATTGACAGTCTCTCGCTAATTCTCTTATTTTAGAAAGGGATTGATAGTTCCTCACGATTTTCTTCGCTAAGTCTCTTATTTTAGAGAGGGATTGACAGCCCCTCACTAATTTCCTCGCTAATTTTAAGTGAAGCTACGAAATCAATATCCCTCGCTAATTTCCTCACTAACTTGGCATTTTAGAGAGGAATAGATTATCCCTTGTTAAATTTCCTCATTAATTTGTATTTTTCTAGTAGTGAAGGAGGCAACTTGTGAAATAGAAATATAAATTAGTGACATAATGACACGTGACATGAGGTAGGGGGCAACACGTAGAGGGTGACATGGCACTACGTGAAGGGGTGACGTGGCGCCACGTGGGTTGGTAAAACCAACATTAGTTTTCAGCAATAACAAAAAAGTCACCGCTGATTGGTAGTTTTTGTAATAACAAATGTTGTTGCTAATACTTAACATTCAGTGACGACTAAATAGTCACCGCTGATGTATGGTTTTTGTGGCAACAAATTATCAACTGTCAATGGCGACTATCTTTCTGCGGCAACAAATTTTCTTTTTTACAGAGACATTTGTCGCCGTCAATTCTATACTTTCAGCGGCAACTTTTATTGTTGCCGTAGGCAGAATCAACGACAAGAGTTCTTGCGGTGACTTTTTGTCGCCATTGAAAACTTTTAGTGGCAACTTTTTTGTTTTTTTGTAGTGAACCCACCAAAACCTAAAACTTACCGTGGCTTTTTACATCTTACGTGCAAGTTGCAAACATGCATCAGTGTAACAGGTAATGCATGGGATACACTTAAAAAATGACTTTTGGTTATGATTTTTGGTGGCGACAAGAAAAGTTACCACCAAATGTTTATTTTTGGAGGTGACAATTAGAAGTCACTGCTAAAAGAAGACCTTTGATGGTAACATTGTGTTGTCATTAAAAGTCGCTGCCAAAACTCAATTTTTAGTGGTGACTTTTAAATGTTGTGGCCAAAAATTCCCTTTTAGTAGCGATTTTTAACTTTTGCCACTAAAAATCACTTTTAATGGTGACAAATTATGGCTGCCAAAAGTATTTTTATAAAAAAAAATTTATATAATTACTTTTAATGGTGATAAATTGTCACTGCCAAAAATATTTTTATAAAAAATAATTAAAAAATTTAAAATAATTTATGTAATTACTTTTTGTCATGACAGTTTGTCGCCACCAAAAGTATTTTCATAAGAAAGCCACTAAAAAATTAAAAATAATTTATGTAATTAGTTTGTCATCACCAAAAGTATTTTTATAAAAAATAGTTAAAAAAATTAAAAATAATTTATGTAATAGTTTATCACCACCAAAAGTATTTTTATTAAAAATAATTAAAATTTAAAAATAATTTATGTAATTATGCATATAATAACTATAGGTGCATTGCCATTTAACTAGCAAAAAATGAGGACTTAAGGCTTGGGAAGTGAAGGTCAAGGACTCAAACTCTAACTTAGGCATATTTCACAATGACCATGTGACATGGCACGTGGTAGTGACGTAGCGTGACATGGCACAAGTTATCAAGTGATGTGGCATGACATGGCACACACATTGCGAGGTGACATGGCACATGCCGTGAAATAAGGAGGTACACACGTGGCACAAGATGTCAGTTGACATGGCATGAGATAACTCTTTTATTTTTTTAAAAAAAGATTAGGGTTACCGCTAAAAGTTTGGTTCCTAATAGTTTTTTGTAGCTTTGGACTTTTGTTGCTGCCAAAAATATTTTTTTTTATAGTGGTAGGAGTGTAAATATGTGTAGGTGTGAATATTATGGGTAATTGGTCCATGCCAAAGAAAAAAATATATCAGAGACAGTTACATAATTAAAAGGGAATCAAACTCATTAAGACTAGATAAATATTTTAATTTCATGTATCTGAATATAAAAAAATAAACTAATAATATTATAATTATTTATTACATTTAAAATTAATAATTATAATAGCCATTGACTCTTGACCATAAATGATCGTTTTAATATAATTTTAATTAATTTTATATTTATGTAATTTCGTAATCATTTTAATATCATGAATTTAATTGTTCAAAATTAAAAATATCACAGTAACAATGAACAAAGCATACATATTTTCCTCCTCATTGTATTTTATTATCATGTTTTACATTCGCATCTCTAGGGCAAATCTAAAAGTATCACTCTTTGTCCTTTAAATAAATAATAAAAAAAGAAACCACATTATTTTTTCAGTCAAAAATAAGTTTTTGTTGTAATGCAGAAAATTAGTTGCTCTTTTCACCTACCTCCACTGGTTTTCTAGAGGGATCGGAAATCTGAGAGCGAGGACGGAAACGCGCAAAGATAAAAATATCGTTTTGAACACACAATTAAAAACTGCATTAACTAAAATGGACAAACACATTAACACAATTACTAAATTATGCGAGTAGGTTTAAAAAATGCATAAACTAAATTACAAATACAATTAACTAATTAATGCATTAACTAACTAAAATATTAATTGTTATATAAATATCCTTATAAACTAGATTAAACCCTGCGCGAGTAGGTTTAAAAAATGCATTAACTAAATTACAAGCACAATTTCTGTTTTTGTGTTCAGATTATGGAATATTAAATAAAAATTATTTTTAAAAGTTTATGTTCAGGTTATGGAATTTTAAATAAAAATTATTTTTAAAAGTTTATATTTTTTTTAAAAAAATAAAATTGTATAGCACATTTAATGAATTTTACTATACATGTTTTTGTTTAAAAATATTTTATAAATTGAGATTGATGCAGCATTACCAAAAATTTATTTATATATAGAAGATATAAAAGATTGCCAAGTACATATATCTCTCATTCCAAGCAAAGCTTTCGTGTCACTTTCTTAAATAATAGAATAAACATAAATATGTAATTTAATTACAAAGCAGGAAGATCAATTATATTACGTTAGGACGCAGGAGTATCTGGGAAAAGGAAAAAAGGATTTCAAAAAGAAAAAGGAAAAAGGAAAAAGGAAATGAAATTAAAGCATCCAGAAGGCATGCGACCGTGTCAACCCGATAACTAAAAAATTATCATCCCTGAATCTAACTGAGGTTCACGGTGGTGAAGGAACTGGATCAGAGAGGAATTCTAGTATTTGGATAAAGATATATTTTTATCTTTAGAGTATTTTTCAAAGAGCACATAAAACTTTAAATTATTAGTTAAAACAATTTTATCTTTACCATCAAATTCTCAACATTAATTATTAAAAATGCTAATTGAGATTTCAACATTGATCGTTAAAAATTTCACGACAAAGATAAAAATATTCTGTTTTAATTATTTTAAAAATAAAATTTTTCTGATCAATAATTTAAAATGTTAAATGTTTCTTAAAAAATACTTTTAAAATAAAAATACACCTTTAGCGTTGATTATTTTATCTTGTCCAAATAGGCACTTGGAAAGGTCTTTTTTTCACTAGTGGGAAAAGGAAAAAGAAAAGGCCATTATAGAAGTCAAGTTTTCTAAATTGACCACATAAAGGAGAGAAGTTAGAAGCTTCTGCAGCATAGCCTTTGACAACTAATAAATACAAAATTAATGAGGATTGGCCTTATACGACTCCATGGATATTAAATTATTAAGCAATCATCTCATACCCTGCTGTTAGGTGTCCTTAATGGATATCCAAACATGAACTTAATTAGTTTATCTGATATTAAAACTGTTTAATTATTTTACATATTGAATATTTTTCCAATATTTTCTTTTTTTTATTAGTGTAAATTTTTTCAATTATTGTCAAATCATTACTATAAGCCATCTAATCATTGGCTACTCTCGCTGTTAATTGTTTTTTAATTCTAAAATAATAAAAAATAATGAGGTTAGTAAAATATTGGTAATAAGGGACCCGTTCGGAGGGAGTACTATACAAGTACGACTAGAGCCAGTAATTTGGGCCAAATTCGACGGGCTAACCTGAATCCGTCTGAAAAATTTAGGCCCGAGCCCCAAAAAAATAATAATTTTTTATTGTTCCGAGAAAATTCAGGCCAAGCCCGAATATCTGAATAGAAAAAATTAATTTTTTAAAAATATATATAATATAATAAATATTAATTGTTTTTCAATTTTTATATCATTTTATTTTAAAATACCATATATTTGAGTGTATTATTATAATTATTTAAAAAAATAAAAATATTTTTATTATTTTTAATCAAATAAAGTATCTCAAAATAATAATTAAAATATATTTTAATATTAATTTTTATATTTTAGACTCAATTTTTTTGAAAAAATTTGAGTCATATACATCATTTTCTTGTCCAAAAAATTATATTTTATATTTTTATAAAATAAGATAATTAATTTTAAATTAAAAATAAAATTTAAATATGTACGAATTCCTGACTCTACTACTAAAAACATAATAAATAAAATAATATTTTTAGATAATTATTTAATTTTCATCCACGCCAGACTTAGTTAAAAATTAAGAATGAATTAAAGTAAATACCCTTTATATATAAGACTTAAACAATATAAAAGATTAAAGAAAAAAATTCAAAAAAAATAGTATTTTATCCATAATTAAATGATTTTGTTTTATATAATATAATGATGGCTATTTTTCTCATATTCTTAAAAATAAAAAGTATAGTTTATCCAATAGTTATTAAAAACTTTGAACTAATCAGGATAATAATTTTAAATTAGTGGTTTAATCATAGTTGAATTGAAATTAACTTGATCATAATTAAAATAATATGATTTAATTAAAATATATAAATATTTTTATATAACGATGATAAAGGCAATATTTAAATAAATAAGACATTAACTTACAAGTAAAGAAAATATTTATAAATAAATTGCACATAATACAACAAAACAGTAACAGAGCTACTTAAATACTTAACTACAAAGTTAATAAGTTATTATTTTTTTATTCTTTTTAAGTTAAAATAATATTTTATGCTTAATAAAATTATTTAAAAATTAAAATTGATTAAAAAGAAAAAATATTTTTAAAAAAGTTTTGGGTATTTGGGCCGGCTCGAATAAACCCGAAGGTGTTAGGGCTGGGCTTGGCTATATGGACTTTTTAAAAAGAGTAGGATTATGTAAGCCCGATCCGAATAAGTTTGACCCATCCAAATTATCGACTCTAAATACAACTGCCTAGCATCTGCATGTTATTCAAACATGACTGGCTAGCGTCTGCATGATGACATGCCATGTGCGCGCGGGCATATATATATATATATATATATTTAATTTTTTTTACAAAATTATTTTTATCAATTTTATCAATATTAATATAAAAAAAGTAAAAAAAAAAGTATATAAAATTTTAAATATATCTCAATATAAAAAATTTAAAAAGTGATATCATGTTATTTTTTATTTTTATAAAGGATAATTTTCAAAGTATTTTTTAAATATTTTTTAAAAAACTACACCATGACTCATAAATGAAACCAAATAAATTTTTTAAAATACATCTTAGAAATAGAACTGGAGGGATTAGCTTTTTAATCATCAAGTTGATCCCAAGGAGAACCCAAACACAATCTTATTTACAAGATAAATTTTAATATTTACTCTCCCCTATTCTTATTATATATTGGACACTTTTTTAAAGCATTTTTTATCCTTAATATACATGATACACATTATGGAATATTAATTATATTTGTTTAATATTACTCCTATTTAAATTCATTAAATGAGAAAAAATATAATGTAAAATTAAAAATGTTTCATTTTAAATAACTATAAAATTATAAGTTTATTCTATTTTTAGATAAAGTTATTGATTTAATTATCACTCTTTGATTTTGGTAACATAGTTGAAGAGGTCTTATAATAAAAATTATAATAAATGTACTTCCTCTAATCTAAAATATAAGTAGTTTTTAGAAAAAAAATTCATACTAATAAAGTTTACATTCTCATAAAAATATATAACATTTGGTCCTATTTGTAGACATCTTCAAAAGTAATTTTGATCTAAAATATAAGATATTTTATAATAATTAAATCACTTTTTTTCAATTTTATCCTTTCTTGATTACATGAAAGTATTTAATATAATTATATCATGATTTAAAATTAAGGATAAAAATAAAAATTCATATCATTTTTTTATGATGTCAAAAAAATTATTTTTTTAAAATGCGTGAAATGATTAAAAATATCCTATAATAATGACCAGAGAAAGTATATTATTTTCTCTTTTTATCCCTAGTCTCAATCATTAATGCATTTCATTCATGATGATGAGAGATGGTTTTGCAAAATGATCTAGTTTAAAAAACGCAAAAGGTAAAATAGAGAATTTTGTTTTACATGTATTGTATTGTTTATATTTTAAATTAAGATTAGTTAAAAGAAAATATTTATATTTTAAATTGAGGGAGTATATAATAAGTAACTTGGGACTTGTGGGTGATTAATTTTTTAATTACTCGCCCTTGTTATACTTGGCTCGTCATCAATTGTTAAGATCGACACATGAATCACATCTTCCATAAATAATGTGAGCGAATACTACTTGGAAAATTTGCGCCTGATCCATCAGCTTCCTCGTTGGAAAAACATTCCTGTGTCTCCATAACTCTATCCAAAAAGTAAATCCTAGAAATGGGCTTCATAGACGACTCTTCTTTTAAAACAACGTTCATAAGCAACTCTTTTTTTTATTTATAGATCAATTTAATATTTTACTTGGATCAGAAAAATCATAAGATAAAGTTTGAAATGGTAGATTTGGATTTGGCAAAAAAAAATGGTGGATTTGGATTTAAGTTTTAGATTTAAAATTTTATATTTCAAATTATATATTCAAAATTCTTATTTATGTAGTTTAAAAAATTTCAAATGAAAAAGAGAAATGAGTTGACATTTAAAATAAAAATAAAAAATTAAAAGTGATGAGTTTAATTACCTCTATTTTTTTCAATCCATAAGAGACGAAAATAAGAGGTAAAAAAAGATACAAGAGTTATAGATTAAGTATCAATAATAAAAACATGAAGAGAATGAAAGATTTGAAATGATATGAATTTTAAATGATGAGGGTATATAAGGAATTACATAATTACAAAGGAACAAAATAAGAAATGGACTTAGCCATTTTTTTTTAATGCAAATGAGGGATTTAATCAAAATCTCCATTGATTAATAAACACGCCAAAAATTATACTAATTAACCCTCTTTAGAAATTTAATAAGTCTTTAAATTTGATCACCTTATTAAATACACATGCTTCAATAACATATTTCTCTCACAAAAAATAATAATTTATTATTTTTTGAGAGTTTTTTCTTCATTTTTCTTCCCTTCCGACCTAATGATTAATGAGATGAAAAAAGAAACTTGTGACAAAAAGTTAAAGGCATGTCTTATAAAGACTCAAAAACCATTCCCTCTTAAACTTGTGTTTGAGACAAAAAATACAATCTTGGCCAATAAAAAAACAAGACTACGCATATAATTTTTTTTTTTGAATTACAAGGCCACGGCAAGCCATGCAAAGGAAAGAAATTAAGTCAAGTCAAGTCCCATAAAAGGACGACATCCTGGGGGAACGTCAAAAATTAAAGTATCGAAATTATTGCTTGTAGCATGTCGAGCAAGCCAATCTGCACATTTGTTGGATTCTCTAAATGCATGGTTGAAGGTGATAACCCGATCCTTCATGGCGAGGCATCTAATCTCTTCTATTGTGGAACTGAGAGGATGATTCGGATTGTGTTCAAATTGGATAAGCGCCAGAGCTTCTAATGAATCAGAGTGAATACTAACTTGCTTGAAATTGCTTCTCCAGCAAAGAATAAGACCTTCAAGTATACCAAGAAGTTCTGCAACTGTGCTAGGGTGATAACCAAGCTTTTTAGTAAATCCTTTTATCCAGTTGCCTTGGTCATCACGGATGAGTCCACCACAAGAGGCAGCTCCATTGTTGAAGACAGAACCATCTGTATCTAATCTAACCCAGCCAGGTTTTGCTAGTGTCCATTTAGCGAGAGATCTGTCTTGATTTATCTGTATACGACCAAGATGAGATTAAAGGTGCATGTTATTAATAATGCCTTGAGTACAGGTGAAGATGATAGTGTTGTCAGGTACGTGGTCTTGGGAATAAATCAGCTTGCAACGTTCTTTCCAAATATTCTAACAGAGGTGAGCAAAAAGTTTCTTCCAAGGGATTCTTCTAGTATTGTGGTTTCCGATATTAATATTTGCATTCCAAAGCATCCAGTCCTGTGATAGGAAATTAGTCGCTTATCCTCAAAATTATACTAAAGCTAACCCTAATGCAATATAGGGCCAACCCTAGGTCATCTCCCAAGGAATGGTTTTAAGTCTAATTGAAAGTTATCTAGTGAAATAAATCAACCAAAGTTTGTAGGAATTTAGTTATCTAGCTAATTTTCTAAACTAATTACCTAATATGCAAGTAATTAAAATGCTAGTGAAAGTGAGTGAAATGAACTTCCCTTTTTACAATAATGGAACCCTAGAGATTAGTTGATTTTGGACTCATTATCTTCTCATGATTAGGCTAAGTTTAGCTTCTCTTTCCTCTTGACTAAAGCTGTCATGACTTAAGAAAATTATCCTAAGCCAATTAACCTAATTAGCTAACCTCCCTAGGTCTTAGATTAAAGTCCCTAGTTTAATTAACCAATTGGTGAAGACATTAGCCAAGTGATTCACTCAAAATCCTCTCTCAACAGCCATGGTCAAACACATAAATTGAGCAACCACAAGATTATGTCAAGCTACTCAACAACACAAGCATTAACACCACAAGATTATGCAATATTAACACAAGAAATTCACTAATTGAAAAACACAAGATTATGTGCCAAACAAAGAGTGGCAAAATTCAGTCATGGCTGTCCAAGGAAGAAATTAAATGAAACAATCCTCTCTCTTTACATCAACATCAAATTCAAATTAGAATTTATAAGCTAAGATGATTAAACCCTAGATTAAGGAATCTAACCATCTAGTAAAAAGAGAAGAGGATAGGAAACAAAAGAACTTAGCCAATTTGAAGCTCAAGACTCATCCTCCATCTTCATCTCTCTAGGATTCCACAAAGAAACTTAGCCAATCTTCATCTTCAAGAACCCTAGTGATTGCTTGTGAAGGCCAAACTCCATAGCTCTTGAATGATGGAAATGAGCTTCAATCCTTGTGAAAATGGAAGGGATGGAACGAAAATGAAGAGAGGAGAAGAATGGTATGAGTTTTGTGGAGGTTTGGTGGCTGAAAATGGAGGTTAGGGTGCTGGAAAATGAAGAACAAAAGAGAGAAAATGAAGAACACTATGAACAAGAGAGAGAGAATGTGGAAGATGAATGAGATATGTGTTGGATCCCATTTGAGACTTAAAATGGCGTGCTCCTTGGTGTCTCCCATCAGCTGAAGCTTAATTAAAATAAGGAAAAAGAAATTAAAATGTAAATGGGAGCCTTGTCACACTTGCAAGGTGGCAACTTCCTATTGGTTTGTAGATGATTCCAATGTGTGCCTAATTTCCCATGTGTCATCCACATCATTTTAGCTGATCTAATCCCTCAAAATAATCATAATTCACGTGCAAACCATCAGCCATTGTCCTCAAGGAGTGTTGACCTCAATTGCCCAATTGATGCACAAGTCATATGCCACCTATGTCACATAAATCACATAATTCAATTAAATAGCATATGATATAATAAAATCTAATTCATGTCCAGAATTAAATTCATAATTAGAAGGGAGAATTTATTAAATTAACCAAGTTTTAGGCTGCACAAAATTATATAAAAATTTTCACACAAAGGCAAACCAAAAACTAGGACAAACTAAGACACTTAAGAAAGTGTTGACTTTTTTATTTAATTACTCCCAAACTAAAATGAATTTTAAAAATATAATTTCACCATTCATCAACTGGACATAAAATGCACTTTGTCAATTTTTCTTGTACATTTTCTCAAAAGTTCATTTTTTGGACCAAAATGCCCCTAGTGCACTGATATTAGAAACTTAGGCAAAGTTCCAAATCTAATGCAATGTGTGCACTTGAAGGTGATAAATCATTAATAAAATGGTCCTAATTGACAAATAAAAGTGGGTAACAAATGTGTTCTATCATCCTGCAAGGGAAGAGAAAAGAAAGTGTTAAGTTTTGAATGTTTTACAAGATTCATCTATACTTCCTTAGATTTTGTGCAGTCGAGCAAGATGTGGATGGAATTATCAGGAGAGTCACAACCGAAGGGGCATCTTCTAATGGAAAGATCACAGTTAAGATGCAGATGATTCCATGTAGCTTTCTAGAGAAAGAATTTGATCTTTTCAAAGGTGGGCCATTTCCCTATAGTATTCCAAACTTTAGAGTTGGAATTCCCTTCCTGGTTCTCAATGGCTTTGTAGGCAGATTTAATAAAGAAGTTCCTATCCGCTAAAGGCCTCCAAACAAGAATATCATTATCACCCTGGGGATTTAGAGGATGGACAAGTAAAATAGACCTAACCACGTCAGGGTGAAGGTGACAATATAGTTTATCAATATGCCAACCACTTGAGGCTGCATGGAAGTTAGAAACTCTGGCATGAAGAATAGCATCAACATTAGGATAGGCATAAGTAACAAGTGGCTCAGGTAGAGGAGATCATTTATCATACCAGAAAGATATTTGATCTCCCTTGCCAACTCTCTAGCCAACATGAGTTATAAAATCATCCCAAACTCTACAAATACTAGTCCACGTAAAAGAGGAGGAAGTAGGTTTGTTAACCATAGGGATAGTGGGTTTGTTGCATTTATATTTATCTTGAAGAATTTGAACCCAAAGACTGTTGGTTTTATAATAATACCCCAGCAAAGTTTCATAATGAAGGCAAGATTCTGCGATTTGATTTTTTTTTATTTCAAGGCCTCCTTGTTTCTTATCTTTTGTGATCTTGTCCCAAGAGTGAAGATGTGGTTTTTTAGTTCCATCGGAAGAGTCCCAAAGAAAGTTGCGAGAGCTTTTATCAATTTCAGAAAGGACATTATCAAGAAGGAGCATAGTCTGCATAATATAACTAGGAATAGAGGAAAGAACAGACTTAATGAGGACAGATTTCCTAGCAATATTGAGATATCGGCTCTTCCATGAAGATAGTCTAGAACTTATTTTTTCAATAAGAGGAGCAAAAGTTAGCTTAGAAGCTCTTTCATAAATAATAGAGATCCCAAGATATTTTTTAAGATTTCCAGTAAGAGGAATTCCCAAATCGTTGCTGAGTTACAAGGCTCTATTAATGTTGACATTTTTGGAACAAAAGACTTTAGATTTATCATTGTTGATTTTTTATCCTGAAGCATTATAGAAATCAATTAGACAATTTCGAATGATCTCAACTTAAGTGAGAGAAGCATATGCAAAAAGCAAAAGATCGTCAGCAAAGAATAAATATGAAATAAGAGGCCCATTAGTCGTTAAATTAATGGGCTTCCAATCTCCTTTATCAATACTACTGTAAATGCAGTGACTTAAACGCTCAATGCAAAGTATAAAAAGATATGGAGAAAGAGAGTCCCCCTGTCTGACGCCTCTTGTAGGTTTGAATTCATGCAAAGGTTCACCATTCCAGAGAACTCTCATCCGGGCTGAAGATACAGCCACCATGATAATCCTCCTGAAGTGCATGCTTATACCAATAGTTTGAAGAGTATCTTCTATGAAATCCCAAGAAAGTCTATCAAAAGTCTTTTCAAGATCCACTTTAAGAGCCATGAAGCCTCTTTTTTGAGTTTTATTTCTCATGAAATGTATGACTTCTTGAGCAATAATAATATTATCACTGCTCTATCTTCCTTGTATGAAGCTGCTTGGATTATCCCCAATGAGATGGTTCATACAAACTCTAAGGTGATTGGACAAAATTTTTGTAATAATTTTGTAGCTCACGTTACAAAGAGAAATCGACCGGAAATCTTTCATGCATGTAGGATGATTTTTTTTGGGAATAAGGGTAATGAAAGTGTCATTAATCTCGGCAATCATATTAGGATCCTTAAAAGCTGTCTTTACTAACTTGAAGATCTTATCCTTGAGTTCTTCCCAATGCATTTGAATGAAGTTAACATTAAGTCCATCAGGTCTAGGTGCTTTGAATGCTCTGATGTCAAAAGCAGCAGTTTTAATTTCTTCATTGGTAACCTCTCTATGAAAATTAGATAATTGAACATTTATGAGAGGAGGAAAAGTTCTTTGAGTACAAAGTTTAGGTTTTCTTCGAGTATCTTCATTGAAAAGATTTTCGACGTAAGAGACGACCAAATCTTTGAGAGAGCTTTGTTCGTGAATCTAGTTGCCATTATTATCTTTGAGAGAAAGAATTTGATTCCTTTTTTTTAACAATGGTAGTGGCATGGAAGAATTTTGTATTCCGGTCGCCCCATTTCAACTATTTGCATCTAGATTTTTGGTACCAAATCAATTCTTCCCGAAGGAGAACCTTATTATAATCCTTCCAAAGGGATTTTTCCAACTTCTTGAGGAAATAACTATCTTTAGAATTTCTATTACGATCAATCCCTTCAAGTCTTTTTATGATTCTCTTTTTTATAGTAGAGATAGTGCCAAAATTATTTTTATTCCATTCGGAAGCTAATTTAGCAAAGGAAGAAGTTCCTTTAGCCCAGTCATTGCTGCACCAAGAATCCTTGATAATGGAATTAAAGGAGTCTTCTAATGACCATGCAGCATGGTATTTAAATGGCGTATTCTGTTGGTTGGTAAGACTTTTGTCATCAAGTTGTATATAGATTGGTCGATGGTTTGAACCAAATTTAAGAAGATGATAACTGTTGGTAGAAGTGTAGGAAAGTCTCCATTCGGTATTACAAAAAGCCCAATTGAGTCTTTCTTTAACATTTCCTTTCTCCCAAGTAAACCTCTCTCCAAAAAAGTTAAGCTCAAGGAGATTTGAAAGATTGATACATTGTTTGAAACGCTTCATTGACCCCTAATTATACCCATTGCCACCATTTTTATCCTCACAAGATAAATAAGCATTGAAATCACCAATAAGGAGCCACGGTTCAGAAATGTGTTTGGACATGTTAATAATAGATTGCCAAAGATCAACTCAATTACAAGGATTGGGGTCCCTATAAATGCAGGATAAGAGATATGAAGAATTATCAAGGAGAAAGTTGACTTTGCAATGAAGTAGTTGAACATTAGAGTATAAATACTCAATGTTGACAATATCATTATTCCAGATTAACCAAATACCTCCAACATAACCAGTGGCTTCCACTCTAATCCAATCAAAGAAACCCAATTTTCTAACAATATTATCAGCTTTTGCACCACTAGCTCTAGTTTCAACTAGAATTAAAATGTGAGTGTTGTATCTATCAGTAATATCTTTAACCCTGGAAGGAAAACTTTTAGCACAAGAACCTCTACAATTCTAACAAATAATATTCATGTAATAAATAATATTAAAATGAAAGGAAGAACCTGTGATGAAGTTTAACCTTTAGCATCAGAATGCATTTCCTTTATCTGATCATTGCTGAAATCATCATCTTCAAGGTTCTTATTAGTAGGATTATTATTAAAGTCTTCATCAAGCAGATCATCATCTATATTTTCATCTTCAATGTGAGTGTTGTCCTTGAAAATATTGTTATAATTTTCTAGTATGATGACATCACTGAATTGTGTCTCAGGGATGACCGATGGTGAAGAGTTAGGATCTGGAGGCTTTCTTTGTATCTGATTGAGTGTCAATAGTCCTTTATAGTTGTTGCTATTGTTCCAGACATCTAGGTTCGGTAAGTAAGCTGAATTGTGTCTCAGGGATGACCGATGGTGAAGAGTTAGGATCTGGAGGCTTTCTTTGTATCTGATTGAGTGTCAATATTCCTTTATTATTGTTGCTATTGTTCCAGACATCTGGGTTCGGTGAGTAAGTTGTTCCAGCATTCTAAGATTCATTGATGGGCTTATCCATGTTGGCTGCATTGATGGGTTGGGACGCGGAGCCTAAATTCCTTTTATTTCCTTTCACCACCGAATGAGATCTCTTGGACTTGCTAGTTGCGTTAATGGGCTCGTTTAAATCTTTCACAGGATCTATATTGAGAGATCATGGGCCTTCCCAAATAAATTTCAGTCCAGCCTGCTTCTTTGCATTGTTTTTATCTTGAGTAGCTAGGTCACCTGAACCTATATTCGGTTCCATTGAGCTGCTGCAGGATCTATCTATCAGATCGTTATTAGCGTCGCTCAGTCTCGTTCATTTAGACCCAGATGGGTCCTTCCTTCGCCATACTTTTCTAACAGGATTGCTGGGATATTTCATAGGAGGTAGGGTTGCTTGCTTTCGTCGGTGTTTCCTCTGCGGTCGTTGCCATTTACTTGTTCAAGGTTAGAAAGTAAATCAAATCTAGATTTGGTGAAGAGATTTGTACCTCGACTTGTGTGAAAACGGCTCTAAAATTGATCGTTTTTCGTGTCCGTTGAATGTTCGAAGGATTTGCCCATTGGGAACTTCGTGAATAGTGTATCCATTCACCGTAATCATTTTTTGGCAAGTTTTCCGGTGAATTATTGTGAACTGGGTTCTGTTGATTATCTGAGCTGGTATGATTTTCTACTTGTTGTTGCTGCATCTCCTTCTCATTTTGGCTTTTCTGGGCATTTTTCGGATTATAGAGACAATAATTTTTATTGTGTCCGTAACAACCGCACCCAAAATAAATAAGGTTAAGGCTTTCGTATTCCACATTATAGAGTTCATCCTTTTTGAGTATTCTCAGCACCAGCTTCTTTTACAAATTGATCTCTACACTAATCCTGACAAATTTACGCCTCTCAATTTTGCCAGCGTTATCTTTAGAACTTGATTCCGAGAGGGAATTGATATCAACTTTTAGAGTTTTCCCAATACAGTTTCCAATTCTCCAAAGTATATTTTTGTCATAGCATTGTATCGGCACATTAGAAAGTCTAACCCAGAGAGCAATCTTTCCTAGCGAGTTTGTGTTAGGATTGAAATTAAGGGACCATCTTTGGACTAGAATATAGTGATCAATATAGTCCATGGGCCATCATTCAAAATATGCTCGTAGGCTCCAGGATTTGTAGTTCTCACTATGTAATAATTGTTAACTAAGTCAATTAATTCAAAGTCCTTGAGATTCCATATTTTGGCTAACCTTGGTTTAAGTGATCTCGGATGAAGATGGATGCCAAGCATGTTAATGACTAGCGCATTCATCCAAGGCAAGCAGATGCTTTTCCATTCTTTATTTGAGATTGGGACCATTGGGTAACGATCCATAAGCTTCTTTGTAGATTCAGCTGGACTCCATTCCTTTTCTAGTTCTTTTGCAAGATCATCATTAATGTATAGAGTATCCTTAGCCTCTTTGATTCCATAGCAGCCATTGTATCCGATCAATGAGTCTTTGTATGATATTGGAGCTTTAAAGGCATTAATTTCCTTGATCGTGTTGTCCTTATTTGTTAAATTTCCTTCTTGAATATCCATAGGTTGGAAAGCAGGGGAGGTCTCATCCTTTTCAGCTTGGTGTTCATCTGATTCATTTAGTCTAGATGTAGAAAGCACTTTGCCATGTACTTCAGTAACCATTTCAGCATTTAATGTCATCACATTCCTGTGCAGCAGATCAATTTCTTCTTTGGAAGTAGGAGGATTCATGGCTTCTTTGATGAGTGGAGATGCGGAGAAT
The DNA here is from genome assembly GCF_029017545.1 of Prosopis cineraria. NCBI lineage: Eukaryota > Viridiplantae > Streptophyta > Magnoliopsida > Fabales > Fabaceae > Prosopis > Prosopis cineraria. The sequence goes on along the minus strand of NW_026555340.1, from coordinate 12,596,528 downwards.
GTGAAGTTGGGATCAGGGGCTAAATTTGAATTCATCAAGAAAGAACAGCAATGCTGAGCGAGGAAGACGTGTTTTTGGACTACGCATATAAATTAAAAAAGGGATAATTTCAAATAAGGATTAAGGATATGACATAATTACTAGTAAATCTCAAAACATTTTGAAATTTCAATTCAGTTTAGGGGGATAAAAGTAAAACTAATTTTAAATGTAAAAAAATTAAATTACCTTTCATTTGTTATTCAAAATTACTAGTTGTTAATTTTTTTATTTCACTTATTAATTTATCAATATCACTTATAAATTATATCCATTTTTCAGACAAGTAGTAATATTATTTGTTAATTTGCTCACTTTACTTGCTAATTTACTAACATCAATTGTAAATTATAAGAACTGTTAGTAATTTATAATTATTGTTAGTAAATTAACAAGTAAAGTTAGTAGTTTAATAATTAATATTGCTGTTTGTGATTAAATAATTAATGTTAATTTTTATATAATTATTGATATGTCAACTCATGTAATTTATAATTTATTAGTAAATTAAAAAGTGAAGTAAAAAAATTAACAACTAGTGATTCTGCATGGTAAGTTAAGAGTATTTTAGTCTTTTTACGATTAAAATTATTCTCACTTTTATCTTCCTGAACTAAAATTTTAAAATTTTTTAGAACCCACTAATGATTATAGTGCATCTCTGTTCTTTATTTCAAATTTTCCCAATAAAGAATTGATTTGTCTACATGAATTTCAAACATTAATTTAGTCGTAATGAGTTTGATTACTTCCGAACAAAGAAATGAAACCTATTGGGCCAACTAAACCCACTGAGCAACACACATGGAAAGATGCAACTTACAATAAGGGTAGGCCCAATTATAATAGATGCAGTCAGACTCAGTGTCATTGCCCAGTACTAATAGATGAAGGATCCTGGTTCCTGATCAATGATTTAAAAATCGATATAAAAAAAATAATTTAAAAATCAGATTGGGCGTTAAACTGGAAATGTCAATAAATCTAATTTTATTGTCTTACCAGTTAATCATTTACAAATATAATTTTTAACACCTTCCTAAAAAAATAATATAAAATCATATTATATATATGTGAATAATCTAAAAATAAAATTGACTTTTAGTATGCTTTAATTTTCTTTTTAATTTTTAGTTTTTTTATATTTATATTTAAATTCATCCAATTTTCTAGAAATCAATACAATTTTTTATTTAATTATATTTTTCAGCTTAATAGTAACTTAACTTTAATTTAACTCAGACTCAACTTTAAAATAATTCTTTTTTTTAGTTCAAATTAAGTCATTAATAGTTTTGGTCCGCAGTCAAATTGGTCTAACCTTCTTCTCAAAGCAATGTTCTTAATAGACAAAATAGAGTTCAACTGCCCGCTCCACAAATCCCAAAAGGTTGGATTTTTTTTTTTTTTTTTTACCAACAAAAGGTTAGATCAATTAAGGAAGAAGAATAATGATATGAAGTCATTCTCCTATTTTATGCTAATAAACAATTTCTTCGCCTACTCCATCAGCCACTTTAATGCTTTCCCCATAAGCATGAAAAATCTGAATATCCCAGTCACACAAAAAAATGACTTCTCTGGTTTGCTCCAGCAATTCTCTCTGCGTGCTGTCAATTCTTGCATCTCTCATCAATATGTTGATGGCCTCCAGAGAATCAGACAAAAGTTGAACTTTCGAAAATCCAATCATTTTGCAGACCTCTAATCCAGTTTTAATTGCTGTAATTTCAACATTGACAACTTTCATTAGACCTGTTTCTTTCTGAAATCCTTTGACCCATACACCATTTGAGTTACTAATAACTCCTCGGCATGCAGCTTGTTGCTCATTGCTTATGGAAGCATCTACATCAATACTAATAAACATCTTAATAAGTCGAGTGGCAAAGGTTTAGGTGAGAGAGTACGATACAATTGCGTAAATTAATATCAATATATAATATATACTGTTACTGTGCTGTTGTAATATACATGGAGTTTCACACATACACGCGTGTGTATTAAATTTTATAATTTTTTTTTCTTAAATTGATGAGAGTAGTCATAATTATTACCAACGTTGATGGTGCATTTGGATGCATGAAAATTTGGATTTGAACTAAATCCTCCATTTGAATATATAAAATTTTTTAAATTTGACTCAAATCTAAATTTATGTTTTATTATAGGGTTGAAGGGCATTTTTATCTCAACCATTAACTCAGGAGTATTTATATCTCAAATTTTCATATAATGCAATTTTGTCTTTGAATATTTGAAAATGGTGCATTGCATATTTTGTTATTAAAAAAAGTTAATTTTAACTGTTAATTAATTTAAAAACTATAGAAAATGACAACTAAAATTATAAAAAAAGACCAATAAAATTATACTAGTACCTCATTTAAGGGCAATTTTGCCCCTCAACCATTTGCTCAAGAGCATGCAGTATTTCAAACTTTTATATGGTGCAATTCTTCCTTTGAACATTTGAAAACAATATATTGAGCATCCTGTCATTTTAAAAGTCAACTTTGATTAGTAGTTGACTTAAAAACTGTAAAAAAAACCTAAAAAATCACATAGAAAAACCCATAAAGGTACACATAAGTACCTGATAAGAAAATTAATATCAATTAAGTATCCTAAATTACATATAAATAATAGGATATTAATGTTATTTTTCAACCATGTAAAAAGGCCAATTCATTATTTTACACATAAAGTAAAATAATAGAGCTTGACCAAACCCAAAAAAAAAAAAAGAAAAAAACAGGGCCCTCCATACGCATATGAAAGAAATGAAACTTATTGGGCCGACTAAACCAACTGAGCAACATACATGGACAGCTGCAAGCCTGCAATGCACAATAAGGGCAAGCCCAATTATAATAGATGCAATCATAATCAGTGTCCCTGCTCATTGCCCAGTGCCAATAGATGAAGGGATCTTATATCAAAAAAAAAAAAAAATAGATGAAGGATCCTGATTCCTGATCAATGATTTAAAATTCTATAGAAAAAAATGATTTTAAAATCAGATTGGCTGTTAAACTGAAAATGTTAATAAATCTAATTTTTATGGTCTAACTGGTTAATCATTTGCACAAATAATTGTTAACATCTTTTTTTAAAAAAATAATGTAAAATCATATTATATATATGTGAATGGTCTAAAAATAAATTGACTTTTAGTATGGTTTAAATTTTTAGCCTTGTTAAATTGACCTGTCAATAGCCAAAATAGCTTGCCTACTTTGTGAAAAACATATTATCCCATGCAGTGAGTACGAAGAGTTGCATTGGCAGCATACAAAATGAAGTTTTACAAGATGCTGATGAGAAATTATTAATTACTTGGCATGTATGGCTGCGAACACTTTGTTGTATAACCTTCGGTCTATACATGGAGGAGTTGCATGTGAATGATGACGAAGCCCATAGAAGTATATTTGAGGGTGAAGAAGCAAGGATTTTATTTCTTTTTGTTTTTAAGAAAAAATGGAAAGGGCTGCAATTTTAGCATATTGAGACTAACAACCAACCACTCGATCTGATTTATACTGTTATGTGCCATGTTTGAAACTCAATAAGAAAATTACCTGTTTGATGCCGCGCATGAGATAGGCCAAGACTCATGAAGTACGAGTTGGGCAAGAAAGTGCTAAAAAAGCAATTGATTTCATTAAGATATTTGATGATTATTGCATCGTTTCCTATTATTATGTGCATGTGCTGATGTGCATCAAATTTAAATGGTTTGTTTATATCTTTTCATGGTACCAATGGCATGGACGCATTGCAAGTGTTGGTCTTTCTTCTGCAATTTTTTTAAAAAGCTAATTAATTGCTTATGTGCCATGTGTAACCTCCTTTGGTCCAGAAGCTTTCTTTCTTAATTTGCCTCAACCTTTGATGTATCTAGGAATTGGTATTTTGCACGTGATTTTTTACATCTTGGAATAATTTAAAATTCTTTTTAATTTTTCAATGATTTTTAGAATATATATATAATATATATAAAAGAAATTCTGGACTTTAAGCATGGAACTAACCCACTTATATTCTCTGTCAGGAACGTTTAACTGGTAAAAGGCAATTTAAGAATTAAAATGAAGAATCACCCAAACTTATAAATGTTACTGTGATAACTAAGGATTACTAATGAACAATATCAGCTGAGTTGTTCAGTTCTCTTGACTGTAATTTTGCAGGGCAGTAATTGATATATGTAGTCTTTGTCATAATTAGGCGTCAGAAAATTCTTGTCTCAGTCTTTGAAATCAATGTCTAGCTACAATTATAAGCACTTTGTTATTTCTTTCATTGGGTAGAAATAGAATGACGTTAGCATTTGACTTGAATTTCACACTGATGTACGCCATTTCTATCTTTTGAAGGTGAAGACAAGCTGTTCTTGACCTAGTACAATCTTTTTGACAGATATGGTACACAAGCTTTATAAAACAGGAATGGGCGAAACCACTTTTAAGAAGCTTTGTTCTGGAGCTTCTTTCTGTTTTTATGCCCGTTCTGTATATGGTTCTTGACCATCATTCTGGTTAAACCTTAGAGGATAAATATATATCTTTTTTAGTAGTATGATATTTTTCTTTCACCCTAACTTTACACTCTTGCTTGGTTAATCGCATTGAACTCATCACCTTAGAGATATGATATTCTAAGATTTTCCATGTAATTGAATAGCAATAGTAGCCAGTAGGAAGCTAACTGATTGGAACAGTTCTTTATAAATACATGCACGTATGTCATGCCAAAATTTGGTTTTATTGGAAACTTGTAATGAACCTGAGTTAGGTGACTTTAGCATTGAATTAATTGTTTCCTTGCCTAAAAAACCAAGGGTTAGAGGGACTGACAAATATGTATTGTCACATTACATGATTAGATGTATAACTTATTGATTATCATTAAATATTATTGCAGGTCTATTACAAGTTTAACAGTCTTTCTACATTTAAGGAGCCTCTGATGTGTTAATTATTAAATTTTTTCTTTCTATCTATTATTTGTATAATCTATATATTTTTCAATCACCAAGTCATCTCTCATTTTTTGTATGAGTATGTAATAGAATTGGAATGTGTATAACTTTATATATTTGACATGTATTGATATTTTGAAATGTTTAGCTTGGCTATGTTGAAGTTTTATATCTCTTCACATGTTGTCTACCTTTTATTCTCATAGAGCTCCTTATTTATATCATAAAATTTATTGTATTTTGAATATTGCGAATATTATTAAAATTATGTAATTATTAAAATTTATGAAATTTACTATAACATCTATTAGAACATATGCAATGACAATAGGGGTATTAAATAGCCTCCAATCCAAAAAAATGCCTCATTTTTTTTAAATGTCACTTTCTACACCAATTCCAAAACTTTTACACCGGTTCATCAACCAGTATAAAATGTCAAAACTTCTATGCTCCCTGTTAAAAAGTAATTTTTAAGTAGCATAAAAGGTGCATTTTTGTAATAGTGTTGTACTTCTTTTCAAGTTTCAGGCTCTCCTTTTTTACCCCCAAAATACAAAAAAAAAAAAAAAAATCATCCTCTATAACGTGATGTGCTATGATATTCCTTTGTAACTAAAGCATTACATGTTTCACTGGAAAAAAGAGCTCTTAGCTTTTGCTCGAGAGGGGGAAACCTCCGACAACATTCTCTTATTGATTTTTTTGACCACCAACATTCTCTTATTGATGAGATGTAAATCAAACATGCAAGCTAAGAAGATAAGAAACACATATCAAAGCGGACCCAATATTGCTACTTGGTCCAGAAGCCTATGCCAATCTTAGGAGTTGCCCCAATAATAAACGTGAAGAAGACAAAAAGAATCACATGATAAATATGACAACGGCCAGGCAACATTGTCATCTCAGCAACCATCAGCCTATACTGTCAAAGTTTCCATTTTTGTTGGGACTGGGCCATACCGTGGGCCCAGAATTACACCTCAGTAACTTTTATTTTTAAAATTCATTAATACAGGCCCAAACAAATGTCTGGGTCCATGTTTGTACATCCATCTGGATCCCTAATACCCGACCCGGATTCAGATGTGACCCTGGCTGGCGGGATTGCGGGAAACCACGTTGCCGGGACCCTGAAACGAACAGGGACGATTTCCGGCAAACAGTAAGCCGTTGGATTCTCTTATTGGAAATTCAAGCAGAACTATTCCCTCCGCACCAAAATATAAAATATTAATAATTAATTTATCGTTCTAAAAAAAATATTAATTGAGATTTTAATTTCTTAAATTTTTTTACATATTTTCAATTATATCATCATTAAATATTAGCTAAAGTATACATATATATATATATATATATATAGAGAGATATATATATGTATATGATGTTGATGATACCAATTTAAAATGATATTAAATTGCTAAATTTGGTGCACACGTCATGGGTAAATAAATGAAAGTTTCTTTACATGTAAAAATGAATAGTAACATGATTGTACATCATTGAATTTTGGCAAAAAGTTACATTAGGATAGGAAGGCAGCTTTATTACTTTAGGAGGCTTGGGCCTCTTTGGTTGCAGTTTTGTTTGACTTTCATGGCTTGATCATTGATTTTGATGCTTCAATTTGGTATAACTATTTGGCAATTCAATCCTAAAATTTTTAAGGTTAAGTGTCATATGGTTTTCTTGCAAATCTTGCTAGCTTTTGAAAGGAATAAATTAATATCCACGGATATTTTTTTATGAAACGTATATTGACTGCCTGTTTGAGTTAAATATAGAAGAGTTTATTTAAACTGTCATAAATATTAGTTGTTGACCATTAATCAAATAGTTTTAACTCATAAGAATAGTTAAAATTAAAATATCATTCATGTAAAAGGCAATGAGGGCTGATCGAATGTGGATGTATAATCAATGAGAAGAAAATGGTAAAGGAGTAAATAAAAAGTTTATAGAAGGAGTAGATCAATTTATAACATTTATTCTATCTCAACCAAACTTAGTCTCAAAAAGCCAAATAAGATGTTGTAACACCCTAGAACTTTCAAACTAATTTTTCACAATTTTGTTAATTTAATAAATCATTTTTACTTCATTCAACCCTTACTATGATAGATTTCTATCAATCTATCATGATAATAAATAACAAACTTTTTTAAAAATTCTACTATAGTAAAAAAGAGTTGATCATATAAATAAAATATTTTATAAATAGCCTACCATTGTAGAAAGAATTTAACATAATGAATAAACTCTACCATAACAATTGAAAATGCATTTATAATAAAAAATTTTCCTAATGAAAAACAATGTAAAACAATTTATATCAAGAAAAATAATTTTTAAATTAGCATTTGGCGCAGAAGCTTATCTCAGGGTGGCAGAATCCCAAACAATTTCAAAATACAAATTTTTAATATTATGTGACCCAAGTGTACATCCAAAATAATATACCACAATTCTTGTTGAAGTACTAACACTTTCTAAATAATATTGGTTCAACAATACTCAAAACGGGTTTACACAACATTCATCATAATCCAACACTTATCCTTAACAAAATATAATTATAGGATGTACACTTGTTTACATTATAAATACCTTTCCACTAAATAGTCAATACTTTCAAGTAAATTTTGTTATGTTACTAATATCCCAAAAAGCAATTGGAACCATGAGGGATAGACAGGATCCTCATGACATGATATTCAAATCAGGTCAAGGATCAAGAGGGATAGGAATGATCCTCTTGGTCATATAAATGTAGTTAATAAAAATGATTAGAGTCTATATGCTCAATAAAATAAGATATATCCTAAGTTGGCACTAAATATATTGCATAATCCCAAAATAAGAGGCAACGTAAAAAGTGATGTCTCATACACCAAAGTTACGCCTCTGGTACTTTCTCAACCAGACTCGCTCTTGTAAAAATATTAACTACGGGGAATGAGACTTAAAAGTCTTAGTAACCAAAGATTAATATGTAATAATGCATGTAGATGTAATTAATCATACGATTGCTAAGTGGGCACATAAAAACATTTAACTGAATAATATTTCCAAACAAACCAGACAAATATTTAATTGCATAACCACACCTTATATCCTTCTTTAGCCATGCCTGGACATCAAATCATCTAGCTAAAGATGAGTTGGACCAAGCTACATGACACTCATTGGGTCTAATGAGGGCTTACCACGTGGTAATAATTAACCAAATAGAAATTTCCAACAACACCATATATTAAAATACTCTAACAAGTCATGCATCATTTAAAACAACCAGACAAGAATATAACTGAACAATAATATCTCATTATGATAAATAAATATAAATTTTTAACCCACTTGACAATAGTTTCGAACAAGTATATACTAGTATTTATTTCCAACAATTCATGATTTTTTCAAACAACAAAACAACACATAACCAATCACACACACATACACCCATCACAACACGTTAATAATGGTTATCTTATGTTTTGAATAACAAGTTTCCCTTCGGAACTCCTCGTTCACCACTCTCTTTATCAATAAAATTTACATAATTATTTCATAATATTATATATTAATTTCACATTGAAATTAATAAATAACTCTAATTTAAAGAGTTAGAAAGTTTTAGGCCTAAGACCCATATTATTACTAATTTAAGTTTGTGCCTCATTTAACTTTTTAAATTCCTTCACAGAATTCTCATACCCTAATAAACTATATTTAATCCTCAAATTACTCCTAATATCACAATTTCATCAATCCATATTCCAAAAATTTGTCTAAAAATAAATTAAAAATTTAAAAATTATCCTCAAGCTTCAAATCACCACTTTATAGCCTTAGAAATACTATTCATATTTAAATAAATATTTAATAATCAAAAACTCATCCCAACGTCTCAGATTCAACGTAAATTTAACTATATAAAGCTAGAGTTTAACTCAAAAATTTTTAAATTTTAGTTTCAACCTCAAATAAATATTCTATAGTATTTATTATATTCCTAACAACTTTGCCATGTATTTTTAATTAGTCATAATATCATATTAACTATTCTATAGAAAAATTCTAATCAAAATATTTGCTCTACTTTATAAAATAATCATATAATTAGAAAGCTAATATTATTTAAGAAATAACTATGAAATTAATTTTGTATATAAATAATTTTTTTAATGCTAACATAAATTGAAAAGTTGGAACATACTTGAAGGAAAAAAAAAAATACTCCTTGCCTGAGAAAGAATGAAGCAGCGTGAGAGGGAGGGAAGACAATATAAAAATGAAAATATGAGTCCCACAACTCTCTCTCTCTCTCTCTCTCATACATATGCATATACTCCTTCCATTTAAAAATATAAAATATTTTTAATCAAATCTCACTCTTTAATAAAGTAATTACGTGCTTCCTAACTAACTCTATCTTTTCATATTTACCCCCTATCAAACACCCTACAATAAATATAAAATCATCATCAATATGAGCACTTTTGAAAAAAAAAGTAATGATTATACCTCGAAAGACTAAAAATGCATTACATTTTTGAGCAGAGGGAGTACATATATACAAACATATATATATATATATATATATTTCAAATCTTTAAATTATACCTTAACCAAACTAATAAATATCTCTTATATAATTTCAAGCTTAAATTTAATTCATAATTAAATGCTTGACTGTATTATTACTCTCGAATAATCTCAAATACAAGTTCATTCCTTAATTTAAACTTCAAAATAATACAAATTCCTATTATTATTATTTTTTATCCTCAATAAGACTTAAATTTTATAATTTTTTTATTATTTAAAAATTAAGATGTTGCAGTATCCTTGTTCCAAGCGTGACAACTTGAATTTTGAAAATTATGAGATTGTTAAGGCTGACCATTATTGCAGTGATTGTCCCTCACTATGACCCATGGAGCTATCATGTGGTATATTTTAAAAATAAAAAAAATAAAATGAAAACAAATTGAATTTGTTTGTATTTTAAAAAAAACAAAAAATGAAAATAGTTTTAAAAATAATTAAATAAAAAAATACTTATTCAAACAAAATTTTAAATTTTTCTATCTTCAAAAACAAAAAAATAATTTTTAAAAATAAAAAACAAACAGTTCTATAGAAGCGAAGTTTTTTTTTTTTTTTTTTTCAATTACGTATTGGAGCGAAGTTAGCAGCATGACTGCGCGAGAATAGCTAATAAGTACAGAACCTCCATATCCTCACTATACTCCCCAAAATTGCTTCGACTAAAAATCGTCGTCCATGACTGAACCAATAATATTTGAGCACTTGGGTGCCATATATCCTCCGTGAGGTGTTGCGTGCCATCCACATCAACGTAATCACAAGTGCTCAAATATTATTGGTTCAGTCATGGACGACGATTTTCAGTTGAAGCAATGTTGATGGAGCAGTAGTTACATTGCTTCTGAATCTCATCATGCGTTTACATTTGATAAAATTTTATTTTTATATTTTTAATAAATTGTTATTTTTGGGGCATACGAATAAGATAAAAAAATCTACTTCCTCGTCCCACTCTCTCAAGCGCACTTGCCTAGAGTTGGGAATAAGGGCCAGGTTTGACGGGGCCGCCCGTTTAAACTCATTTTAGTAAGGGTTCGGGCTTAAAAATTTAGTATTTTTTGGGATAACCGGGCTTTGAAGCCCGGCCCTTTTAAGCCCTAGAAAAACGGGCTCAGGTCCGGGCGGCCCATGAAGCCGTTTTACTATTAACAAAGTATTGCTTTTATCTCTTTCCAGATAATGTGCAAACATTGATTTGTACCCACAATTGGTTGAATAGTTTTGTGTCATTTTATGGTAATTTTTATATTTTATCTTGTGATATATGTAAAGATATATATATATATATATATATATTTGATAATAAAACAATTTAATTAATAATTATTGTAAGTGATGATGAAGAAGCTACAAAAATAATTGATATTGAGCCTCCGCCTCCATCTTCCACAAGTGGACCTACATCTAAGGGTTTTAATATTTTATTTATGGATGATAATGAGGGAGATCTTGATTAGGATTGATGATGATGTTTGCCTTCATTTTATTTGGACTTTTAAATTTTTTATTTATTTTTTAAATTATGTGAAACTTTAGTTTGATATATGTTAAATTTTAAAATATTCTAAATAAATTTTAATGTTAAATTTTATTTTATTTTTATCCGGGCTTGCGGGCCCAGCCTTGAGCCCTTTGAATGAGGGCCGGGTTTCAATTTTAGGGTAAAATTGAGGTAATTGGGCTTTAGGACCTAGGCCCATAAGGGCCGAGCCCATATGGGCTAGGTCCGCCCGTTTATCAACTCTACACTTGCCATTAAAGCCACCTCCGTGTGCGGTGAAGTTTTCCTTTAAAATTCAATAAATATTATCTAAAATTAATATTGCTTGGAGAACTAAAGCAAACCCAGGAACTAATTTACTTTGGAAGGATATTAATATTACTCATCAGTTTTATTAATCCTCTTTCGGTGTCACTGGCGTGAAAACATGCCAGGAAGATGGAATCAATGGTGGAAATCTTTAGATTGTAATTTTAGATATCCTTTCAATTGTATTAACTTAAATAACTGCTACTTACCTGTTTGATGGTGTAGTGAAAAAAAAAAATTGAAATAAATCCTCCGAGTCATAATGTAAATTGTTTTTAATTAAATAGTAATAAAATCTTTTTATGTATATTTATAAATTTTAAAATATAAATAATCAGTTGTCATATGTATGCACTAAACTTATCTTTTAATAATTTTTTAGAAACCTAACTATCATTATAAATTGAAGTTATGAGACCTACACCATCATTTTCCAAAATTGCTAATTAAAAATGTTATAAGAATGGTTTCTCACCCCATGTTTTCCTTCCATTAGATTAAATTTCTTAGATGGTAATATATTTAATAAATGAATTAAATCTTAAAGCACTTACATTGTGAGGAATGATTAATTTTTTATGTGTAATGACATCTTTCATAAACTTCATCACGTAATACACATCTTCATCATTATTTTCTCGGTCACCATATAGTAATAGTTTTTTTTTCCTCATTCCTAGAGAAAACTCATAGTTAATTTATTTATGAAAGACTATAAAAGTCATGGTTACAAGAAAATTAAACTTTGCAAAACTTGTTTGAAATGAGAGATATATGTACCTTGGCAATCTAATATCTTCTATATATAAATAAATTTTTGATAATACTCCATCCATCTCAATTTATAAAATATTTTTAAACAAAATCATGTATGATAAAATTCATTAAATATACTCTACAATTTTATTTTTTTAAAAAAATATAAACTTTTAAAAATACTTTTAATTTAATATTCCATAATCTGAACATAAAAACAAAAAATCGTGCTTGCAATTTCGTTAATGCTTTAAACCTACTCACACAGGGTTTGATCTAGTTTATGATGATATTTATATAACAAGTAATATTCCCTCCATCACAAATTATAAAATACTTTTAGATAAAATCTCACATATCAATAAAACTCATTAAGTATATTTTACAATTTTACTTTTTCAAGATAAAAATATAAACTTTTAAAAATACCCTTCATTTAATACTTTATTGATAAAAAAATAATGGAGAGAGAGAGAATATATGAGAAGGGTAATATTAAAAAAGTATAATTAATAAAAACTTATTTTTATTAAAATGTCTTATATTTTAGAATGCTGAATCTTTTTTAAAAGTGTCTTATAATTTGGGACGGAGGGAGTATTTTAGTTAGTTAATGCATTTAATTAGTTAATTGTGTTTGTAATTTAGTTTATGCATTTTTTAATCCTACTCGCATAATTTAGTAATTGTGTTTGTCCGTTTTAATTAATGCACTTTTTATCTTTGCGTGTTATAGTCCTCGCTTTTAGATTTCCAATCCCTCCAGGAAACCAGTGGAAGTTGGTGAGAAGAGCCATTGATTTTCTGCATTAACAACAAAATCTTATTTCTGACTATAAAAATAATGTGATTGCGTTTTTTTTATTATTTATCTAAAGGACAAAGAGTTATACTTTTAGATTTGTCCAAGAGATAAACGAATGTAAAAATAATAAAAATAAAATACAGTCAAGAGGAAAATAAATAATAATAAAATATTATTTTTTCACATTATGATGCCGCCATTATATCATGACGTTGTGTACATTAAAATTCGCTTCCATTAGAGTTCCAAGAAACATAGCTAGGATAAGAAGCATATTTCATGAAACATACATGCTCATCAGGGTGATGAGCACCTAAGATGATTCCAGAATAACAAGGGGAGTAGTTTCCCTGCTCATCTTTAAGCTAACACTAAGTGAAGGCTTCAACTTAATATCAAATAAAGGAAATAAGGGTAGTTGTTATTGTCATGCAATGCAATATCTATTTATATGTGACTACAAATTTTTTAAATTTCCCTCCTAGCAAACTCACACATAATTTTATAGCATGTATATCATGAATTGACATTGGCTATTAGGACTTTTAAATCTCACTTTCTATGGTTAACATTTTTCAGAAGAAGAGTCGAGTGCAGCAAGTGGAGAAATCCTTGACACTTAGTGGTGTGAAACCACTTCCTCTGTTTGGTTTGGATTCATGATTCTAATGATATATTATTATTAATGTTAAAGCTTTTTGTCATTTAGTAGTATATGGACTCATTGTTGTGATCATGCTTCTTTCAAACCATTACTACAGGCATGCTTCCTGTTTTTGGATGATTTTAAACCATAAATTATTTGATCTGGCAAAAAAAAAACCATAAATTATTTGAGACGTTTTTGGTATTTATTGAGGCATAGATGGTACGTATGCGATAATCTTGAATGCTTCCAAGTGGTGTTGTTATTGACTGTGGTTGTTTGGACTTGGCATTGATGATCCAATAGTTGCAAATGGGTGTTTTGAATTGATATGATGTTTTGACAATATTGTTTAGCTTGAATTTGAGTTGATCAAGTGGTCCAATTGTGATTGTTCTTTTGGTTTGCATTTATGGGGAACATTAGGTGCGGAAAATGATATTTTTTGTCTAAATGACATGTGAGAGGACAACGTTTTGTATTAACATCAAACCAAATCTAAATGTTAGAAATTGTGATTCTCTTCATGAGGACACTTAGATTGCTCAATTTGGGCTTGTAGATGAAAATTTATGATATTCCAAAATTCTCTCATTTGGAGTTTTGCAACATATAACAACTTCTAAATTACTGTTTTATCATCGTATATCATAATTTCATTTTGTATGGGATTTAATGGGCTTTTCACGCTAGCTTTTTATTTGGAAGCATTTGGGATCCCAATTCTGGAAATAACTACTCATTAAGTTCAATTCTATTTATCATAATAGTTTCTATTTATTAAGTTTATTTCTTCTTATTATAGTAAAAAACTTTTTTACCATTATAGTCACTTTAAAAGAAATTTTGTTTTATAAGATATGTTTTATTTTATTTTTTATGTCATGGTAGTCCCTTTTCTATGACTAGAGCTTTCGAGTTCAGATTTGTTTAAAGGGGATTAGTTGGCTTTTTTATATTATGGTAGACACTTTATCTATCATAGTTAAGCTAATTATTTGAGAGAAAAAATTGAAGGGTATTACAAATATGGCTTCTTATTTAATTTGCCAAAGCCATATTTAGTAGTGGTGGTGGTGGTGGTAGGAGCGGCGGCGGCGGCCATAGTGGTGGTGGTGGCAACAGCAGTGATAGTAGTGGTGGTGTTGGCAGCAGTAGCATCAGCAGCAACAGTAAATTTATTATTATTATTCTTTCATTCATGGGGCAGAAAAATTCAAAGTTGGAAACAATTCAGGTGAACGTCCTTGAGCCCACCATTGACCTTGTGAAGCCTTTGAGAAATCTGAAATAAATCCCTCACATTCCCAAATTTCAGCCTTATATCCATAATGTGGAAGCCTTATCTTTCCTCTTCCAAGGCATCCATAATTAGCTTTATTTAGGTTTTAATTTGGTCTCATGCCTTGTACACTTTTACTTTCATCATTTAATTCTACTTGGTTTTAATTAATTTGCTTCCAGTTTTATCTTAATATACGTTAAATAAAATTAAGAGAAGTCAGTGCTGCTAGCTAGAACCAGCGAAGACTACATAAAACTTTCCCCTAATCCCCTATCCTTGTTTTCAAAAAGGAAATTAAAGATCGCCAACTCTCTAAATGCAATTATAATTAATTACGAGTAAATAGTATGGTCACAAAAATTAATGACTTGATCATAGTAGAAAAAGTGGTATCACTCTATAGGAAAAAACTTATATACTTAAGATATTTATTTTCAATTAAATTAAGGCATGTGAATATTTTATATATTATTTATTTCATAACAAATTATTATTAATATTAATATTATTACCATATTAAAATTTATTTATCTTGATTTGATTAGATAAAAGTATATTAAGTATATATGACTAAGTATTTATCTCTTCCTCTAGTTTATAATATCTAGGATTAAGATGTATTTTTACCTTTGATCTTTTTTTTGGAGAGTGCTAGGCACCATGCACCGATAAGTGGGTACTTTTCTCCCTAAACTATTTTTCTGTGGAAACATAAAACACCTTCTGTTAGTCAGCAGTTAATTTTGTCATTTTCTGCTGATGTGACATGTGCGTGAGACCCATGCACATTGATAGATAATACTTTAATAATGTCCCTGTTGATAATTTGCTTCTAAAGTCTTTTTTTTGAAGCACTGAGTGCAACATCCTAAGCTTTAAATCTAGAAGTTAATTGCTAATTAAAAGGTAATTAGTAAATTAAGTGATTAATTAATTTAATAATATTTTTGGGTTGCTAATTGACATTTTGGATCATGAATAGCCTCTAAATTAGGCTAGGATAGGAGTTGGATCAAATTAGATCAGAACAGGGGAGCAAAAATGAGATTTTGCTTGCCATGTCACATGTCGTAGCATGTGCATATGTGCATCACATGTTGTCACTCATGGCACAGACTCAGCAAAAAATTACGAGAAATCATGACCAACAATATGCCAACAAAAAATGCTTATTTAATTTATAAGATATCTCCTGTCCCATAATGTGTAACAAGAAAACTTACTTGCATCATAGATCCTAAGCTATTGCACGAATAGCATCCTGGACACTGAAATCTTGAAATGTGTAAAAACTACCCTTAACTTCTTAATTCCAAGCTCCTGAAACCCACCATTAAATTGTAGAAAATGTTCGATACTTTTATAGTTGTGGGGCCCCATCGCACGCTAATATATCACTCATTTTTACCCTTAAAAATGATAGCCATTTTTTCAACTTAATTATGTGGTTTTAGGTGCTTGGAAATCAGAAGTTGAGGAAAGTTTTTACACATTTCAGAAATTCAGGGTTTAGGATGTTATTCGTGCAATAGTTTAGGGTTTATAATACTCATTAATCTATAGGAAAATAATTTGAAGGTTCATTCCCTTCATTTTCATTACAAAATTACAAAATATAAAAAATATTTAAATTATTAAATTGAGTGGTGTAATATTTTGGAGAAGACCAGTAGTTGATCAAAAAAATTATAGAAAATGACTTTAAAAAATTTAAGCAACTCAATCAATATTAAAAATATGATTGATATATAAAATATTACAAGTCATTTATAAATTTCTGTAAAAGCTAGTTTGAGTTGTTACAACAACAACAACAACAAGCCTTTATCCCACTAGGTGGGGTCGGCTACATGGATTGCAAGACGCCATTGTGCTCTATCATTTATTAAGCTTTTAGAAATATTATTAATTAAGAGATCACGTTCAACAACTTCCAAGAGTGTTCTCTTAGGCCTTCCTCTACCTCTCTTAATCGGACTCAAAGTTATATGTTCCACTCTTCTCACTGGTGCCTCCCTTGGTCTTCTTTGTACATGCCCAAACCATCTCAACCGATTTTCTACCATTTTTTCCTCAATAGGTGCCACCCTCACTTTTTCACGTATGTGCTCATTTCGAATTTTATAGTTTGAGTTGTTAATATTTAAAAAAAAAATAATTTATAAATTTTAAATGAATATTTATAAATAATATTTAAATTATTAAATATTAAAATACTTAATATTTTAATAATATATATTATATTTTATTTTAATAAGATTTCAATGTGTCCAATGCTCTTGAAAAATAGTTTAAGGATAAATTAGCATCAAAGGACATGATCAAAGTTTTACATGTCACTGTGTGTGGGCCTTCACAAATGTTACGTTAGTAAAAAATAGCAAAGTTAACGGCTGACAAATAATTTAGGGGTAAAATTTCTCCACTTGTCAGTATAGGATGCCTATCACTTATCAAAAAAAAAAAAAGTTCAATAGTTAAAATGCAAATTCACCCTAATATCTATATAAGAAAAATTAATGACTTGGTCATCGTGAAAAAAGTGAGGGAAAACATAACTTTAGATCCTTATACTTTACTCGTATTTTGCTATTGGTCTTTGTATTTTTTTGGTATTTTTGGTCCCTGTAATTTTATTTTTTATTGTTTTAAGTTTCTCTAAAGTTCTTATACTTTGTTCATGAAAAGATTTAAAATAATAAAAAACAAAAGTACATAAATCAAAAACATAAAAAAAAAGTATATGGACCAATAACAAAACGTAAGTAAAGTACAAGAACCTAAAGTTATGTTTTACCAAAAAATAATATCACTCTATAATCTATATCAGAAAAAAGAAATATTGAACAAAAATATATAAAGCATTTGGATTGCATAAATAAAAGAGGAGAAAACATAAAAAATAAAATATGTCTGTGGTGTTTGAGGAACCTATATTTAGCAAATTAAAGCCAAACAATAATTGGCTCTTCTCATTGTTTCATTATTGGTTGCAGAGTTTTCCGTTGTCACAACTTGACCAAAATCACCAAATCATACAAAATAATAATTAACATTCGCGGTCAAATTAACAATTAATATTTGGTGAATGTTATATTTCCTTTTTGGTGGAAATGTTTTTTTTTAATAAAATGTTAATGTTATATATTTAAAGGGAAAGTGACAATTATGAATTATGTAAAAGATCTCAAATTATTAGACTATCATGAAAGGATCATGGTTGTTATTTACAATTAAAAAATAAATAATTATTGAAATAACCAATTGAATGTTACTCGTCAATTTAATAGAAAATAGTTGTGAATTTAAGGAATATATTCACTTGTGAATTAACAAAAAATAAATTCTGAATTGATATATAGTTTCATAAATTTGTACATCATCACTCATGAATTTTAACTTTTAAGGTTACTTGTAAATGAATTGATAAAATCATAAATTTATATATCATTACTTATAATTTAGGAACATTCAATTGCGAATTTAAATAATACCACTTATAAATTTATGGAACATTTGTCATGAATAAATATAGATAGTCTTAATTATAAATCTATAACGATATAGGACCCCCATCTTATTTTTTAATATCTATTCACACAATTGATTCTTCATAAATTCATAATTAGTTATCATTAAATTCATACATGATGATATATAAATTTATAATATTATCTATTTACTCACAATTGACTTTCTATAAATCCACAAGTGACATTTCTGAAGTTTACAACAAACTTTAAATTTGTGAGTGACTTTCTATATGCTATTTCAATTTTTTTTTTCAATTACAAGTAATGATTATGGTCCTTTTTTGAAAAAAAGAAAGAAGATTATGGTCCTTTCCTAGCATTGCAATAATTTAATGTCCTCAATTGTCATTTAATTAATACCTTCACATGTTTCTTAATTGCCATTATCCCTGTTGTCATTTAACATTTGATTCCAATTTCGAATCTCTCTGCGACGACTCCGACCCACCCTGGCTCGCATGTTTTTCCTGAATAAATTATCACATGTACTATATTCCTTGCTGATTAAATTACATATTTTGTATTTATTTTATTATTAAAGAAAGTGATAGACCAGAATTGATTGCTGCTCTCTCTATCATATCTTCGAGTTCTCTGAATTCCTATATAAATGGATTTTGTTAATACAAGGATTCATGTCTTTTTATATAGTCCTTCTAGCTAGCAGCACTCATCACTTCTCTTAATTTTAATTTGTCCCTAATCTAAACAACAAAAAGGAATCTTAAGATAAAATTGGAAGCAATTAAAACCAAGTAAATTTAAAGGATGAAAGTAAAGGTTTAAGCTGAGACTAAACTGAAAAATAAAATAAAGCTAAATACAATAGATAATTTATGACCTTTAAATACAATAGAGAGAGAGAGAGAGAGACAGAGGGATCGTTGGAAATATACAAGTAAAGCAATTTGTGTATGTAGTGTGCCTAAAAGCAAATTAGGCAAATAATAATAGAGTAGAAAAATAGGAGAGTGGCGGGACAGTAGCGTTAGATTAGAAATATTATGATTGGGATATGATAAGGAATGTGTTCAGAAATATTAAGCAATAATATTATTCCTTTTATTTAAAAATATAAAGCATTTTTTTGAGGTTATATATTAAAAATATAAGGTATTTTTAGTTTTTTAATGTGTAATTAATAATTTTTTCAAAATTATTCTTAATAAATAAATTATTCAACCTTCACCTTTAAATAAAATGTCCTATTAAATAAAAGCAAAGATGGAAATATGGAATTACTTTAAAGATTATTAACTAACTTATTTGAGATGTGACTCAATTAAAAATATTTTAATTTTTTAATAAAGGCAGTATGATTGGAATTTTGATTCTTAAAAGTTTATAAGATAATGATGATGTTTGTGTAAGACTATTTTAGTTATTGTATTTGGCTGTTGATGTTTAATTACTTATCTAGTTTTCTTTAGGTGACATATCTGTTCAACTATTTATTAATACTTAATTAATAGTAGCATGCAGATGATCGACACACACTAATGCGAAGTTCCGTAATTGAGAAGTAATCAAACTATAATTTAACGTTTGAATTTCATGCAGCAACCATTTTTGACTTGTATGTGTCTCAAACACAAGATTTTGGTGATTGAAAAAATTAAGACCTTTTTTAACTTGTTAATTAATAATCAAACACACCTCGGTCCTATGTTCACAAGGCACAGAGAAAATGCATTTTTTTATTACTCATAAATATTCTCTTATTGAAACAATTCTATTCAGGATATAATCAAGTATTAAATATGAGCACTTCTTTTATTAAAAATTCAAACTTAATTTGTCAAATTATGATAACCTATTTTGCTAAGCCCAACTCCTATTAATAAAGAGAATGTCTTGTTTATATCTTTTTTATAAGGCATATCATTAATTTTTTATCATAATTTTTGTCACCTCATTAACATGGAGAAAAATAGAGTGAAGTAAAATCATAAGATTTTTTTAGATTGTGATAAAATATGTCAATTTGTGGAAGGTAAGCATCAAGGGCCCGCCAAGTGAAGGTTACGTACGTGGGAAGTGACATTGACGGATCCCGTTTCAGTGCTAAGCAGTGTGATTAGCAGGAGAAGCTCACCACCAAAACGCTCAGTTGGTCCGTTGAGTATTTTCTGTGAACCAATTAATGGAGTTCGAGCATAAAAGACCCATCCAAACTTTGTTGAGAAATAATTTTTCGATTTGCGGATTGTCTATTGGAAATTCCATTTCAAAGGGGAAAAAAAGTATCAAGGTTTTAAGCTATCCGCATGAAATATTCATAAATCAACTTAATTAATCTAAAATTATAAATATCACTCATCCAAATAAGTATAAAAACCAAACTCATGCCAATTCGATTTATTTATTTATTTATTTTTAGGTCGAAATCACACAAATCAAATTTTACATACAAGCTTTTGATTCAGAGAGAGAGATCCAGAGGAGAACCCGATCACACAATCTTGGAAACCATCCCAGCGACAGCAGTGAGCAATATGACGAGAATCACAAAGGTACGCGAATTGCGAGGCAGCATCCCCATGATGTTGAAGTTCATCCCAATCCCATCATCAGCGATGAGGTTTGTATGATCGCCTCCACTAATGGACACACTAGTGAACTCAGGCTGTATGTCAGCTTCGATGTTGGCAACAGAAGGAGATGCCATTGTTGACCTGGCTCCATGGCCCGCACCTAAAGTGATGAGGTTTGTATTATGATCGCCTCCATTAATAGACAAGCTAATGAACTCAGGCCGTACATCATTGGTCGATTCATCACCATGATCAGCTTCAAGGTTGGCAACTGAAGGAGAAGCCACAACCTCATGATCGTCCAAACCCGAACCTGGTTCATTTGTCGACCCGGCTCCATGGTCCGCAAAGGAAAGACCCATCTTCATTGGAAGTCCCTCAGCTAATACGACGATGCCTGTGTTAGACTCAGGGAAGACCCATTTGTCTATTCCAGGCTCCATGGTTATGCGCTTCACGTCTGGATATGTAGTAAGCTCGCTCATGTCAATTCCAGTACTGTCAAAATCACCCAGGTTGCAAATAATGGCATCATTTTTCATCTTCTTCATGTGATTAACCTTGATGATGGTGTCTTTGTCACCCACAGTGTTAACAAATATGTCACCCTCACGGAGAACATCCTCGTTGGTTATAGCTGTCGTAGCCACTCGTACGTGTGGACCAAGTTGCATCAGTAGAGCATCAGTGGAGCTCTGACCATCCCCAAATCCATACACAACAACAAACTTGCCGGAAATAGTCCCATTAGTGGCTCTCATAAGCAAATGGGGAAAGCCGTACGTGCAAGTGACCTGTACCAAACATAGAACAAAAGCGCATATTCAACCAATTGCTGTTAAACTCATCATAGATTTTAATTACGTACCTTGCTCTTGGAGAAAGCCATATAATCCTCATAAAGCTTCTTGGCATCAGCGACCATCTCCTTTGTCACACCCACAGTATTATTCCAATAAATCTCGCCGGGGCGAAGAATCAGATGGGGAGCACCACCGTTGCCCCAATCAAGAGGCCAAGGGAACAAGGCGGCGTTGCCACGCGCGATGATGGCAGCTACAACAGGATCCTTCAGCGGGGAGGAGCACAACAGAACATAGGCACCGAGGGCTGCGTAAGTCTCGAAAACGACAGCGGTTTCAGCCGTTAAGTTGCCACAATCGGCGATTTTGAGGCCTTTGTAAGGTTGGGAGCAGCTGAACTCGTCACGATAAGCCATTAACTGAGGCATTTCCGTCTCGGCGAGCTGGATGGCCAAGCGGCCTAAGTCTGCCATGCTTAGTGGCGGGAGGTAGTTTTCTCCGGAAGAGATTGATGGGGAAGAGAAGGGGCGTCAGATTGAATTGAATCAACTTTGAGCTTTATCGCAGTTTCTCTGTTTGAGCTTTATAGTTCGGACTCCACACATCTACCGACTTCATATCTGCCGTCCAAATCCCATTTTTAATCCAACGGTTCCCGCATTTGGAAATTGGAACTATTAGCCACCTTCTGGGAAGTTCGGCTTTGGAGAGTCGATAAATTTTTAGGGAGAATTTTAATTAAAGATTAAGAAAGAGATTTAATTTTAAATAGGTTCAAAAATATTTTGAAATCTTAATTCAGTTTAAAGGAAAAAAAGTCAAAAAAATTTCAATCATAAAAAGACCAAAACACCCTTCACATGTTATGTAGATTTATTAATTAATTTTATTATTACACTTGTTAACTTATCAATATCATTTATAAATTATATCCGTTTATAAGATAATCAATAATATTAGTTATTAATTTATTAACTTTATATATTAATTTACTAACATCAGCTGCAAATTACAAGACTCGTCAGTAATTTACAATTGATGTTAATAAATTACAAGACCTATCAATAATACTTTATAATTGATATTAATAAATTAACAAGTAAAGTGTAGCAATTTAACAAATGATATTACTACCTATAATTGAAAAATTAATATCAAGTCTTCTATAATTATTAATATGTCAACTCATTTAATTTGCAACTCATACTTGTAAATTCACAAGCAGAGTAAGAAAATTAATAATTAGTAATTCTGCATAATAGATAAAGGGGTCTTTTTACCATCAAAATTATTTTTACTTTTCTCTCCTGAACTAAATTAAAATTTCAAAATATTTTTAAACTCACCTAAAATTAAATTTAAACCCTAATCCTTAACTGAAATTCTCCCAAAATTTTATGACATATATTTTGTTTCAGAGTTCCTTTCTTTCACACTATATAAACAATTTGTTTTACTTTAAAATTTATTAGAATATACCTATGCATACTAAAAATTTCAACATTTTATTTTATGTAATTATTTTAAAATTAATTAAAGTTGACACGAGTGATAAAAACTTTGGAGCAATTAGTTGGAGGTGAATCTCAATCCTTATTTTTATAGCAGTTTAGTTGAAAAAAGTCTAACATTTACCCTCATTCCTCCTCTAAATTAACATAAAAATTGATAGCTGTTTCTTTAACATGTTAGATAAATCAACATGTTGACATAATATCATAAAATTAAAAAATGATAAATTTTAAAAATACAATTTAAATTTTGTAAAGTTAAAGTATAAAAATGCAACTTTAATTTATAAAAAATTAAAAAAAAAACAAAATAATTGCATCCGACGGCCCTGCAGATCAAAACATATTTGAGGAAATTCGGAGTCGAGGGAATCCTCACTGTCCCCACCGAGTTGTGTTTGATCATTAATTAACGAGGAAAAAAGTCTTACTTTTTTCAATCACCAAAAACTGGTGTTTGATCATTAATAAACATCAATGCCTAAATACAATAACTAAAATAGTCTTACACAAACATCATCATTATCTTATAAATTTTCAAGAATCAAAATTAGAATTATTCTCCCATGGCTAAAAAAACATAAAATATTTTTAAATAAATTATACTTTCAATAAATTAATTAATTTTCTTTAAAATTAATATTATCTTTTTAAATTTATCCTACGTGGCATTTCACTTAAAAGAAAAAAGTTGAATGATTTATTTATTAAAAATATTTTGAATAAAATATTAGTTACACATTAGGCATCAGCACAACTTGACGAAAATCACCAAATCATACACAATCATAATTAATATTCACGGGAAAATTCAAAATTATTATTTGGTGAAAGTTATATTTTTCTTTGATAAAAGGTGAATATTATATATTTCAATGGCAAAATGACATTTGTGAATTATGTAAAGAAATTAATAAAAATTGAATACCTTAAATTATTGAAACATTATGAAAGGATCATGGTCTTTGTTGAAATAATTAATTGAATGTCACTTATGAATTTAATAAAAATAGCTGTGAATTTAAGGAATCACTTGTGAATGAACAAAAAAATTATTACGAATAGATAGGTAATCTTGTAAATTTAGTCATCGCCACTTTTCGATTTTAAGATCACTTATAAAATTAAGAGAAGTCAATTAATGCGGCTAGCTGGGACGTCTATAATCTATATTGATTTTGTGATTGGATTGGAAAGGAATATCACGTCCCTGTGAGAATTAAATACTTTGAATTGTATCTTAGTCTTTAGTCGGCATAGTGGTAGCTAAGTCAAGGCGATTCAGATCAGGAAGAGCCTAATACAAGATACTCGTGATAAAATTATTAACGCGTATTATAAATTTAAATTGAAAACTTATTAGAGTTTATCTTTATTAATAAATAATTATTAAAATATAATTTTAAATTCAATTTAAATATATTAAAAATGTAAATCATTGAAATTAAACTCATTTACATTGATAAATTATCATATACAAGACATAAAAATTTTAAAATAGGAGAACTTATTTTTGATATTTTTATTTTTTATTAAAATTAGTTTTTGCATTTCAAATTTTTTTTCGTTGAATCAGGTCGTTTATGAACTGAATTTTTATAATATATACTTAACTTGATCAATTCAAAAAAAAATTGATGAACAAGTTTAATCAAACTTGCATCTAGTTCAAGTTTATGAATTAGTTGATACGATTTTATAAGTTAAAAATATAAAAATGATAACATGGAGGTAAACTTATGAGTTTAATTGAGTTTATATTTAGTTTGAATTTATGAATGAGTTGACATCATTTTATAAATTAAAAAAGTAAAAATATTAAATTGATAAGGTTAACTCAAAAGTTTAACAATTATGACATAATAAATTACATGATGAGATACTTTAAATATACCTACATCAATTAGCTATTGATGATGTTTTTTCTTGGGTGATCAGAAAGGCAAGCCCGACCAGCACGGTACCGCAACTTGACTACTTGAGCCAGTTTAGGTCCGTCACTAGGGTAATTAACAGAGCAACTTCGACCGCCTTCACGTGGTGATGGTGACCTAAAATATTTGTATGTATATTTATAAATTTTATAATGATCAGGCATGGAAAAATATACCCGGGTAATATTTTGTTGAAATGATATAAATAACTAGTTATGTCATGTATGTATTAAACTTATCTTTTAATAATGTTTTAGATACCTAACTATCATTTTTCATAATAGCTAAGACTCCTGTGGGTACAGAGATCATCGCTGATGCTGCGAAACTTTACGACGATGTTTATATAGGACTGCTTTGATCTCCAAGGGCAATTTAAGGTACGAAACTTTAAGCATATAAATTAAAATTAAAATTTCTTCACTTTATAAGAGAAAAAGTACATCCAACTAGAAAACAAAGTACACAAGAAGAAGAACAAAGCAAAGAACATTATCCACCTACCATTCTAGGGATAATGTTCAAATTATGAGGGAAAAAAATGGGAGAATGACATTTAATGTCATTTCAAAGCATGACATTTAAATTATATTAAATATAAATTAATTATGATATTAATAATAATACAAAAATAAGGTAAAAAAATCAAATGTGCATTCTGTTATAAAAATAAAGTTAACTAAAAAATATCAAATAAAATTATATTTAAATTACTTGAAGCATTTTTATTAGACAAACTACAAATAACGTGCCGCACTCGATCTATCTAAGTATTTCTTCATGTTATATTCTGACTGTGTATATTGAAATTTGTGTTTTACATAATTATTTTTAATTTCAAAGAATCAAAAGTTTCCTTTTTTTATCAACTGAAAGCACCTATATAAACTATCCCAATTATAATTTTTAATCTCAATTTCTATTGTTGCAGTTTATTACTATTGTAAAGTCAAGGTATTTCCAATTAAATTTACGTAGTTTAGTGTGGAAGAAGCTGGTAAGAATTACCATTGGAGAATAAATGTTATATTCTTTACACGTGGATTCTATATATTCCTTTACATGCACTTAATTACTTATCTGAAATTGAAACTGTTTAATTATTTTAAAAGTTGTTGATATTGGAAAAATATTCAACATGTAGGACCCCACACGCGCACACACATATCCAAATTTTAAACTTTAAAAATTTGTGACCATTATTTAATTAAGTCTAAATCAAGTCATCTATTTTAAAACTTTTTAATTATTCCTTTACATGCACTTAATTAATTACTTATCTGAAATTAAAACTGTTTAATTATTTTAAAAGTTGTTGATATTGGAAAAATATTCAACATGTAGGACCACACACACACATATATATCTAAATTTTAAACTGAAAATTTGTGACCATTATTTAATTAAGTCTAAATCAAGTCATCTATTTTAAAACTGTTTAATGATTCCTTTACATGCACTTAATTAATTACTTATCTGAAATTAAAACATATATTGGGATTATGCTATATATGGTTATTAAAACATATACTCCCTTGTTACCAAAAAAAAAAAAAAACATGTACTCCCTCCGATTCATTTTATAAGATGTTTTAATTTCAACGATTTTATTGGAATCAAGGAATAACAAATTAACAGTTAACTTATTAAATGTCTTAAAATGAAAAAAAAAATTCTAATTTTACCCTTATTGAAAATAGAAAAAAAAAATACAGTATACAATGAGCCATAACGACAAGGATAACATTAGAAAATGCCTTACATTAAGGGTAAAAAAATCCTTCAAAAATGTCGTGCCATATGATAGAATGACTAGAGGGAGTATTTGGTAATTTTTGGATTGATCAAATCTAGCAGTTGAGATATTAAAACCAATTGAAGATTATTTCTCAGGCTTTTAAAATTTAACAAAATTTTCTAATTATTATTTTACTACTCTGTTATTGTATTACTTGATTTACCTACACACACATAATTTCAAAAGAAGACTAACAAATTCAGGCCGTTGATTGGTCGACCTAGCTCCAAGCTTGGAAATGGCCAGCCAGAGGAAAAGCCACAACCTCAACTTAGCTCCAATATTTTTTTTAAGGAAAATAAAATAAAATATTATCTTAGAGAATAGAAAAAAAAACATCATTTAGATGTTTTGGAATTATTTTTTTAGAGAACAAGAAAAAATAAAAAAATACATTTTGTTTTGGTATCAAAATATATTCTGTAAAACATCAATTTTCAGAATAATAATATAAAAACAATATCAAACAAGCTCATTATTTTCAATTTTTTTCACTACAACATCAAATAGGTAAGTATCAGTTATTTAAGTTAATACAATTAAAAGGATATCTAAAATTACAATCTAAAGATTTCCACCAATGATTCCATCTTCCTGGCATTTCTTCACGCCAGTGATACCGGAAGAGCATCAACAATTGGTGAGTAATATTAATATCCTTCCAAGGCAAATTAGCTCCTGGGTTTGCTTTAGTTCTCCAAGCATTATATTTATTTCAGATTATACTTATTGAATCTTAGAGGAAAACTTTACCGCACACGGAGGCGGCCGCAAGTGCGCTTGAGAGAGTGGGGACAAAGAAGCAGATTTTTGTCCCCCTTATTTGCATGCCCCAAAAATAATACCCCATCTATTTCAAATTATAAAATATTATTAGATAAAATTTTATATATTAATAAACTTTATTAAATACAGTTAATAATTTTATTTTTTAAAATAAAAATATAAACTTTTCAAAATACTCATCATTTAATATATTAAAAAGAGAAGTGATGGAAATTAATCATGGAGAGAGAAACGATAATATCGAAATTGATGCATTTAATGAAACCTTAATATATTTAAAGTGTCTTATATTTTAAGACGGAAAAACTTTTTTAAAAGTGCCCTATAATTTGAGATAAAAGGAGTAATTTATTAAAAATATAAAAATAAAATTTTATCAAATGTAAAGGTATAAGACTCAAGCGTAAATAGGGATGAGCAAAACCGAATCGAAAATCAAAAATTAAACTGAATTGAATTTTGTCTATTTGATTTAGTCTATTCAATTCTTTGATTCGATTTAGTTTTCTCTTAAAAAAAAGTTAGTTGATCAGTTCGATTCAATTTGAGAATTTTTGAACCAAATAAACCAAATTGATCAAATTATACATATTTTTCTTTTCATATTTTTAAAAATTAAATGTGAATAAATTCTTATCTAAGTGAGTAAGAAACATATTTCTACTACTTCTAGTAGTATTTTTTGTTTGTGGTGTTATAACTTTTTATTTCTATAATTTTCTTTTAAAATAACATTTTTTTGTTTAATCTGTAATTTTTTAACTGTCAATTTTATCTCTATCACAAAACTGATTGAGCGAGTCAGAGAGCTTACAGGAAAATGAATTAATTAACTAATTATATTTAAGTGATGAATAATATAATCTTAAATACGTTCAGATCAAGCATGGAGTTTGCAGAAAATTCAACCCAAGAAAGTGGAAAGCAAAGAAAAAAGGAGTAACAAGCGCGTAATTCACAAGCGTCCCATTCCAAAAGAAATGCCCGCAAAATCACACAAAGGAGGTCCTGACACTTTAAGCAAATATATTTTACCATTATCACAAACACACACACACGTTCTCCCTCATTTTTATATATAATTTTTTTTAAATTTTGTTATTCCTAAATATAAGAAATTATTAGTATTTTTTTAATAAATAAGTCATTACACTCTTACTAAATTAAAAAAATAAATACTCTCATTCATTTATTATAAAAAAAGAGATTTATTTTTTATTTATAATAATTAAAAAAATTAAAATATTGTTGTACGTTTAATTAGATAATAAACTTTTATTAATTTACGTGATTTAATTAAAAACATCTGATATGTAAAAACGGAGAGAGTATATATATACTCTCAAAATTATAATATATGGCATTAGTAATTATTTCATGATTAAAAAAAATTTAAATAAAATTTATAATAAAAATTTAATAATAAAATTTTAAATAAAATAAAAAATCTTTTCTCTCTGTCATGTAAATGAGACAGGAAGAAAGTAGGATGTTAATAAAAGCAAGTGAGATCTTCAAAGCCGTATCTTCCAAGTACCAACCTCAGGAACGCGGCAAAATGCAAAAGAGAATGGAAAATAATAATATACGCACAGATCTTGATCAGCATTTTCTCGGTCACTGACTCACTGGCCATTATATAGTAATACTTCTTTTCCTCATTCCTAAAAAAAAAATAAGAAGTTACACCTTCTATTTAAAAGATAAAAATATTTTTAATTAAATTTTACTTTTTAAGAAAATAATTACCTACTTTTAAACAACTATTTTCTCATATTTACTTATATTAAATTCTCTATAAATATAAAATTATTTATCAATAGGGACATTTAAAAAAAAAGACAATGATTACACCTCAAAATATTAAAACTATCTTACATTTTAAACAATTAACTCTTTAAAAAAATCCTTACATTTTTAATAGAGGGAGTATATCATTATCACAACATATATATGCCCTCAAAATTATAATATATGGCATTAGTAATTATTTCATGATTAAAAAAGTTAAATAAATTTTGTAATAAAAACTTAATAATATAATTTATAAATAAAATAAAAAATCTTTTCTTTCTATCACGTAAATAAGATAGGAAGAAAGTAGGATGTTAATGAAAGCGAGTGGGATATTCACAGCCGTATCTTCCAAGCACCTACATTTGCGCACATCCTTCAATTGATGATGGGAAATTTGGAAATTGTGTTAAAGAAGAATTTTTTTTTACATTCTATCCCATAATTAATTGAAGAAGACAATTATTTTAACAAATATTATTAGATTTGTCATTATTTTCTATGTCTAACTTTCTAATTTCTAATTTCTATTTGACAAGCATTGCCCTCATGCGTACTAAAACTTATAAATACTTTTTTAATTTAGCATATCTGAAAAGGAAACTTAGCTTATTTTCTTAATAATTTTTTGGTCAATGCACATGAGAAAAATAAAAAATATATCATAATGAATCACACACTATAATTTATGTCATAAATAATATTTATAAATCATGATTACAGCCAAAAAGTAAAAATAAATATGAATAATGATTTTAAGTT